>NW_012267235.1:12553837-12573668 GCF_000151885.1 Dipodomys ordii | reverse complement strand
AAATATAGTGAAAGCAGGGGTTATACTGTGGGGGAGGGACATACAAAGCAACAACGAGATAATCTTATAAATGCGTTAGAAACACATGCATGAATGAAAAAACATTAAAATACATATCTAAGGGTTCATTTTCCTGACATCACATTATCTGGGAATTGGTATAATTTTGACAGAAAATAAGAAGTGCCAGAATTGGAAAAGATAAGGCAGCAGATATGTATTTGTGGAAAAGAAATTCCTTTTTTCATTGGACTTCAGGGTTTTAAAAGAGAAGCAGAGAGAATATGCTGAGGCGTAAGAACTCTAACAGGTACATCTGCTAGTATGCCAGGTAAAGACACACAGTAACACAGACAACCATGATCTAGGAGGAAAACCTTAAGAATATAACTTTAAAAAAAACCCTTTCTAGCTGGGCACTGGTGGCTCATACCTATAATCCTAGCTACTCAGGAAGCTGTGATCTGAGGATCTCAGTTCAAAGCCAGCCTGGGTAGTAAAGTCTGAGAATCATCTCCAATTAACTATCCAAAAGCTGGAAATGGGTCTGTGGCTCAAAGTGATAGAGCACTAGCCTTGAGCACAAAAGTTCAGGGATAGTGCCTAGGCCCTTAGTTCAAGCTCCAGTGTTAATACTCACAGCCTGGGACAGCACAATGGAATACTGGAGTCCAAAGAAATGAGAAAAGACACAGATAGGGGAGAGGGAGCCAAGGGGTTCAGTGCTCACTGGACCCCAAGCTCCTGTAAGCAAGCCTGTTTATTTAGATCAGCTGAGGGGTTCGTGCAGAAAACAAGGTATCTATCATGTGGTTACAGCCATTAACGTGAGATATAGTTTATATGCATAGTGATAATTGACCCCCTTATTGTTAGGGAGAAGAGAGAAGCAAGAAACATTTCACCTTAATATAAAATAGTCATCTTATTCCCAAGGTCTCAAGCTTTATAGAGTTCAAAGAGTTCTAACTTAAACATCAATACCTTACACATTTGTTTACTTTGTCTGACCTTTCCAGGGTCCAGTTCTCAGCCTTCTGAGTACTAATGAGGTGGCAGTCCAACCTCTTAGCCCTTTCCTGGTCTCACAGCTAGCCCCAGAGTTCTTGACACCCCAGGGCAGACAAAAAGAAGCAAAAAAGAAAAGAAAAGAAAGAACATGAATGTGTTGTGTTTGAAAAACCTTTTAGAGCCAGGTGCCAGTGCTCACACCTGTACTGTAATCTTAGCTACGCAGGAGGCTGAGATCTGAGGGTCATGGTTCAAAGCCATCCCGGGCAGGAATGTCCATGAGACTCTTGTCTCAGAAAAATGGAAGTGGCACTGTGGCTCAATTAGTAAAGTGCTTGCCTTGAGCTGAAGAGCTGAGGGACAGCACCCAGGCCCAGAGTTCAAGCCCCACGACCAACAAAAACAAAACAGAAAAAGACCTTTTAGAACATGGGGTTCTGTGGCCTGTGTTACAGTCCTAATTGTATCACAGCATGAGATGTCCTCACTACATTCCATTAGACCTTTGCAACTGCTCTGTTATGTCATCTCATAAGCAAGAGCATATTGGGAGGGACACATTTAAAGTCTGGGCCATCTAGGAAGAGCAGAGACCAACAACAGGAAAGCAATGGATAAAGCTGAGAAACTAATAAGTGCAAAATATGGGAAAGAGAAATGGTAATAAAGAAATGCACCCCAGGGACTGGTTCCTGTGACTCCCTCAGGTAGCTTCCATACCCCATTTGGTCATTGGCCTTTGCTTGTTGAAGATGGAAAGAAAAATCTAATAAAACATGGCCTGTGTTGTAGTTCAGCACTGGGACTGGTAACCTGGTCCCTGGCCAAAAGGGTTAAAGTTAGCATTAGGGTTGGGAAGAGGGCTGGGGTGAACATAAATCTACCAGGGTATTCCTTGTAAAGCTTGGATTACAAATTACCACAGAAAGGGTAGCTTAACAATATACATTTATTTCCTCATAGTTTTGTAGCCTAGTGTCTATAAATCAAATTGTTGGCAGGGTTGACTTCTGTGGGCTTCTCTCTTCGATTGTTGATAGGCATCTTCTTCCTGTTCTTTCAAATACCTTTTTTGTTCTATGTATGTCTGGGTCTTAATCATCTTTCCTTGTACAAGTCACAAGGCCCACCCACATGACTTCATTTTATTGCAATTGCCTTTTAAAATCTTTGTCTTGAAATGTAGTTATGTCCTGAGGTACAAGGTACTAAGGGTTAATATTTCTACACATGAATCTGGGCTGGGATGTGGTTATTTTTCCCCTTCTGTTTTTTTTTGGGGGGGTCCGGTTGTGGGGCCTGAACTCTGGGCCTGAGCGCTGTCCCTCAGCTCTTCAGCTCAAGGCTAGTGCTCTACTACTTGAGCCACAGCGCCACTTCCGGCTTTTTTTCTTTTTGCTTATGTGGTGCTGAGGAATCGAACCCAGGGCCTCAGGCATGCAAGGCAAGCGCTCTACCACTGAGCCACCTTCCCAGCCCCTCCCTTCTGTTTTCTACTCCCAAAACCTACCCAAAGAGATCAAATTTAACAGCTTAGCATAACTCCATACTTCTACTTCTTCCTGTTTATAGAATCATTTATACATGGTGATTTCTGCCACCAAAATGAAGTTGTTGTAGTATAAATATTTTCTTGGAAATTGCTTTTAACAAGACATGATGCAATTACTAATGTGTGATAGGAATGGACTACTTGATGAGAATATTCAGATTAGTAGGTAGAGATCTAACTATTCTTTTCATCAGCTTTTAGAATTTCCCTAAAAGTTTATATTACAACTAATAGTCACAACTTTGGTAAGTGCTTTAATGAATATTTTCATATCTACAGATCACTTTATAGGCAGAGCTTTTGTACTTAGACCATGAGATTTCTGAGTAAAGTGGTATGCATGTTTCATTTTAAAAGATTTTATAGACTAGGTGCCAGTGGCTCACAACTCTAATCCTAGCTACTCAGGAGGCTGAGATCTGAGGATTGAGGTTCCAAGCCAGCCTGGGCAGGAATGTCCTTGAGACTCTTATCTCCAATTAACCACCAAAACACTGGAAGTGGCATTGTACAGTGGTAGAGTGCTCAGCTTGAGCTGAAGGGACAGTGCCTAGGCTGAGTTCAAACCCCATGACTGACAAAAAAAAAAGATTATAAAATAGTATTCCAGAAAGGACACATCATAGTATATACCATAGTATATATATATATATATATATATATATATACTGTATATAGCATACTATATATATCATATATATGTATATATGTGTGTCTGCATATTATGTCTGTGTATGTATATGTGTGTGTAAAATATTTAATTTTAATTGTTGTAATCTGTAAATAAATGTTTGTCCACTCTCTAAAATTCATGCTCAAGTTTAAGAGCCATTGTGATGATATTGTCAGGTGGGGCCTGTGGGTCAGGAGGACTCTGCCCTCATGAATATCCTTATCCCAGTAGTGAACTCCCTATTCCACTCATGCTTTTTCCATGTGATGCCTCCTTCCATGTTATGATGTGACAAAAAAAGGCCTTGCCAAATGGTAATATATTGGTTTGCCAGGCTCTATAATTGTTCTGTATAAATTCCTTTCCATTACAAACTCCCTAGTTATTTAAAACTACTCTGCTATAGCAGCACAACATGGACTAACACAGTTGCTATACCCTGAATTAAAATAAAATACTATCATGCTTTAGTTAAGGATTTGGAGTTTATACCAAATTCAGCCTATTTTCTTGTTGTACTTATTTTTTCTCATACCCTTATAAACACAGCATTGACTTCTCTGCTGTGATATTACTAGTAGGTTCACCTAGATCAAAATCTGAGTTACTGTAGGTATAGGGACAGGAGCTGCTTATTTCAGAGCTATGTACCCAGAAACAAGAGCAGAAGGTGCAAGTTTCCCTCCTGACTTCTCTGCCTAGCTAGACAGGACTCCCTCTCCCTCCTGGCCAGAATCACCTACCTGCACACATCTGATCCATGAGATTCTCACACAACACATCTTTCTTGGGTTTGGGAATGGCTTTCTTTTTATGATTTTTAGGGAAATGACTCAATAGTAATATAACATGTTGTGTATATGTTGTATAGAACTCGACACTTCTCTGGGGGCACTTTTTGTTTTAATTTTTAAAAAAAGAGGCAGGGAGGGAAGAGTTGGGGAGGTGGGGAAGGTAGGTATGGTGGGGAAAAACAAAGGAGGACGTAACAATGCTCAAATAGGAAGTATACTCGTTACCTTACTCATGTAACTGTAACCCCTCTGTACAGTATTTTTACAATAAAAAAATTAAAAAAGAAAAGAAAAGGTCGGGTACTTGCAGCTCATGCCTGTAATCCTAGCTACTCAGCAAGCTGAGATCTGAGAATCAGTTTGAAGTCAGCCCCAGTCTATGAGACAAGAATCTCCAATTAACCACCAGAAAGTTGAAAGTTGAGCTGTGGCTCAAGTGGTAGAGCACTAATCTTGAGCAAAAAGGAGCTCAGGGACAATGCCGCAAGAGGAAAAAAAGGAAACTGCTGAACAAAAGGATTCCCATCAGAACACCAGAGGCTCAGAAAATGAGAAAATTGGTCAATGAGATTGCATCAAGCTACAAAGTTCCTGCACAGGAAAGGACACTGTCACTAAGCTAAAAAGACAGCTTACAGAATGGCATAAGATCTTTGCCAGCAATCCATCTAAAAAGGGTCCAAGGACCAGATATTGAAGATGCTTAAAAAATTAAATCCCCAAAGAATTTATAACCCAATCAATAAGTGGCCAAAGGAGCTAGATAGATAACTTCTCAGAAGTTCAAATGGATAATAAATTCATGAAGGAATGTTCAACATCCCTGGCTATAACAGAAATGTAAATCAAAACAATATTGAGGTTCCGTTTAACCTGAATCAGAATAGTGATAATGTCTCAAGTCTGTTATCCTAGCTACTTAGGAGGATGAGAACTGAGGATTTTGTGGTTCAAAGCCAGCTTGGGCAGGAAAGTTCATGAGATTTATTTCCATTTAATCACCAAAAAGCCAGAAGTAGAGTTTGTAGCTCAAGTGATACAGCAACAGTCTTGAGAAAAAAAAGCTAAGAAACCCAGGCCCTGAGTTCAAACCCTAGCTAGCAGGCGCACACACACACACACACACACACACACACACACACACACACACGAGAATATGAACAATATATGCTTGTGAGGATTCAGGAAGGGAGAAGACCCTAGTATACTATTGGTGGGAATGTAAATTTGTATAACCGCTATGGAAATCAGTATGGTGGTTCTTCAAAAACCTGAAAATAGAACTTCTCTATTACCTAGTAATACCCCTCCTCCTCACTGGGGAAGCAGGGCTGGGGTTGTCAGTGTGTTCTGTTCTTTTTTCAGGTTGCCAGTGTGTTCTTTTACTCCCCCCAAGGTCTCCAAATCTTACAGAGCTCCAGTTCCTCCAGTGTTGAGTTCCCATAGTCTCTCTCCACCATAAACCTCATAATGAAGCCATTCATTTGTTGCCTGTTTCTTGCTTGTGGAGAAGGGGGCCCTTCTGAGCACTCCCATCCATCCACTATTAGAATCAAAAGGTAACCATGTCAAAGTTTAGAGTTTTATGATTTTTAGTATCATTGCTACCCACATCTTGTTAAGAACCCTTAAGATAAGGTCCTTTTCCTGTTGAGATGTGTGAAGTCAAGTAACAAAATGGAAATTGGGTCCCAACAACACAGGGTTATGGGGACCAGTGAATGAGGAAGTGAGTAGGAAAGCGAACAGGGACGTGGAAGTCCACCTCATAGCCAACTGTTCCATCTGTTGAAGTTGAAGCAGTCATAGATATTAGGTAAAAGGTTTGAGAGGAAAGCACAGACTCATAAAAGACAGAAATATGTGTATCTTTTTTTCTAGAATCTGCAAAGTTCCTAGAACTCAGGTCCCACCCTTTTTGCTCCCTTTATGGTCTGGTTCTTCTGGCCCAGAACTGGTTGGTGAGTCACTTAGTGTGGGAGTGGGGGGTGGAATGAAGTTGGAGGTTGCCTGATACCTCAGCCATCTCAGACCCACCTGGTTTTAGCAAAATCCCCTGAAGAGGAACTTGTGGTTCTTCAAGCATCTTGTCATCAAACTAAACAAGTTTAGGGTGGGGCAGAAATTCAGCTAGGTCACCAGGGGAACAAGTCACAGTGTTGTGCAACTGTCACCACTACTTCATTCTAGAACGTTGTCTCAGTCCAAAGAAAGAACTCTTGCCCATTTAGCAGTTATTCCCATTTCTCCTGCCATTAAATCACAGGGAGAGACATCTAGGACTCACACATTCAGAGGGCTGACCACATATACAGGCAACAAGAAGACAGACATCTACCAGCAAAGAGAGAGAGAGAGTTCATAAGAAACCAACCTTATTGGGGCTGGGAATGTGGCTTAGCAGTAGAGTGCTTGCCTAGCATGCATGAAGGAAGTCCTGGCTTCGATTCCTCAGTACCACATAAACAGAAAAGGCAATAAGTGGTGCTGTGGCTCAAGTGGTAGAGTGTTAGCCTTGCAAACAGAGAGGCTCAAGGACAGTGCCCAGGCCCTGAGTTCAAGCTCCAGGACTGGGAAAAAAAACAACAACAAAAATAACATATCACTGTGTCAGACTTAAGAAAAAAAAAAGAAACCAACCTTATTAATAGTTTGTTCTTGGATTTTTCTCCCTCTAGAACAGTGAGAAAGTTAATTTCTGGTGTTTCAACGTCCAGAGTATAGGAAGATTTTTTTAATGGCAGTTCTAGAAAACAAATACAATAATATTTTAATTATATCATTCCTATTATGCTTATTTGTTAAATGATATGTAGGAAGCTAAGTTTTATGTTAAAAATGTTAACCTGAGGCTGGGAAGGTGGCTCAGTGGTAAAGTGCCTGCCTTGCATGCATGAGGCCTGGGTTCAATTCCTCAGTATCACATGCAGAAAAGCATGAAAGAAAGCAGAAAAAGTCAGAAGCGGCACTGTGGCTCAAATGGTAGAGTGCTAGCCTTGAGCTGAATAGCTGAGGGATAGTGCCCAGGCCCAGAGATCAAGCCTCATGTCCGACAAAAAAAATTAATCTGAAGCCAGGTGGCCAGTGGCTCATGCCTGTAATCCTAGCTACTTGGGAGGCTGAGATCTGAGGATCACTGTTCAAAGCCAGCCAGGGAAGAAAAGTCCCTGTGAGACTCTTATCTCCAATTAACCACTTGAAAAACCAGAAGTGGAGCTGTAGCTCAAAGTGATAAAGTACTTGCCTTGAGCAAAAAGAGCTTGGGGACAGGGCCCTGAGTTGAAGCCCCACCACTGACAACAACAACCACCAAAAAGTTAACCTGACAATTGGTCAAGATATTGAGGACCTGTACTTGGCTTAAATTTGTTTGTGTGAAACTTGTATAAAGATTCAGATAGACAGAATAGAAAAGTTGCTGTTATCCCATAAAGAAATCCTTTCTGTGTTGATTTGGATCTGAAATGTCTATGTACTAAAATGCCTTGTGCTAGAATCTTAGATGTAAGACAATGGAGCTCCTGGGAGGTGGTACAGTCTTTAGGAGGCGGAGTCCAGAAGGACGTAAGTGACCAATGGTGTGCCTTTGAAGGGGGTATTGGCTCCTGGACCCTGCTATCTCTCTCTGCTTCCAGGCTGCCATTGGGGGAAGCAGCTTTGCTCCAACCCATGGTCCTTTTCTTTTCTCCTACAGTACTGAGGACGAACTTTAGGACCACATGCTTGCTAGGAAGACACTCTGACTCTTAAGCTACATTTCCACTCCTTTTTGTTTTAGTTACTTTTTCATATGGGGTCTCACATTTTTGCTGAGGACTGAACTTGGACCTCAATGGCCTACCTATGGCTTCCTGCATAGCTGGGATTACAGGTGTGAGCCATCATGCCTAGCCTTGCAATGGTCCTGGTTGTGATTTTTCTGCCTCACCTCCAAGCCCAGAGTAATGGGACCACGTGAATATGGACTAGACTCTTGGAAACTGTGAGCCAAAGTAAGTATTTCTTCTTTTTTATTGGATTATTTTCAGTATTTTTGTCATACTAATAGAAAGCTGGCTAGCACATAAAATTGGTCCTGAGAGGTCAAGTTTTGCTGTTTCTGTGATTATACCAAACAATGGTGTTCTGAGATGCTGCTATCATTTAAAGTAGGAATTTGGAAAAGTTTGGAGAACAGACTAATGAAAGACTCGAATGCCATAAGCAGAGCTCAACAGGTGATTCTGGTGGGAGCTCAGAAGACCAGAGCGCTGATACAAATGGATGCTTCAACTCATCAGGCTTTGGGTGAAAATGAGGACCTGTTGAAATAGACCAGAGATCATTTGTCTTGTATCTAGTGAAGACTCTATCTACATTTTGCCCATGCCCCAAGATTTCATGGGAGACTGAGTTAAATGTAATGAACTAATAAATCCAATGGAAAAAAATTTCAAAACATCACAGAATTCTGTTAGTAGCATACCTGCTCTGGTCAGATTTGGTGTAACAATTAAGAGCAAAAAACATCAGGGCCAAAAGATTTGAAATGTTTGTAGTTTTGTCAGAAAACAAAAGTATTTAAAGTTGTGACCAAGAAGAGTACGGTTGCTAAAACAACCTTTAAAAACAAAAGCTGGTGCCAGTGGCTCACACCTGTAATCTTAGCAACTCAGGAGGCTGAGATATGAGACTAATGGTTTGATGCTAGCTAGGACAGGAAAGTCTGTAAGACGTTTAGCTCCAATTAACCACCAAAAGTCCAGAAGTGGATCTGTGGCTCAAGTGACTGGGCTGTAGCCTTGAGCAAAAAAACTATAGGACAGTGCCTAGGCCCTGAGATCAAGCCTCAGTACTAAGAGAAAGACAGTGAGTGAAGGAGGAAGGGAGAGAAAGAAAAGAAGGAAAGAAGAGAAAGTAAAAGAAAGAGAAAAAGAGGGAGGGAGAGTTAGGGAGATTCAGGGAGAGAAAGAAAGAAAAGGAAGAAAACAAAGGAAGAAAGAAAAAGGAAAGAAAGAAAGAAAGACAGAAAAAGAAAGAAAAATAGGAAAAGAAAGGAAGGAATGAAGAAAGAAAGAAAAGAAAGAAAAAGAAAGAATCCTGTGTAGCCTGAATTTCATGTGTGAGCCATTGATACTTGACTATGTAATTTTTAAAGTATGGTTTATACAGGAGATCATAGCTAGAAGTTTGGATTTGGATTTTTGAGCAATGTTCGACTTTTGAAGCTTTAGGAACTTTTTTTGGGGGGGGGGTTGGGTCATGGGGCCTGAACTCTGGGCCTGGGTGCTGTCCCTCAGTTCTTCAGCTCAAGGCTAGAGCTCTACCACTTGAACCACAGTGCCACTTCCGGCTTTTTTCTTTTTGCTTATGTGGTGCTGAGGAATCGAACCAGGGCCTCATGCATGCAAGGCAAGCAATCTACCACTGAGCCACTTTCCCAGCCCTTTAGGCACTCTTGAAGATGGACAAAAGACATTTCGTATGGGATGTATGTAAGCATTTGCGAACAAGAAGATTATTATAGTACACAATCTCCAAAATCAATGTGCTAAAAGATAGATCTCAACTCCATGGCGCTATTGGAGGCTGTATAACCAGTGGGATGTGACCTTGGAGGGGATATTCAGACCCTGACATCTCCTCTTATGTCATTGCTTCCCCCATTACAATGGGGTGAACAGCTTTACTATATTATTTTACTTGCCACAGTAATTCTCTACCTAGACATGATTTAAAATTTACTGGGACCAGGAGAGAAAATGAATATTTTTGTCTTTTTCAGTTGATTAGATGAGATATTTTGTCACAGTGATGGAAAGTTGACTGATAATTTTTTTTTTGGTCGGTTGAACTCTGGGCCTGAGCGCTATCCCTGCACTCTTCAGCTCAAGGCTAGCACTCTACCACTTAAGCTATAGAACCATTTCCGGTTTTCTCGTGGTTTATTGGAGATAAGAGTTTCATGGACTTTCTGGCCCAGGCTGGCTTTGAACTGCATTCCTCAGATCTCAGCCTCCTGAGTGGCTAGGATTATAGGCGTGAGCCACCAGCGCCCGGCATGACAAATTTTTTTATGGATGAAAGTGGAGCTGTGGCTTAAGTAGTAGAGCACTAGTCTTGAACAAAAAAGCTAAGCAAGAGCACAAGACCCTGAGTTCAAGCCCCAGTACCAGAACAGACAGACAGACACACAGATAGACAGACACACAGACAAACACACAAACACACACACACATACACATTTTTTTTCTGGTGGAAACACACTGAATGTCTTAATGCAGAGTGAAGAATCCACCAGGCAGAGAAGCATCATTATCTTTTCTAGTTTAAGATTAGTAGGATAGGGTAGGAAATGCTCTATCAATGCCCAGGAATTTGCCAAGACCATGTGAAGGAATTCACACACACACACACACACACACACACACACACACCCCAACTCTCTTTCATTACTTCTTTACCACTAAATTCAGAGTAGGCTTGGACATGTAGCACTAGATTTTAGCAAGGGACTTAAACATTAATTTATATCCATAGGAAAGTATTAGAGGGTTTCAAGTGGTTAAACCCCCACCTTGTCCTGGAAGAGGCAATTTGCCATGAGTCTTGAGTGCCTGGAACCATTCTTCTAGTAATGCCAAGTACACAATGTCCTAGTTTTCTTAGGGTGAGTCTGAAGGATGAGTTTGCAGGGAGAAAATTTGAGGGATGAGGTAAATGTCTCCCCGAAGCAGAGCAGATTTGCTTCTGCTTCAACATAATAGTATGAGCCCCTCCAAATCTCCTGTACTGAAACTCAGCTAGGCCCATCCATGTCACCTCCATGGGACTATGTGTTTAGGAGCAAGCAATGTGAACATGAAGTTCTTGACATTGCTCCTTCTGTGAATAATGAAGTTCTTTTCCTGTGATCCAAGAGACTGTGGCTTCTGCTAGCCTCCCATAGACAGTAATTGGCTAACTGATTCACTTGTAAGCAGGGGAAAATTCCAGACCTTCCCATCTACCCAACTTTTCACAATTTTACCTGCCAGAGTGTTATAAAGAGCGCCAGGGGCTCACATCTGTAATCCTAGCTACTCAGGAAGCTGAGATCTGAGGCCTATGATTCAAAACCAGACTGTGCAGGAAAGTTCATGAGACTGTTATCTCCAACTAACCACCAGAAAACTGGAAGTGGTACTGTGGCTCAAAGTGGTAGAGTACTTGAGCACAAAAAAACCTCCAGGACAGAACCCAGGACCTGAGTTCAAGCCCCACAAAGGACAAAAAGAAAGAAAATGCAAATCAAAACTACCATGAGAGGAAAATACTAGTGGAAGGAGGTTGGACTAACAAGGATGAAGGTTAAATACAGGCTAAATGGATTATTTGCAACTATGAAAATAGAAAGCATTTAAAATGCCTTAAAACTGACAAAAAGGGGGGGGTGGAGGGGAGAGTGATAACTCTTTGTGTTGGTGAGGGAGATGTATGTCCTGATATCTTATTACCAACTTTTGGGAAAACAATTTTCCAATATTAACATAAAATATATATGCATATGATTCAACACAGCAGTCTCACTCTGGAGAATCTATGACATAATATAAAAGCTCTGTATAAAAGATATGTAGAGATGTGTGAATATATACATATATACATATGATTCATCATAAATAATAACTATAAATAATACCATAAAAGTCCAGCAAGAGGGGAACTCCAGCCAGGAAGGAGAGCTCACGTCTATCATCTCAACTACTTCTCAACTACTTCAGAAGCAGAGATCGAGTAGATTTTATTCCAAGGCCAGCAGGCAAAAACAGCCACTGCCACTGATGCCTATCAGTGGCTCACACCTGTAATCTTACCTACTCAGGAGGCTGAAATCTGCAGGTTGTAATTCAAAGCTAGCCTGGGCAGGAAAGTCTATGGCATTTTATCTTAGCAAAAAAGCTAAACAACAGCACCCAGGTCCTGACTTCAAGCTCCAAGACCAGAAAATGAAAATAATAATAATAATACCTTACCTTAAAAATAACCTAAATTCAAAAAAGGCTCAAGGTATGATTCAAATGATAGGATGTGTGGGCAAGGCTGAGTTCAAACTCTGGTACCACCAAATAAATAAATAAATCCTAAAAGATAATGAAAAAAAAATCTTACTGATTTGAATATTCCCATCATGGAGTTTTCTCTTACCTGTTTTGACAATTTAGTATTGTTTAAAAAAAGAGAGAGAGAAAGAAAAAAGCACGTTCTAACAACAACAAAAAATTGTTTATGGGGCTGGGAAGGTGGCTCAGTGGTAGAGCGCTTGCCTTGCATGCCTGAGGCCCTGGGTTTGATTCCCCAACACCACATAAGCAAAAAGAAAAAAGCCAGAAGTGGCACTATGGCTTAAGTGGTAGAGCGCTAGCTTTGAGCTGAAGAGCTGAGGGACAGCGCCCAGGCCCAGAGTTCAGGCCCCATGACCTGACCCCCCCAAAAAATTGTTTATTTCTGTGGAAGAAAAAAAACATGGTGTAATTCTATAAATAGGAAGGGGACAAGTATACTGGAATTGCTGATTTCTTTTGGGGTGAGTGTTGCAAAGTAGAAAACAAAAGGAGAAAATTAAATTAGCTATTTTCTAAATGGGTTGATGTAGAAAATTATTTTAGTATGAACACTCCAATTTTTCTCTGAATCTGGGTTGTCCCTAGCCTGGCCCACAGGGACATGCCCCCTTCCCCTTTCTCTGGCAGACCAGCCATGGGAAGGAGTTGCCTCATTGAGCTGAAAGGCAGACCCGGAGGGAGGCAAATCCCAACCAGTGGCATCCAAAACCTCTTCTGAAAATGCTCACTAGCGTTATATCAGAATTAAAAAACGGGAAGGGGGGAGATAAAGGGCCTGGAGAGAAATTTGGTGAATCTCCCTGTTAGGAAAATGGAGGAGTATGGAAATGGAATAGGCCAGACTGGATCATCAACAGGCCAGGACTGTTTACTGAGGGACAGCGAGGGACACAGACCTTCCCACAGGTTTGGAGGTTGTGCCGGAGAGTTGGACAGGAGCTGGGTTTTTATAGGAGGTCCAAGCAAGGAGGCAGGGAGGTGGGGGCCTTTCAGTTGGGCCCATAATGGGATGTTTACAGCTGGGCTTAGGTGGATGGCCCTGCCTGCACTTCAAACAAGTTCACACATACCTGAGATTTGGCCTGGAGTTTGTATGGGCCTGGGACAATAGGGTGGGGGTCAATCCTTCACTCCCCTTCTGTCCCCATCTAGGTCCCCACTTCCCAGAGTCCTTCCCACCTTCATCAGGAACAATTGCAGCTTCAGGCTTGTCAAGGGTGGGGATCTGGAGTGCCCCAATTCTACAGGGGGCAGACTCCCAGATCCCTGCTTTATTAAGCCTAGGACAGGGTGCTGCAGAAAACACATCAAGAGCAGCACTCAGCATTCCTGCGGACCCATAAAACTACAGGCCAGAGTCCTCAAGGCATCCGCTTGGCCACCAAGGCCTGGCGCTTCTCCGGGTCTTGCCGCACTGTGCAACTGTGGCTGGTTGGAGAGCGCAGGGAGACAGAGCTGGAGCTGAGGCTGCACCTGCGGCCTCCTCAGGGCCAGATAGAGAGGGGCCCAGGATCCCTGGCCTGCTACGACTGTGGAGGGGGAGAGGTCGAGGGGCAGTGACTGACAGGCTGAGGAGTGAGTGGCAATACAAGCACCATAGCTGGAACTTGTGTCCACAGAGTGGAGAATCTGTTGGGGGAGCAGGGAGGGACAAGGTTGGGAGCCAGAGGTTTGGGCTGAGTGTATCCCTAACCCTTCTCCAAATGGCACAGAACCCGAATACCCGTCCAGTGGTCAGATGGGAAGCTCAGTGGATTGTGGGAAATAGATGATGGTGAGGATGGTCCACCATCAGCTCGAGTCAGGCAAGTAGCGGGCTGTGGCCTCTTCTCTTCTGGCTGCAGCAGATCCTCTGAGATCCACTGGGCAGGTGGTGTGAGGTGGTGTGGCCCTGGTAAACAGGCTGGCTAAGGGGGCGGCTCTGTTCTCGAGCAGCCTCTCCCAGTCCTTGCTAAGTCTGGTGGTTTGGGCCCCCACAGGAAGAGGAATTTGACCTTGAATCCCTCCAGAACTTGGGGTCATTGCAGTTCGTGAAGCTGCACAAAGAGCATGTACTAATGGATGATATGTGGTTCTGCAACCGAATCACAGTGCCGGGCCCCAGAGCCTGCGCAGAGGTGGCCTTCCCATGCTACCGCTGGGTTAAGGGCCAGGGCATGGTGAGCCTGAGGGCACGGGTGAGCGGGCAGCATTGGGAAAGTGAGCACATGGCCTAGCTGGCCAGCAGTGGGAGAGGCAGGATGAGGAGGCTTGGAGGGGAATTACTTAGAGAAAGGACAATGAAAGGATTGGTATCCGCATGCAAGGAAGGTGGAAAAAATAGAAAGTCCACAAGTAGCCAGGTGCCAGTGGCTCATCTGTAAACCTATTCAGGATGCTGAGATCTGAGGATCATGGGTTCAAAGCCAGCCCGGGCAGCAAAGTCCATGAGACTCTTATCTCCAATTAACCACCAGAAAACTGTGTCCAAGCCCAGAGTTCAAGCCCCACGATTGACCAAAAAAAAAAAAAGTCCACAAGTAAAACACAGTGACAGAGAATAAGTGATCTGAAGACCCAGTATTCCAACAAGGTGAGATCAGGGACAAGAGTTGTAACAATGATGGAAAAGAAAAGCCAAAGTAACAGAACAAGTTAGCAAGGGCAGGTGAAGGGCCCAGGTAATTGCAGATGACAGGTGACTCTTGAGTGGTGACAGCTGACAGAGCTAATAGAATGATGTTGTAGAACTAGAGAAATGGGGGAAATATGGATGATTCACTGAGGGACAAGGGGAGAGGTAAAAGGTGGGGATGCCTGAAAAGAGCAAATATAGAATTGGTTACCTTCATTGTAATTGTAAGAGAGATAACCGAAGAGAAAGAATGGAAACAAGGCACCTTTGAGGGACTGATGAACACAAAGTAAGAATAGGAACCGATCAGGTTAACAAATATAAAGTATGTTGTAAAGAGGTTACAGGTAAACAGAAACAAGAAATTATCTTCTGAACAGAAAGAAAGAAAAGAAAGGGATAAAAGGAAGGAAGGGGGCTGGGAAGGTGGCTCAGTGGTAGAGCGCTTGCCTTGCATGCATGAGGCCCTGGGTTTGATTCCCCAACACCACATAAGCAAAAAGAAAAAAGCCAGAAGTGGCGCTGTGGCTCAAGTGGTAGAGGGCTAGCCTTGAACTGAAGAGCTGAGGGACAGCACCCAGGCCCAGAGTTCAGGCCCCACGACTGGACCCCCCAAAAAAAAGGAAGGAAGGAAGGAAAGAAGGGAGAGAGGGAGGGAGAAAAGAAGGAAGAAAGGATAGGAAGGAAGGAAGGAAGGAAGATGCCATTGTCTCATGCCTATAATCCTAGCTACTCAGGAGGCTAAGATCTTAGGACTGAGGTTTGAAGCCAAGCCAAGAAGAAAAATCTGTAAGACTCATTTTCAAATAACTAGCCAAAAGCTAAAAGTAGAATTGTGGTTCAAAAGGTGGAGTGCCAACTTTGAGTGAAAAAGCGAAGAAACAGTGACCTTGAGTTCAAATCCCAGTGTCTGCACAGAAAGGAAGAGAGAGAGAGAGGCAAGAAAGAGGGAGGAAGGCAGGAAGGGAGGGGCAAGGAAGACAGAGGGAGAGAGAGGGAGGGTGGGAAGGAGAGGAGAGAGAAAGAAAGGAGGAGAAAGAGAAGTTATTTATCTTCTAGGACAGGTGAGATGGCAGAGTTGAGGGTAGCGCACATCAATTTCCTTAGTTTATGAATATCTAATGAGAGAAGATGAAGGACAGTCTCAGGATGAAAGCGTAGTGAACAAGAAACGTCATTTGGACAGATGAAAAGGACAGGTACAATTAAACAGAAGCAATATGGGATAATGTGGGATAGGTGTAGCCATGGCAGGTTTTAAGAAGAGAATGCATGAATCAGGAAGGAAATGGACAGGTAGGGAAATTTGAGTTAAGGGTTAAGAATGAATGGCAAGCATTCCATTTTTATCCCAAGACAATTATGAGGGCTAAGATTGGTGAAATAAAAAAAAGAGGCTGGATGAGGATGGCATAAATGATAAGCAATCACAAGAGTTAGAGACAAAGGAGTAGGAATATGATGCAGTAACAATTAAGAAATAAGAGATTAGGACAAGCCAAGGTGTACCATGAGATTGGATAAAGCAAGGTGGTCAGCCCTCTTCGTATCTCCCTCGCCTGCCTGGCAGGAGGAGACAATGCCTTGGATATCTTCCAGAAATATAGAGAAGAAACTGGAGGAAAGACAATGAATGGATCTACCAGAGATCACTATCCACAGGCTTTTCTGGTTGGTTGCCATTGGTCCTGTATTTTCCCCTTACATATCACATGAATCTCTAGATTTTCCTGGCAGAGGACTGTAGTGTGGTAGACTCCATTCTACCATAGTCACCTGCCCCTTCCCTTTTCCTGCCCCTTTCTCCATTATGGACTTCAGCATGCCTTCTTGATGCTTGGTCCCCATCTTTTAGCTGTGTCATCTGGAAGGAAGTGTTGCCACTGTCCATAGCTGCAGACTGTAAGAATGACTTACCCCTAAATATGAGATTCCACAAAGAGAAGAAGCAGGACATTGAATGGGCCATCAGGGTAAGGTAAGGAAGTGTTGGGAGTAGAGTGGGAGGCTGTCAGATCCCCAAACAGGTAGAATTTGGTAAGTTGGTGGTTTCATCCTTAACCCTGTCCTAGGTCTCTGAAGGTTGCCCTCAAGCATGTTTGTACTTCATGACATCCTGGAGCCATCTGGTGGACTTTGAGTAGATTTACTGGGGCAAGAAGAGAGCTGGTTAGTGACTCCCTTAAGTCTCTATAAACTTTAATGGTCACTTCTTTTTTCTTTTCTTTTTTGATCAGTGTGGGGGTTGAACTCAGGGCCTGAATGCTGTCCCTGAGCCTTTTTTGCTCAGGGTTAGTGATTTACCACTTTCTATCACAGAGCCACTTCCAGTTTTCTGGTGGTTAATTGGAAATGAGTCTTATGGACTTTCCTGCCCAGGCTGGTTTTGAACTACAGTCCTCAGAGCTCATCCTCCTGAATAGCAAGGATTACAGGTATGAGACACCAGCACCTGTTGCAACCACAACATGCCCTTTAACCCACCCACAAGGCAGTTATGGAGACCAGACCATGGAATTGAGGTTTGAGGTACCAGGGGACCTGTAGCCTTCTGCCAGCTTCAGATCCCAAGGTTCCATTAATCAAGGTTTTTATTGGTCTTGTGTAGTAAATAAGGTATAAACTTCAACCTGTGACAATACTCTATATACAAGTGGTGGATGACCTCCTTATTCTGGGAGGGAGAGCTAAACAGTAAACAGCTTACAATTTGTATAAACCTAAGTCTTCCCTCAGGCTCCCACACCATTTAGGGTAGAGTTAGCCCACACCCAGGATAGACATCTGAATCCCTGTAAAGCTAGGACTGATTGACCTTTCCAGGAAACTCTCACTGTTCTAAGAGTATGTTGGGAGAAGGCATTCCAAACTCCCAATCCTTTAGGGGTCTCACAGCGTGGATTTTCAGGCTCTCGCTGTAATGACCTACAAGCGAGAAAACCCACAGAGGCATGGTTAAAGGTGACAAAGGAGTTTTATTAGTTGGTCTGCAATGCTGTCCTGGGTTACCTCAGAATTAGGAGCAGCTGTACCCCAAGGACGCAAGTTTGTTTTTTTTTTCATTTTTCCTCCTTCCCCCAGGTCTCTCTGCTCTCCACAGGCCTCTCCACAGGCCTCTCCAATCTCTGCAGGTCTCTCTGATCTCCACAGGCTTCTCCCATCTCCACAGGCCTCTTCACATCTCCATAGGCCTCTCCTGTATCTGAAGGCCTCTCTACATCTTCACAAGCATCTTGGCTCTCTGCAGGCCTCTCTGCTCTTTACAGGCCTCTCTACGGTCCTCTGGCCTCTGTGCAGGCCTCTATGCTCTTCACAGGCATACGCACAGGCCTCTCAGCCCTGCATGGGGCTCTCCTCTGGCCTGGATCTCCTTGGGCTTCTCTGCCAGCCTGGGCATTCCTCAGGCCTGCTCTGCTCCGCTCTGGGAGGCATGTCTCTTGAAGCATGTCTCTTTCTCTATGTCTTCTCTGAAACCTCTTGCCTCCCTAATCTGGTGGTCGGCCCAAACAAACCACCCACCAGTGGACCCCCTTTGATACCCTGCTCCCCAGCAGGGGGGTGGGGGGAGGCATGCATGGCCTTGACATCAATGAGACTTCTCACCCCACTGATTCTAACACTCACAAGAGTCCAGCTGTCTTATAGTTTCTTGATTGCCATTTCTGATGGCCTACCTGCTATATTTCATGTATGATAAAATAAGAACTCCTTGTAAAATAAGGACATAGTGTACCTGGTGGTCTCATGGAGGCCTCAACTCTGGATAAAAGATGGTCACATCTCTATAACCCTTGAATATAGCCTGTAGAGAGGGTAAATATCCTCTCCTCACAGAGATGGTTCACCAGCATTGACAGAATGAGCTTTTTGGCTACTAGTTCTTCAGTGGTGCCAACCCCATGTTGTTGAGATGCTCCACCTCTCTGCCCTCCAGGCTGGTGTTGCCCTCTGGGACAGAAGGGCTTCAAGGCTAATTGGAGAAAGAACTCCAGGTACTTTCTCCCATATATGGTTGTTTTCCTCTTTGGTAGTATGGCAAGCAGAAGTGATGGGGACGGACCACAAGGTGAGTATAAGGGAATGGAGGCTACCACACTGAAGTCCTCTGCTAGGAAAATATAGAGATTTATATGATATGTAGGGAGAAAATGCAGGACCAATGTCCAACAAGATAGTAGACCGGAGATAACTAGGATCTGGCCATCTTGACAAGGGAAGACTTTAACTAATCTGTGGAGTACAAGGGATTGACAACCTGTAGTCCTTTTTTTTTCTTTTTGCTTATGTGGTGCTGAGGAATCGAACTCAGGGCCTCAGGCATGCAAGGCAAGCGCTCTGCCACTGAGCCACCTTCCCAGCCCCCAATCTGTAGTCCTTATAACTCCATCCACTACAAAAATTTCATGTACCAAAAAAAGACTCTGCTTCTTTTTTTGTGTGAAATAAGATGCTTTAGATCTGTTGCTTTGGATTGTTTAGTCAACTCTGCTACTCTAACTAAACTACAGAAGTAGAAAAAATGGCAAAAACCTAGATGGAATATCTTTACAACTCTTTCCTTTTGCTCTGGAGGCTGACTTTGGAATCCAACCATAGATAGATAGGTTGACCCTTTTCCCCAGACTGACTCACTGTTTGAGGCTGACTTTATCCTGCTGGATGGAATTCCAGCCATGAAATTCACGGACATGAGCTTTACTTGGCTGCCCGCCTTGTTATGCTGAAGATGGACAGCAAAGGGAAGCTACATCTCATGGTCATCCAGGTAAGTGGTCTGGAAATCTCCCCCAAACATTTACTCTGTTCACATTATCTTTTGCCCAGAGACAAAGTCTCTTGTCTCATTACTTAGAACAGTTCAAAGCATGTCAGAATTGCTGGCAGCCTGTCATTGCTTTCTGACAATCATCATGGCTTCTGTTGGTACTTATCCTCAGGCTCATAGCAGCCTTTGAATCTGTTGAACACTAGATTTTTTATTTATTTATTGCCAGTTGTGGGACCTAAACTCTGGGCCTGGGCGCTGTCCCTCAGCTCTTCAGCTCAAGGCTAGCACTCTACCACTTGAGCCACAGCGCCACTTCCAGCTTTTTCTGCTTATGT
>NW_012267235.1:12546125-12553787 GCF_000151885.1 Dipodomys ordii | reverse complement strand
CTCTACCACTGAGCCACTTTGGCCCTCTCTCCTTTTCCCTCAACTCTCTTTTTATTCCCTCATATCTGCACTTTCTTGATTATACTTTGTTTTAGCCCTATGTTAACTAAAACCACATCGCTGCCCCCTCCCCTCTTCCACACCTCCAATTCTCAGCCCCCTCTCGCTCACTGGGTAGTGATCTCCCAGAGCCATACAACATCCTGTAAGCACTTGGGATTCCCAGCAGGCCCCAGGCAGCCAGGTCTTCAGGCAGACAGAGGGAGCCATAGGTCAGCTAAGCCACTGCCCAATGGAGCAGTTGCACAAGGCCACCTCTGCTTATGCTCCCTGCCTGTGACAAAAGACACGAAAACTTGAGGGCAGCAACAAGGCTAGAAAATGATGGCATTCTACTCATAGTGGTCATATTTGTGAGGCTTCTGGATTTAGAGTTAAAAGAAATAGAGTAACTGGGTACCAGTGGCTTACACCTGTAATCCTAGCTACTCAGGAGGATGAGATGTGAGGATTACTGCTCAAAGCCAGCCCAGGCAGGAAAGTCCATGAGACTCATCTCCAATAAACTACCAGAAAACCAGAAGTGGCACTGTGGTTCAAGTTGTAGAGAGCTAGCCTTGACCCAATCCACTGAGGGACAGCGCTCAGTCCGAGTTCAAACCCTATGACCAACAACAATAATAAAAAAACACATCCAAAGCAATGCTAACATCACTAGAATAAATGCATAATATATAACCTACCAAGATGGCTGTTTTGAAGGAGAAAACTCTTACAGTTAATGGGTAAATCCTGTTGTGTTTAGTCAAAGAATATTAAATCCTATTACCATGAAAAAAGTATATAGCTCTCTGACACAAGGTATATATGAAGTATAAATGGAGACCTTTTATTATTGTTTCTTTCAGCAAAATCTTTTAATGTACTGTACCAGTGCTATACTGTAGGTTTTTTGTTTTTGTTTGTTGGGCATGGGGCTTGAACTCTGGGCCTGGGCACTGTCTTGAGCTTGTCTGCTCAAGGCAAGTGCTCTACCACTTGAGCCACTGTGCCACTTCCAGTTTTCTGGTACTTAATTGAAGAGTCTCATGGACTTTCCTGCCCAGGCTGGCTTTGAACCATGATCCTCAGACCTCAGCCTCCTGAGTAGCTAGAAATTACAGGTGTGAGCCACCAGCTCCCAGCTTATACTGTAGTTTTTAAATACATCTCACATGTTTTTCTATTCTCTCAAATTGTTGTATATTAAAGTTCATTGAAAAATGCTGGAAGGAGAAAGGAACCAAAATAAATCCAGCTTTTACTATTATTAACATTTTCTGTGTAAGAGGATCTAGGAATTGTCCCAAAGAGAAGGAAGTTCTGCATCCCTCCCCCCACATACCCCTACACATAGAGAAACAGTAGCTGGGCAGAGGTGACATGAAAGAGGAGCAGACAGAAGAGGTTGGGGCCTTCTGCTCTCAGAGAGCTCAGCTAACGTCTCTGGATAGGTATGTGGGGGGCATCGTCCATCCCTTCTACCAGAGGGATGACATTGTGAGAGGGGACCCTGAGCTGCAGGCCTGGTGTCGGGAGATCACTGAGGTGGGGCTGTGCCAGGCTCAGGACCGAGGTAAGATCCATCCCAGAGGCCTTTCCTAGCTCTGCCCCTCTGGGGATAGGACCTTAACCCCAAATCACACCTCTCCCTCTCCATGCATGAACACATCTACAAGATAGTCACAGATATTTTGTATTGTGTGTGGTACTAAGGCTTGTTGGTAGGCTATAGCTCTACTACTTGACTGATGCCTCTAGGCCTATTTTGTAATGGTTACTTTTGAAACAGTCTCATTTCCTGCCAGGACCTGCTCCATCTGAGACCTGCCTAATTTAGGCTTCCTGCTGGGATCACAGGCAACCACACAGCATCCCATTTCCCTTGATGGAGATGAAGTGCTTTGGACTTTTCTGTATGAACAGATCTAAAATTACTATCTTGCCCAATGTTGGCCTCTGTGCAGATTTAAATAACAAGTGTGTATCACTGCATCCAGTTACCAGTTGAGAAAGGACCTTGGAAACATTTTCTGCCTGGGCTGGCCTTGAACTGCAATCCTCCCATTCTTAGCCTCCCAAGTAGCTAAGAGTGAGCCACCAGTGCATAGCAACTATTCACAATTTTTTTTTTTTTGTTGGTCCTGGGGCTTGAAATCTGGGCTTGGGTGCTGTTCCTGTGCTCTTCAGCTCAAGGCAAGCCCTCTACCGCTTGAGCCAAAGCACCACTTCAGGTTTTCTAGTGGTTTATTGGAGACAAAGAGTCTCATGGACTTTGCTGCCCAGGCTGGCTTTGAACCATGATCCTCAGATCTCAGCCTCCTGAGTAGCTAGGATTACAGGTGTGAGCCATCAACACCCAGCTAACAGTTCACAATTTTCATTCTAGACAGCCAGATCATCTTCCTGGAGGGCCTTGGCCTCAAACCTTTACTCTTGGCCCTACTTCCAGTCATGCCCATAACTTGCCGTGAATGACCATAACTAGGCCGGAACTATATCCATGACGGCTTCTGTTTCATCTTCATGGTTCGCTATTTTTCTATCGTAGAATTCAATGAGAGAAGCTTCATACCAAAGCCTGTGGTAACTCACTGTAGCTTTTCCTTCCTGCCGGCCTGTTACATCCAGCACACACACAAGGGCTTGGGTGTGTTGCACACTTGCCAGAGGGCAAGGCCATTTCTAAACATAACCTCAGTACTCTCCATGCTTTGGCTCAAACCTGAACTCAGCATGCTAACCCTGATGCTCATCTTTCTTTGCTTCAACTGCCTTCCTCATTAGGATCTAGACACTACCTTTAGTATCCTGACCCCGTGTGTGGGGGTGGTGTGTGTGTGTGTGTGTGTGTGTGTGTGTGTGTGTGTGTGTGTGTGTGTACGCACGCGTGCACCAGTATTCAGGGCCTGGGTGCTCCATCCTTTAGCACTTTTTTGCTCAAAGCTGGCACTCTGCCACTTGAACCACAGATCCACTTCCAGCTTTTGGGTGATTAATTGGTGATAACAGTCATACAGACTTTCCTGCCTTGGCTAACTTCAAACCATAATCCTCAAATCTCTGCTAGGATTTCAGATGTGAGCCTGGCCCTCAGCCCACATTTTAATCTCTTGAGAAGGGCCTTTTCTCAGCTCCTTCCAGATTCAGATTCTTCTCTAGCATACAAGGATTACCCTGCACTGATTCCAATTGTCCTTCAACTCTTCACCTGTCAGAGCAACACCTTAAATCTCATTCTCTACCTTTTTGGAGACAATTAAAGAAACTGGTTTGGAACTATTACAGCCAGACCTGGGCATGTACAGATCAATAATCAATACACCTAGCATGGATGGACTCTTACCTTAAAAGATCTTCTCCACCTACCCCACAGCACTCCATCTGGACTAAAATTTCTACAGTACTTCTCAATTAAGTTTCTTGGGTTCCACAGGTCCTGACTCTAGATGTGAAAATAATGGACTGTAAGGTCCATAATGACCAGTTCTACAGTTACAGGGAGCCCCCACTCCTTCCATTTTCTCAATTACAAGAGAACAGCACTTCCATCTTTTTGGTCCAATGTGGGACTTGAACTCAGGGCCTGGGCACTGTCCTTGAGTCTCTTTGTGCTCTACCACTTGAGCCATGGTGCCACTTCCAGTTTTCTGGTGGTTAACTGGAGATAAGAATCTCATGCACTTTCCTGCCAGGCTGGCTTCAAATCATGATCCTCAGATCTCAGCCTCTTGAGTAGCTAGGGTTATAGATATGAGCCACCAGTACCCAGCCACTTCCATTTTTTTTAAATTGTGAAAATACCATACAGAGGGAGTTACATGGGCAAGGTAATGAGTACATTTCTTATCAAGCATTGTTGCCTCCTCCTTTGTTTCCCCTTCCCATCTTTTCCCATCTCCCACACTCCACCCCTAACAAAGTTGTAAAGTTCTTTTTTCTTTTCTTTTTTTTTTTGGGGGGGTCCGGTCCTGGGGCCTGAACTCTGGGCCTGGGTGCTGTCCCTCAGCTCTTCAGCTCAAGGCTAGCGCTCTACCACTTGAGCCACAGCGCCACTTCTGGCTTTTTTCTTTTTGCTTATGTGGTGCTGAGGAATCGAATTCAGGGCCTCATGCATGCAAGGCAAGCACTCTACCACTGAGCCACCTTCCCAGCCCTAAAGTTTGTTTTTCAACATAACGACTTGTACATCTCATTGTTGAAATGGGTCCACCTGTATCCCTATTTAAATGATTTGTTTTTTCCCTTCCCCTCCACAAATTATACCAACATCAAATACAATGAAAGCAGGAGTTATACCCTGGGGAAGGGACATACAAAGCAATAAAGAAATCATCTTATAAATAAGTTAGAAACAATCGCAAGAAAGAAAAAAAAACATTTGAATATTTATCTTGGGGCTCATTTCACCTAACATCAACTTATCTGACCTTTTCTGCTTGTCTCAGACATATACTAGTTATTGCAAATAAGAGAAACTATGGGATCTATGTTTCTTTGGGCCTGGCTTACTTCACTTAATTTTTTCCAAGTCTATCCATTTCCTAACAAATGGAGCAATGTCATTCTTTCTGATGGAGGCATAGAATTCATTGTGTGTGTGTGTGTGTGTGTGTGTGTGTGTGTGTGTATGTATGTGTATATATATATATATATATATATATAAAACCTTTTCTTGATCCATTCATCTACTGAGGGACATCTGGGTTGGTTCCATATTATACTTTTCTTTTTTTTATCATGTTAGTAGTTCTGTGTATTATTGCATTGTGAGGTTAAGTTGTATTGCCCCAAAGGCTAGTCAAGCTGTGTGCCTTTGATTTCATATCCAATTTAGGTAACTTCCTTTGGGAAGTGCCTGCTAAAACTTTTACTATTTTCCCTTTAGTTGTCTGCTTTTTTTCTGCTTTTTTTTTCCCAACGACTTTTTAAAATCATGATATATGACCAGACAGCCTATTAGGCCTCAGCCTCCAAATTGTATGATAGTCACAGCACACTGAGGACTTTGCATGGACCATCTCATTTATAAGTAACAATGACCCTCATTTTTAGAGAAAAATGTTGAGATTCAAAGCAGCTAGAGCAATCAGTTCAAGGTCAGTAGCAGAGCCAGAACCAGGGCAGAATGGCACAGCTTAGTGCCCTTGATCAGTCCATCCCGCTTCATAGATGTCAGCGGCACTTCCTGGTCCCTTAACTGAATTATCATCCAGCTCTTCTGTTTCTATCCCCTTACCCTGCTTTATTTCTACTGTCATCATAAACATACTGGATGTAGCTTTCCTTCTATTTATCTTTCCTCCCTACTAGAATCTACAGTATAAGGTGGGAAAGATTTCTCTCTTTTGTACCAATGCATTTCCAGTGACTAGAGTACCTAGTATAAAGTGGTTTGATGCTCTTTGAATGAATAGTTGGTTATTGTAGAGTATGGACAGGTCAAGACATCAGTTTTTGTTGATTTGTTTTGTGTTGGTAATAGGGCTTAAACTCAGAGTCCGGGTGATCTCCCTTAGCTTCTTTGCTCAAAGCAAGTGGCATTCTTCCATTTGAGCCACACCTCCACTTCTGGCTTTTGGGTATAATTAATTGGAGATAAGATCCTCATGGACTTTCCTGCTTTGGCTGGCTTTGAACCATAGTCCTCAGATCTCAACCTCCTGAGTAGCGAGGATTACAGGAGTGAGTTACCGGTGTCCAGACAGTATTTGCTTCGTTATTTCAAGGTCATGGCTTCTAAACACCTTTCTTTCTTCTAGGTTTCCCTGTCTCCTTCTAGTCTTTGTCACCTCTGTCACTTCCTTACCATGTACATCTTAACATGCATTGCCCAGCATGCAGCCATCAGTCAGGGCCAGGTACAGATGCCAGAAAGCTTGGGGCAATGTCTAGATAAGGGGGATGCTTGAAAGAGAAATTAGGGAGCAACTTTCCTGAAATTAGAGCTTTGGTGAATTCTGATGATTCCTCCCTGGTTTGACTGGTATGCCTGGATTCCTAAAATCCCAGGCTCAATGAGGATGCACCCATCCACCATCAAGGAAGATGAGACAAAAGCCACAGTAATGGGGTCATTACCTAATGTCTGGCAGACTTGTTTTCAGATGGCCAGCACAGGGCTCCTGAGCTGGAGGCCACCAGACATGGTGAGAGGGGCTCTGAGCCTAAGGTGCAGGACTAGGCTCCATCTCCCTATGTCTTGGATCTCAGAGCTAATGCATCCTTTCTTTCTGCTTCAGGTGTCCCTGGGTCATCACAAAGTAGGGTATTTTTCAGGCCCTGAGCCAAAAGCTGTGCTAGGGAGATTTCAAACAGAACTAGACAGACTGGAGAGGGAAATTGTGGCCCAAAATGAGAAGCTAGACTTTCCCTATGAATACCTGAAGCCAAGTTGCATAGAAAAGTGTCACCACTTGAGCCTAATCTGCTCATCTTTTAAAGACTTCTTTGCTTTTTGTTCCCTACTTGCTACTATTCTAATTTTACCCTATAACTGAGTTCCCTACTTGAATATTTCACTCCCCGAGGCACTGTCCTCAGCTCTCAGTACCCTGTGAGAATGGTCTTCTAATTGGAACTGTATCTTTTAGAGAAATCCACTATCTACTCCTGTAGTTTCCTCCTGATCTGGAAGTTTGACTTATCCATTTGTTATGTAATTCTTAGGATTGGTTTTCACTTGATATGATATTGAGGTCAAATTTTATTTCCTCATTTGTCTCTTCAGTTATTCCAGTATCATATATTCAGAAACCTATCCTTCCCCACTAATCTCCAATGCTGACACAAGTCGTCATATTTGAAATAGACTATGAGTTATCTATTTGACTCCATGCACTAATTTGTCTTTCTCTGTACCACACTGATTTACTCACTATGGCACTATATCTAATGCAGCCAGGTGATTTTTGGATAAGACATATTTATACAATCAATTTTGACTGATTGGTTAAATTTCATCTATCTACAAGTCATATGCTGGATAATTTTATACATTTTGAATTCCATTTGCTGGTTATGTTTTACATATGTGTTCACAAATAACAAAAAGCAGAGGATTGGAGGCCTGAAGAAGGTATATATATCAAGAACTCTGCCAAAATTCTATGCCTCCATCAGAAAGAATTCTATGCCTCCATCAGAAAAAAAATGACATCGTCCCATTTGTTAGGAAATGGAAAGACTTGGAAAAAAATTATATGAAGTGAAGCAAGCCTGGCCCCAAAAAACATAGGTCCTATGGGTTTCCCTTATCTGCAATAACTAGTATATGTCTAGGACAAGCAGAAAAAGTCAAAAGCTATGTACATATGACCATACAAGATGATGTTAAGTAAAATGAGCCCCAAGATAGGGACACAAGTGGATTTTTCTTTCTTGCTATTGTTTTTAACGTATTTTAATGTACTATGTGTTTTTTTTTGTTGTTGTTTCTTTGGTATGTTCTTCCCCCATTGAATAACCTGTTTTCACTGTATTTGATGTCGCTGCTCTGCATCTTGCATATACATTTTTCTAATTTGGGGAGGGGAAGGGAAATAACAAAATGCTGAAACAAGGATACAGGTTGACCCATTGTAACAATGAGACAAGAAAATATGTTGAAAACAAACTTTACAA
>NW_012267235.1:12516081-12546075 GCF_000151885.1 Dipodomys ordii | reverse complement strand
GGGGAGGGGAAGGGAAATAACAAAATGCTGAAACAAGGATACAGGTTGACCCATTGTAACAATGAGATGTACAAGACACTATGTTGAAAATGAACTTTACAACTTTGTCAGGGGAGGGGGAGGAAAGGGATGGTAGGGGAAAAACAAAGGAGGAGGAGGTAACAATGCTTGATAGAAAAAGTACTCATTACCTTACTCATGTAACTGTAACCCCTCTGTACAGTATTTTTACAATAAAAATATATTTTAAAAATTATTAAAATAACAGAAGAGATAAGAATAATAAGAGGTGAATTTGATCAAAGTATATTATGTGCATGTATAAAGACAGTGCAATGGAATCTTTTTATAAATATATACTAATAAGTGCATAAACACATACACAAATGAATTGAAAATGCTAAAGTTGAGCACCAGTGACTCACACCTGTAATCTTAGCAAAGTACACAAGAGGCTGAGATCTGAGAATTATGATTTGAAGCCAGACTAAGCAGGAACATCTATAAGACTCTTACCTCCAAGGAACCAGCAAAAGCCAGAAAAGGAGTTGTGGTTCAAGTGCTCCAGTGCCAGCCTTGGGTGAAAAAGATAAGGAAAAATGTCCAAGCCCTAAGTTCAAGTCCTAGTGCAGGCATTAAAAAAAAAAAATGGAAAAGAAAATGTTATATAAAAACTTTGGGCAAAATCGCCATTTACTGCTTTTTAAGATTATGTTTTTCTACATAGACCAAAAAGGCTTCCAGCTTGCCATTCTTCTGCCTTATACTCCTGAGTGTGATGATTACAGACTCAAGTTCTATGCCTGACCATTTTTACCGTTATTATTACATATGCTTTGGGACAAGCTAGTCAGACTAAATGGAAAGGAAATTTTAAGTTACAGAAATAACAAAATGTCACTATCTGAAATATTCCTAGAACTTGACTTAGGCTATTATACCACTCCCTGGTGGTGGAAAAGAAATATGTACACTTGGCAAAGTCAGCTTTAATAGAAACCTCCAAGCAGCGGGCACTGGTGGCTCACACTGTAATCCTAGCTACTGAAGAGGCTAAGCTCTGAGGATCATGGTTCAAAGCCAGCCTGGGCAGGAAAGTCTGTGAGACTCTTTTTTTTTTTTTTTTTGGTCAGTCGTGGGGCTTGAACTCTGGGCTTGGGCGCTGTCCCTGTGCTCTTCAGCTCAAGGTGAGCGTTCTACAGCTTGAGTCATAGCGCCACTTCCAGTTTTCTAGTGGTTTATTGGAGATAAGAGTCTCATGGACTATGCTGCCCGGGCTGGCTTTGAACGGCAATCCTCAGATCTCAGCCTCCTGAGTAGCTAGGATTATAGACGTGAGCCACCGGCACCCAGTTTACTGAATTATTTTATTTACTTACTCAACAAGTATTTATTGAGTACCCTGTTCTGGGGAGACCAACTCCCTGATTAGACAAATTTACATTCTATAATAAATAACTGGAAAGTACAGAACAAAAAAAAACTCCTCAAAGACTAGTAGAACAAAGAAGAGGCAAAAGATACAATAATATTTTTCTGCACAGACTCACATGATAGGGACTTTTTATTTTTAAAAGAGAATTCATACAGCCATCGATTATATACAGAACCATTTCTCAAGTGCCTTTTCTGTTCCATTAAAGGAATCGAATAGACCACGATGAAAATTAGTGATGGCAAAACAAGATCACTGGTCATTATCTAGGGTACAAATAGACACTTGACTGTTGGATACTTTATTGACAACAAAACAAGACTCGGCATCTTTTTACCTTCCTTGCACAGGGCTGAAAGCAGGAGGCCGGGGAGGGGAAGACGCCGGGGTTCCCTCGGCAGGGAAGCTGCAGTGCATCCTCGGGGTGTGTAGGGCAGATTAGCCCATGTTCTGTCGGTTGCCATAGCCCCTCGGATGGGTGTCCTTCCAGTCATCCCACTCGCGCGCTCTGTGGAGCGCGCTCTCATCATCTGACTCTTCCTCCTTTTGCTCCTGACTCTCCTGTCGCTGAGGCGCTCTGGAGAACTGGACTGGGGTCTGGGCTACTCCCTGATCCGAGAATTCTCCGAGTTTCCCGCGCTGCTCATACCAGTCACTCACCGTCATCGTTGCCAGACTCGGATAACCGGCTCCGAAAACATTGGCTTGGGCCTTATTCCGCGTGAGCACGAAGGGCTTCATGGGAGGCCGCTCGGGCACGGGTGCGTGCGAGGTGGAGGCCTCGCCCAAGGAGTCCTTGTCTCTCAGGACCTTCATCTCCAGGTCGATGCTCTCGAGCTCCTCTAAGCTGATGCTGACCCACCTCCGCAGGTGGAGGAGGTGGTACTCGCGAACGCGCTCGTCCTCCGCCTGCCCGCTCTCCACGGCCGCCTTGAGCGCACACAGCCTCTGCTCCAGGGCCTTCTTCCGCCGATACCGCTCCACCTTGGCCTGGCGCTGGGACGCCATGGCCACCAGGTCCGCGATGGCCGGCGGCGGGCGGCCGGCGGGGTCTTCCGCCTCGGTGTCGGCTTCGTCGTCGTCCGTGACCGACGGCAGCTGGAAGTCAGCCACACGGTAGTGCTGGCACTGGGTGAGGAAGCGCAGGAAGTGCTCACGGGCCTGCTGCAGGTGGTCCAGGCGCCGGCTGGCGCCCACCTGCTTGAGCGTGAGCGAGCCCCGCAGCGCGGGCACCATCAGGTACTTCAGGTCGGCCGAGGCTATTTCCTCCAAGTCCTCGTTGTGGCTGAACAGATCGAGCTGCGACAGCATGGCCTCCGCCTTCTCCAGCACCTCCAGGCCCCACGCCACCTTGTCCTGGATCACCCGGGAGCCCGTGGGCTCCGTGGCCACTTCCACCTCGTCCAGCATCTGCCTGCCACTTTCAAACAGATCCGGGAGCCGCGGCGATGCCGCCTTGTCTTCCGCTGCCATGCCGGGAAGGGGGCTGGGGGGGCGCAGAAGACCTCAAGGTAAACATTTTTAAAAGAAGAGTTACTCTTTGTTCAAGCAATAGCCAATTCAAATTAAAATTTCCTCACAACTCCATGCTCTTTGGTATCACATTATTAAGTAAACCTGTATGAGCTGAATATCGTGGAGCATGCCTGAATCACAGAAGCAGGAAGATTCTGAATTCGAGGCCTGTCTGGGCTACAGAGGGGGGCTGACTAAATTAATAAACAAGTTAACAAATAGCCATTCATAAATAAACCAGTCAGTAAATAAGTAAAAATTAATAAAAGTAAATGCCATCTGCAGAAACACCTATGATATAGCATTGTGAAATATTCAACAAGATTTTGGGAGTTTTTTATTTTGTTGTTTTTGTACTGGTACTGGGACTTGAACTCGGGGCCTGAGTGCTGTCTTGAGCTATAGCTCCACTTCTGGCTTTTTTTTGGGGGGGTGGGGGTGGGGGTGGGGGCAGGTAGTTAACTGGAAAAAAGAATCTCATAGACTTTCCTGCACAGGCTGGCTTCAAACATGGATCCTCAGCTCTCAGCCTTCTGAGTAGTTAGGATTACAGGTATGAGCCACCAGCACCTGGCTAAATAAGATTTTAACAATGTTCAAGCCTTCATTTCCTTCACAGATAGACCTAAAATTGAGAAATTATTAGATACTTAAATCAGATTCTATAGCCAGACTTAAATTTGATTTTAATATTTTAGTGTGTATCCCACCAGGAAAGAGCAGAGCAGAGAGATTCATTTCCATTAGTTTCTAGATTAGGCTGTAAAGTGTATCTTAAGTCTCTGCAAACTGTTTTAGAAAAATGTAAAAGCAACACAAAAATAATTCAGCTATTTCATTTCCATTAGTTTCCAGATTAGGCTGTAAAATATATCTTAGTCTCTGCAAACTGTTTTAGCAAAGTGTAAAAGCAACACAAAAATAATCGGCTATATTTCTATATACTACTAATAACCTGAGAGAGCTTCAGGACCTAAATTCAAGCCCTAGTACTGGCATGCATGCACACACATGAACACACAGACACACAAACACAAATACTACCCTGAGATACACTTCATACTCATTAGCATACCCATAATCTTAAACTAAATCTAGGCCGGGTGCCAGTTGCACATACCTACAATCCTAGCTTCAACTATTCAAAAGGCTGAAGTATCATGGCTTGAAGAAACACAGTCAAAAAATCTAGTAGACTCCATGTCAAAAATAACCAGCAAGCCGGGCGCTGGTGGCTCACGCCTGTAATCCTAGCTACTAAGGAGGCTGAGATCTGAGGACCGCGGTTCAAAGCCAGCCCGGGCAGGAGAGACCGTGAGACTCCTATCTCCAATAAACCACCAGAAAACCAGAAGTGGCGCTGTAGCTCAAGTGGTAGAGCGCTCGCCTTGAGCTGAAGAGCTGAGGGACAGCGCGCAGGCCCAGAGTTCAAGCCCCATGACTGACAAAAAATAACCAGCAAAAAGTAGGGCTAGAGATAGAGTATAGCCAAGTAAGATGAACAGTACAAATGCAAGGACCTGAGCTCAAACCCCAGTAATGCCAAAATGTAGAATAAAACAAAGTAATAAATGTTAGTACTGAGAAAACTGGACATCGTGCTGCCCCTGAGCTTTTTTGCTCAAGATATTAGACCTTCACCTATATACAACAATCAACCCCAAATAGAAAAATAGTACCTGAAACTATAAAACTGAGAAGAAAACATGGGAGGAAACCACCATGATATTGGTTGGGGCTATTAGGTTTTTAGTTATGGTCCCCAAACAAGCAAGGAAAGTGAAAATACACAAATAGATCACATCAGAGTAATAAACTTCTGCACAGCAAAGAAGACAATCAACAGAGTGAAGAGTCAACTATAGAATAGGAGAATGTAATTATAAAGCATATATCTGATAATGGCATTAATATCTAAAATACTTAAATTCAATCTACTCAATAGTAAGAAAATAATCCAATGTAAAGATGGGCAAACAACCTGAAAAGGCACTTTTCAAAACAAAAAAATATGCAAATGATCAACAGGCACATGAAAGGGTAATTATTAAAGAAATCCAAATTAAAACCACAATTGTGATATCACTTCATACTTGCTAGAATGGCGGTTAATGAAAACACCATTAACAATATAGTGAAGATTTAAAAAATAGGAAACTTTGTATATTGTTGGTGAAAATGTGTATTAGGTATAACCCTTATAGAAACAATATTGAGGTTCCTCAAAAAAATTACAAGAACTACAGTTAATACCCAAGAATTCCAGTTCTGGATATATTTCCAAAGGATATGAAAACAGTATATCAAAGAGATAACAGCATTCCCATGGACACTACAGTCTTCTTTCCTTCCTTCCTTTTCTCCCTCTTTCTCTTTCTCCCTCTCTCTTTCTCTTCCTCTCTTTTTCTCTTTGTACTAGGGCTTGATCTCTGGGCCTGAGCACTGCCTCTCAGCTTTTTTGCTCAAGGTAGCATTCTACTACTTGAGCCAGAGCTCCAGTTCCAGCATTTTATTTATTTTAATTTTTTAGTTTATTGGAGATAAAGAGTCACAAACTTTCCTGCCTGGACTGGCTTCGACCTCACTCCTCAGATCTCAGGATTGCAGGCATAAACCACCAGCACTATAGCTTAGAGCCTTACATTCTTGCAACTCCACTTGTAGTTTTTTGCTTGTTAACTAGAGATAAGAGTCTAACAGGGCTTTACTACCCTAATTAGCTTTGAACCATGATCCTTAGATCTCAGTCTTCTGAGTGGCTAAGATTACAGTTATGAGCTACTGATGCACAGCTTGCAATATTATTTATAAGAGCCATGATATGGAATCAACTGAAGTGTCTACTGATGGACAACTGAAGAAAGGAAATGTAGCAGGTATTTGATGGGAATCTGCAATCCCCAAAATGTGAACATCTACTCTCCCACCTCTCCAGGTAACAGGTTCCTGAGTTCCCCCAAGCAGGCCACAGCTGGCTGAACCAGGACCTGCTCAGTAGGTTTGCACAATTATTTCAGGCTGAAACCACAAACTTGCCCTGAAACTTTTTGTACCCTCCAGTCACCTACACTGAGGACCCTACTTTACCCTTTACCCTGCCCCTAGCACATCATGCCTGGTGTCTCCTGACTCTCCTCAGGTCACCATGGCATCTCTCTTCAATTCTCCATTACAGTTGTTCTGATCTGTTGAGATACTCTGCAGCACTTTCTTTATTCTAATACCCTTGTGACAGTTTCTTAACAGTATGCACTATGGAAAATTATTCCACCTCAAAAATAAAGAAATCCTACCACTTTTAACAACCTAGACATCACTAGTTTGAGTGAAATAGGTCAAATAAAGACAAGTACCTTGTGATCTTACTGTATGTTTAATCTAAAAAGTCAAGTTCTCAGAAACAAGAGGGACATGGTAGTTAATTGAAGTTGGGTATGGGTTATTGAGGTGAGACTCAAAGAACATAGAGTTCCAGTTATACAGGAGGAATAAACCCAAGAGATTGGCTGTACATCACAGCAACCTTAGTTTTTAATTATATACTTGAAAAATCCTAATAGGGAAGATTTTAAGTGTTTTTACCCCTCCTCCCCAAAATGCTAAAGACATTAGTAATTCATATGCACTATAAATATACTCTTCAAGAACTGCTGGAGTCAAAACAATAGACATGAAAACAAAGAATTGTCTCAACAAGGTAAAATTTACAGCTGCAGAAGGGTACATCATCAACCAAAAATCTGACAAGCAAGCACACAGAGCAGGCAGGCTGCTCCCCTATTTATCCCTAACGCAGTAGGCCCCGCCCCTCTGCTCAGATTGAGCTCAGGGCAGAAAAGTCTCTGAGACTTATCTCCAATTAACCACTACAAAACTGGAAGTAAAGCTGCTGCTCAAAGTGGTAACATACTAGCCTTGAGCAAAAATGCTCAGGGACTCTAGGCACTGAGTTCAAACCCCAGGACTAACAAAAATAAAAATTAAAAAAAAAAAACCAGCTTGAATTGGCCATTCCATAGTGCACCAACACATCATCATGTTGTAATGTAGGAAACTGAGGCTGAGCTGTGAAACCGGGAAAGGGTTATGAGGTTGTAATGTCACCTTAACAATATTCAGAAAGCTGAGAACTGGACCCTGGAAAACTCAACAGACAAGGCAAAACAAATATGCAAATTACTTTTTTCTTGCTGTTGTTGTTGGTCATGAGGCTTGAACTCTGGGCCTGGTCACTGTCCTTGAGCTCTTCAGCTCAAGGCAAGCGCTCTACCACTTGAGCCACAGCATCACGTCTAGTTTTTGGTGGTTAATTGGAGATAAGAGTCTCATGGTCTTTCTTGCCCGGGCTGGCTTTGAACCATGATCCTCAGATCTCAGACTCCTGAAGAGCTAGAATTACAGGCTTGAGCCACCAGCACCCAGCTGTAAAATACTATTAACTGGACCCTATGATTGTTTAGGTTAGAGCTATTTGGACCCTTGAGACCTTGGGAATAAGATGAATGTTTGTATTACAGTTAAATGTTGCTTACAGGGGCTCAGGGTTCAGCAGCCAGTGAGCACTGAACCCCCTAGTTCCTCTCTCTCTCTCTCTCTCTCTCCCCACCTCCCTTGTCTTTTCTTATTTCTTCAGGCTCCAGTATCCAGCCATGCTGTCCCAGGTTGCAGGTAGCAACACTGTAAACCATAAATGTATGTACTTTCACTTGTCCATTAAAATTCTCTTTATTTTTCTTGTCAGCAAGTATCTGCTGGTGGTTAAGTTCTCTTTCATTTGTTAAAGCTATATGGCTTCATTTTATTGAATATACTGAGTGAAACTGTTTTATACTTGTCTTTGCTTTTATTCTTTCTATTGAGGAGTCAGCTACAGTCTCCCCTTAGTCTTCTGAGATAAGTATATCTTTCTCTGGAGTATTTTAGTTTTCTCCCAGGTTTCAATGATTTGAGTATAAAGTACACAGGTGTAGTTTTTTGTGCATTTGCTTATGCTAAACATCTCTTATACATTTTTTAATATTTTGTTTACATTCATTAGTAATTTAATTCACCCTTTCCTACATTCTCCACAGTTTCAAGTTTTATTCCAACACATAATTGCTATAAATGTCACAGAATCCAAAGGCCAGAATACCAGGTGCTGTTCCCTCTCTCTGTATGCCCACATTGTTCACTGTCACATCCCTTTTTTTTTTTCTAAGCATCCTTCCTTCCTTGGTCTTTCAGCTTCTAACATTTCTGATTTCCCTGAAGTACTCCAACTTTTTGGAGTCCTCCAGCTCTGCTACTTTGTCTCCAATGTGTCCTCCTGCATGCTGGCCCATGTGCTTCTGCTCACTGGGGCCCAGTCATCTATAATGAGGCGCCTCAGACACAGAAGAGGGGCAGAATATGTAGGTAGCAGCCTGGATCCCTGAGTGGTTCTTCCATCTGCAGGTGAACTAGGTCTTGGAACTCATGGACTGCATAGAATCTCCTACCCATTTCCAGGGATGTGACCAAGAAGAATGACAGACTCCTTGCTATGTCTCCACAAGGGATGGAGGAAGATTAAGAAAGACATGACATTAACCACTGTATTAGGTGTAGGATGTATGAAAGGCAGAATCAAAAAATTAAGGACAAGAAAAACAGCACATAATAACATGAACCTTAAAATAGAGGTCAAAGGACAGTCAGATACTTGCTGTCTGTCAAATATGAGGAAATGAATACCTTCAATTTGGGTAAGGCACTGCATGGCAGCAAAGGGTGAGACAAAGACTGTTCCTTTGAAAATCTTATACATCCAACATGTTTGCTATTCAGTATTCTATAAGTATTTGAGAAATTTCAATAACAGAAAGGAATAAGGCAGAAACAGCCATATGTGGCCCATCAAAATAATGTGTGGAAACCACCCACCTGTGATTCCTGTCTCTGTCTCACCAAGCAGGAGGCGTGGTTCAACTCAGAACTTGCCTTCTCCAGTGGGTAACAGAGATCAGAGGTCATAGAATCCCAGAATCTTTGGTGTACAATAGACTCTCACTTCATAGCATCCCAGAATCTTTGAGTAGGTCATTTAGAAGCTTTTCTGGTGAGCCTTTGAGAAGTAAAGACAAAATGATTGGAGGAACTAACATCATCAGGAGAGGAGGAGAGAATGAGGGAGATTAGTACAAGATTTAGAATCTGACTATAGAGACGTGGAGGGACATTGAGTTTGAGTAACTATGGATGCGTGGGAAGAAATTAAGCAGAAAAATGGCAACTCAGGTCCAATTTGGACTATCATGACCAAATGGAAGACAAAGGTAATTAAAGTACTCTTACAATGAGAGATCTGAGATAGATGAATGAGACTGGGAAAGAAGAGGGGCTAGGCTAAATATAAAAGGGAAAATGAGTATTTCCTTGGAGCCTCCTTTATCCTTCATCTCTTAACACTCTCCCTCTCTCCTTCCCTCCCCTTTTTCTCTCTACCTTCTTCAATCCATCCCTCCTCCCTCCCTGCCTGCCTTCTCTCTGTACATGTCTCATCCTTCTTTGATATCAAAAATCAAGTGTCCTACTCCAGTACACATTTTCAATTTCCTAGAACAGCTTCTTCCCCTAGGGCCCCTCTTCTCTTGCAGGAGTCATCTGCAAGTCATCAGCTGTCTACTCTCTTAACTGGACCACCTTTGCTAGTTTTAAATTTTGAATATTAAAGCCACCAATTGAGATAGCATTCAGCTTCAAGTATGAGTGGCTCCCCAAAGCAAATGGCTTGTTTTCCTCAGGTAACATGTATAGAACTGGTCTACCTGAAGCTGGTAATATGGCTCTGTCCACTTTCCAAATCTGTTTTCCTTTGTGGCTTTCATCCTCATAATTACAAAATGGCTTCTCAACAACTGGAAGGAGTGCAGCTGTCATTCTAGCTACTCGAGACAGATCCTGAAGATCACAGTTTGAGGCCAGTTTGGCAGTGAGATCCCGTTTCAAACAACAAGCTTAGGGACCTACCATATATTTGTAATCTCAGCTACTTTGTAGGGAGTCAGTTATTTCTCAGATAGGGTCTTTCTTGGGGATTTTTGCTGAGCTAGGCCTAGGATCACAATCCCCCTATTTACACTCCCACTAGATGGCATGACAGGCATGTACCACCATCCCCAGCTTTTTTTTTTTTTTTTGGCTGGTGCTAGGGCTTGAACTCAGGGCCTAAGTTCTGTCCCTGAACTTTTGTGCTCAAGGCTGGCACACTACCATTTGAGCCACAGCTCCACTTCCACAGTTCCACTTCCACTTAATTGGAAATAAAGAGTCTTACTGACTTTCCTGTCCAGGCTGGCAATTTTTTTTATTTTTTGGTTGGTCATGGGACTTGAACTCTGGGCCTGAACGCTGTCCCTCAGCTATTCAGGCTAGCACTCTACCACTTAAATCACAGCACCACTTCTGGTTTTCTGGTGGTTTATTGGAAATAAGAATGTCATGGACTTTCCTGCCTGGGCTGGCTTTGAACCGTGACCCTCAGATCTCAGCCTCCTGGGTAGTTAGGATTACAGGCGTTAGCCAATGGTACCCAGCTCCCTGACTGGCTTTGAACTGTAATCCTCAGATCTCAGCCTCCTGAGTAGCTAGGATTATAATTGTAAGCTACCATACCTCACCATTTTTATATTTTTAAATTACATGTTTATTTTTCTATAAAATATAAAAGTAGTCTGACGTATGTTCTATGCCTAATTATATTTATATCATATATATGTTAGCCTACCAAACAAGAAAATTGCCTTTTATTGCCTATAACTTAAAGTTACTTCTTTATTTTAAGTATTGTTATGGTTGTTTCCTAAGTCAATACTTAAATCCTTTACACGACTAAGTTAATTAAATTGAAAAACACATTTTATGTATTTTGTGCTTCTGACATCATACTCTTTTTTCCTGAGATAGTTTTTCTTCCCTTTCTCCCTCCCCTGTGCCATCCCTTCCCATTCGACTCAAACATGCTAGCTCTTAAAGCTCATTGGCAGGCACTCGACCACCTGAACATGCCAACCTCTCACTTTTCTTCTCAATGAAATGGTTCTTTCACCAAGGTTCTTAAGAGGTTAAACATACTAAATATTATATATATATATATATATATGATCTATTAAACAAGTATATTTATATTTAACCTCAATATACTTTATATATGTGTGTGGTATATACTCTATAAAAATCATATTTTGTATAATTTAATTTCATATATTGATGTATATAATACATTCTGTATATTTACATAAATTAAATTCTTATACATATATTCATTTCTCCACCTGGAAACTTTTTTTTTTGTTTGTTTTTTGGGTCCGGTCGTGGGGCCTGAACTCTGGGCCTGGGCGCTGTCCCTCAGCTCTTCAGCTCAAGGCTAGTGCTCTGCCACTTGAGCCAAAGCGCCACTTCCGGCTTTTTTTTTTCTTTTTGCTTATGTGGTGCTGAGGAATCAAACCCAGGGCCTCATGCATGCAAGGCAAGCGCTCTACCCCTGAGCCACCTTCCCAGCCCCTCCACCTGGAAACTTTAAAAGATCAACAAACTAAATTTTCAATTTCACCAGCCTGGTACATGTCTCTAATCTGAGCAGAAAGCAGAGGCAGCAGGATCTCCATGTCTATGCCAACTTGGGCTACATAGCAAGACCCTGCCTCAAAAAAAAAAAAAAAAAAGTCTAAGAGAAATGCTGCAAATGCAAAAATATGTAAATGTGTCCAAAAGTAATTGACCCTGGAAGAACTACCCAGATCTCTGTGGAGGAAGGAGAACAGTTTAGTGCCCTCCAATTGGCAGAACTCAGACAACAGTGTGGAAGGTGAGAAAATAGAGCAAAAAAAAAAAAGGTTGGAAGGCTGGGCGTAGGTGGCTCATGCCTGTAATCCTAGCTACTCAGAAGGCTGAGATATGAGGAGAGGGGTTCAAAGCCAGCCCAGGCAAGAAAGTCCATGAGACTCTTATCTCCAATAAACCACTCAGAAAACGGGAAGTGGTGCTGTGGCTTAAGTGGTAGAGTGCTCGCCTTGAGATGAAGAGCTGAGGGACAGCACCCAGGCCCAGAGTTCAAGCCCCACAAACAACCCCCTCCCCCCAAAAAAATGCTAGATCCCTTGGTGGCCAGGGTCAGGGAAGAGAATTTACTAAGGCTGAGAAGGCTCAATGATGCAGACACTTTGAGAAAACAACCCATCATTCCAGAAACAGGAAGGCAATACGTGAGCTATTCTGGTACTTCTGTAGCCCAATACTCAGGAACCTCTGGCCATAGCTGATAGAAAAATCTAACTCATTCAAATATGAGTTTTAAGTAGCAAACTAACAGCATTCATATAGAGAGAATATGTTTTCAGATATGAGAAAAGCAGTCATCAGAAATATGTTTTCATCACTTTTCAGATTTTAGTGTTGGTTAAAAAATATTTAACAAAGCAACTGCCAGTGAAGAGACAGTACAAAATAAAACATACAATAATGTAGGGAAAAGATGACCAAACAATAGAGGAAATTAAAATGAGAACTAGTAGAACTTAGGGGGAAAAAAAACATGGAAGTGATAAAATTTAAAGTAGCACAGTGAGGAGCCCACTGATTAAATATCCAGTGGTATAGAAAGAAGCTGGGAAAAAGGAGGCAACAATGCTTGATAAGAAATGTAGTCGTTATCTTACCCATGTAATTGTAACTCCTCTGTACAGTATTTTCACAATAAAAAAAAAAAGAATCTGGGTATGGTGGTACATGCCTGTAATTCTAGCTACTCAGAAAGCAGAGGTGTGAAGATTGTGGGTTATAGACCAGAGCTGACAAAGTTTATAACACCCTATCTCAGAAACAAAATACAAAAACAAAAGGGTTGAGGTATAGCTCAAGAGGCAGACCTCTTGCCTAGCATGCATGAGGCCCAAGTTTGATCCTGTGTAGAAGTGTTGCATCCTGCCCTAAAAGAAAAGATTGAAAAGTGCAGAATGCATGTTAAAATCTTGCCAGTGCCTACATAATACATGTCTGTGAAGAGGAAATCACATCTACATGTCAAAAGCTCTAAACTATAACTCAAGCAAATTCTCCTTTTACCTTGGTTTAGAAAGGACACAACATACTCAGGTGCTAGTGGCTCACGCCTGTAATCCTAGCTACTCAGGAGGCTGAAATATGAGGATCATGGTTCAAAGCCAGTTCGGGCAGGAAAATCAGTGAGACTCTTATCTCCAATTAACCAGAAAACCAGAAGTGGTGGTGTGGCTCAAGTAATAGAGCGCTAGCCTTGAACTGAAGAGTGGAGGGAAGGCAACCAGACCCAAAGTTCAAGCTCCAGGACCGACAAAAAAAAAAAAAAAAGGACACACCATATCCAAGGGAAATTGATTAACACAGTAAGCACCACAATACATCTCAGTAAAGTTATTGTACTTTAAAGATAAGAATAGAATTCTTTGGGTAGCTAGACTGAAAGGTCACATCACACTTAACCATACCAATAACTTCTGCCAGAATACAACGAACCACAATAATTACATAGGAGAAAAGAAAAGGAAGGAAAGGCTTTTAGAGACAGCCATATTGCACTTTTAGTGTAATGGGCACGGATAGTTTTGAACACACTGAAAACTGAAAGGATACTGTTCTCATTAGCTCTTATGGAAACTACCAGAAGGCAAATTCCAGCCACCACTGGCATAAGGTCTTGAATTACTTACTGAAAACTGAAAGGATACTGTTCTCATTAGCTCTTATGGAAACTACCAGAAGGCAAATTCCAGCCACCCAAGGGAACCTGGCATAAGGTCTTGAATTACATATTGAATACACTTTAAAAACATATTTTCTACAGATACAATGAAAACAATGGTAAGGATAAGGATGGTATAAAGGATAACTATTCTGTGATTTAATGTGGGAATTATATGACCAATAAAATGAGAGAATGGGGGAAAAGTTGTAAAACTGAGTAAGACCCAAGTACTAAAAAGAATAAGCACATTTAAACAGGAAAAATTATAAACATTATGAAAGTTTTTTTATTTTTTAGCCATTCTTGGGACTTGAACTCAGGGCCGGGCACTGTCCCTGAGCTTCCCAAGGTTAGCACTCTACCACTTGAACCACAGCACCACTTCGGGCTTTTTCTGTTTATGTGGTGCTGAGGAATCCATTAAGCCACATTACTAGCCATGAAAATTAATATTGTAAAATTGCAGAATTTAATGCAACATAATTTTAGCATCACTTGTAAGGAATAACTATTGTTTGCATCAAGATGTACTAGTATACAAGGGTTAAAGATACAATTCTTCATCTATCTATATATATATATATATGTAAATGTACATATATGGGAAATAAAATCATATCACAGAACCACGGACATATATATGATTATGAATGTAAATCAGTGAATCCTGCCAATTACTATTTTGTGGGGTTTTTTGTTGTTGTTGGTCTCGGGGCTTGAACTCTGGGTCTGGGTGCTGTCCTTGTGCTCTTCAGTTCAAGGCTAGCGGTCTACCACTTGAGCCACAGCGCCACTGCCAATTACTATTTTATTTTATTTTCTGGAAAATAAAACTAGCTGTGTATGAAACACACTTAAAATTAACCAGAAAGGTTAAAAATCAAGATATAATGTTCTTAGAGTTTGAGACATTACTATAAACTCAGTTTTATATGTTAGTTTAGCTTTATAGATACAGATAATGACATTGAAATATATATAAATATCTGTATCACACATGTACTGTCAGTTGAGAAGAACTAGAAGTAATCATACACCAGGTAGCAACAAGCAAAACTAGTGAACTAGTGCCCTGACCTTGGTTTTTTGTTGTTGGTGGTGGTGGTTGTTAGGTTTTTTTTGTGTGTTTGTGTGTGTGTATGTGTGTGTATGTGTATGTCGGGGGGTAGGGGGGAGGGAGAGGGAGAAAGTATACACTGGAGCTTGAACTCAGGGCCTGTGCTTGTTTGGCTTTCTTGCTCATAGCTTTCTTGCTTTACTACTTGAGTCTACTACTACTTGAGTCATGCCTCCAGACCAACTTTTTGTTGATAAATTGGAGAAGTTTTCTGCCTAGGATGTATTCAAATCACGTTTCTCAGATCTCAGCCTCCCAAGTAGTTAGGATTACAAGTATAAGCCACAGGTTCGTGGCTAGATCTTGGTTTTTAATACTACTTTCTAAAACTTTCTATTACTTTCATTAGCAGGAATTTGAAGACAGAGGATGGAACTGTACCTCCTTGCTCAGGGACAGTGCCCAGACCCTGAGTTCAAGCTCCAGGACTGGCAAAAAAAAAATAAAAGTTACACGGGCATCACATCAATCTGACAGCCATTCTTATAAAGGTCATGAAAAGTAAGGAATAACTAGAAACTGTTAGAGACTAAGGAAACACAACTAATTGCGATGTAGTTTCCCAAATGGGATTCCGAAGTAACAAATGGACACTAAAAAAAAAAAAAAAAAAACCTGGAAAAATTCACAAAAACTGCACCAGTTTCATTACCAGTAATGTACTGTGGTTTTTCCCACTCTTTGTTTTGACAAAGGACCTCAGGAACATAATATAATAACACTAGGGGAAATAAACTGGGTGAGACAATTTGCTGCATTATCTCCACAAATTCTCTGGAAGTCCAAAATCATTACAAAACAGCTTACTAAGGGTGCTTTTTTAATATGCTTTAAACTATTTTGGAAGTATATACAGATAGGTATGTGTGTACATATATACATATATATTTGCATATTTATATTCTACTGGCTAGAAATAAAAACAAACTATGTATCAATCAAATAGTCATACTAAGACAATGTAACAAATCTCTGGCTCTTCCCTTTTTTGTGGGGGGGGCACTGATTCCTGAATAGTGTGATGAAGATTAAATATTCTTTCTCACATTTATAAGAAATTTGTATGTGATTTTAGAAGATTAGTATATCCACTGAAATTCAATCATTAACAAGAAAGGATCTGGAGACTACACTAAAAACTACTGTAAAACCCTTACGTTTAAGGTATCTACTTGTAGGACAACTTTTCAAAAACATAAGCCTGGAAACCATAATCCAGGTATTTTTTTTTCCTTTTAGACCCACTGGACCACGAAATCAGCCAGTGAGATCAGAATCTCCCAAGAGGTCCACAATCACATGGACCAAAATTGACACAGCACAGACTAGGGCACCAAAAGTGATGGACAAGAGTTTCTTACAAACCATTTTAGAAAAACTTAACAATAAAAAAATTCTGCTTGCCAATTTGTAAAGAATAAAATCTTTTGATCAGACCCTGGGGATGGTTGCCAAAACATTCAGTTAATTCATAGACAGTATGAACCAATAGCACCAACTGTGTAACTTGATTTATTTTGTTTATGAGACAGGGTCTCACTATGTAACTCCAGTCTGGCCTTAGATTCATGATCCTAACTCCACCTCTAAGGGCTAGGATTACAGATACATACCACCATGCCTAGCTTTCAGTATATTGGGGGGGGTGTACATTTTTTATTGTAAAAATGCTGTACAGAGGGGTTACAGTTACATGAGCAAGGTAATGAGTACATTTCCTATTGAGCATTATTGCCTCCTCCTTTGTTTTCCCCCTACCATCCCTTCCCTCCCACCTCCACAATTACTCCCTCTCCCCCCAACTTTCAGTATATTGTTGAATGATCTTTTTTTTTTCATTTTTGCAGTGCTAAATCAAACCCATGGTCATGCACATGGTAGACAAGTATTTTATCAATGAACTACATCCCTAATCTAATTATGTAACTTTGACTCCCACAACTCACTTTGTTTGAAACAATTGATGAGGTTAGTAAGGGGCAGTTCCTAGATTATGTTTTTAAAATGCCTAAAATATTAGGGCAATTTGAGGGGACTCTTGATTAAAGATAACAGTAACTACTATACGGAAATGGCAGAGCCAAAGACAGACATATAAAGCCCATAGTTTAGAGTCATGTGCTTTAAAATATGTCACTAATGAACTATAATTTGATAGGTATTAACCTGTATTTGGTTATAAGCTACAGGTATAACCACAAACTCATCAGAACAGAACTAAATGACTGCAATAGGCCCTGGTACTTAGTGATATCTTTTTTACTCAAAGCTGGCTGCTGGTGGTACCCACTATATTTCTATCTACTCAGGAGGTTGAGACTTTGGAGGATCACAGTTCAAAGCCAGCCCAAGCTGGTAAATGGGAGATAAGTGGATTTGTTTGCTGGGCTGGCTTAGAAGCTCAATACTTAGATGTTGGCCTCCTAAGTAGCTAGGATTACAGGATTGAGCCACTGGAATCTAGCTTAAAGTATTAAATTATATGATGGGATAAACATTAAAAATAATTTTGTGGAGAAAAATCTCTTGCTAGTCTTATACTGAATAAATTACTTCTTCTTTTTGTGCTTTAAAAGATTCAGAGGCCAAAATGCTTTTGTAGGCCAAATTTATTTCTGAATTGCCTAATATGTATCTTATTCCATATAGTAGGTACACAATTCTATTTTATCAATTTAATATGGCATGCAGTAATTTTTCCTTTTTGCCAAAACAATCCAAGTCATTGTAAAGAATTTAGGTAACACAGATAAACAAAAAATAAAATATATATATAAATGATCCAAAAATTATATTACCCTCAAATAAGTTACTTTTGTATACTTTTACATATTTGTGTAACCAGGAAGAAGGCCCACAGGGAAGAAGCTAACACCTCTTTCTAAAATAATGTCCTCCTAAGGCTCCTGCTGCTGGCTACTTCCTTATTTTCTATGATGTGACTCCATTCCCCAAATCCTGTAGTAGAGTGAGGATGAATATCCTACCTGTATTAGTCAGAGTTTGGTCAGGAAAACAAGACACCACCCTAGATTTTCAAACCTAAGAAAGAGGAAATTTAATAAGGAAAGTGGTTACACAGGAAAATGGAAAAACTAAGAAGCCAAACACAGGATGGTGAGGTAACTGAAAGTTACCAAAAGCCAGAGGCAACTGTTACTCCAGAGCTGAAGAGATGGTTTTATCAGAGCAGAATTGTGCTTCCAAAAGCAACCAGAAGCAAGCACTAGTGGTTCACGCCTATATAATCCTAGCTACTCAAGATGCTGAGACCTGCGGATTGCTGTTCAAAGCTAGCAGGGCAGGAAAGTCTGAGACTCTACAATTAACCACCAGAAAACTGGAAGTGGCGCTGTGGCTCAAGGTGGTAAAGCACTAGCCTTGAAGAGACACCCCCAGGCCCTGAGTTCACAGCCATGTGACAACAAATTTTAATGTGTGCTCATAGACTGAATACTGAATAAAAATTTTTGAAAATATACACCATGTACTTTTTACAGTACATGATATTATAGTTGTACCTAAAGATTAAATTTCTTGAGCATGATAAGTTGGTTGTGATTATGTAAAATAGTGCCTTTGTTCTCAGAAGACATGCTGAAGCATCTAAAGGTACAATGCCATGATTTTTCCAACCAATTCTATACATATATGCATAGCAACAGAACATGTGCTCAAACGAATGTGGCAAATGATAAAATTGGAGAATCTAAGTGTCCAGTCTATAAGCACTGGCTTAACATTTTTCAAAATAAAAACTAGAGAAAAAACAACATCTCCAATAAAACAATAAATAAAAAGCTAGAAAAAAAAAGGCCTGACCTCTTATTGTTGGAATTAAATAAAAGGAGAAACTGAACCAACCAGTTCTTAAAAATTCAAGCCTAAAAACCAAAAAGAATTTGCTAGCTAACAGCAAATTTTGGAGATAACAGAAAAGCATGAATAGACACAGGGATTAGCTAGCTAAAAGTCAAATGCAAACCCAAACAATGAAGTGGGAGAAAAGATCCAGCAAACTAGTTGTAAAAACAGCACCAAGAATGCGTCTCAGCCATGCACTGGTGGCTCATGCCTATAATCCTAACTACTCAGGAGGCTGAGATCTGAAGATCGTGGTTCAAAGCCAGTCCAGGCAGGAAAGTCCATGAAACTCTTATCTCCAATTAACTATCCAAAAACTGGAAGTGCAGCTGTGGCTCGAAGTGGTAGAGTGCTAGTCTTGAGCAAAAGAGCTCCTGGTTAGTGCCCAGGCCCTGAGTTCAAGCCCCATGACCAACAACAAACAAACAAAATGCTTCTCATTTCTCCAAGTCCCTGCCACTTCTCTCATAAGAAGGTGAAGTCTATTTCTTCTTCTGGAGCCTGCTTTGCCAACAGAATGCAGCAGAACAAAGTGGATGCCAGTTCTTTACCATTCAGAGGTTTCACATCTCCCTTTTTCCTTCTCTGCGTACTGTAATCAAGGCCCACTGAAATGCTGCTGATTGGATTCGCTGCTGTCACTAGCTGATTTCTATACCTCAGCCAATCTAGATCCTTCCATCCCAGTCAAGCTAGCTCAGCTATTAGACAGATTGCTCCTCCCAATCTCTTTCCAAATACTACCACCACATGCCAATAAATAAATGGTAATAATTATATAAAGCGGATGAACTTATGGGAGAATTGTTATATAGCTATACTGAACAGAGCAGTCAGACATGAAGTGATGCTTATAAGGGAGAATGAAAAAACTGCTCCTTTATCATTCCAGGTCATTTCACATTTGAATTAAAAAACAAAAAAACTCCTTCCTCCTCCTCCTTTTCCCCCCAGAATTGGGGCTTATACTCAGGACCTGCGTGCTGTTCCTTAGCTTTTGTTTGACTCATGGTTAACATTCTACCACTTAAACCACAGCTTCACTTCCAATTTTTTGGTGACTAATAGGAGGTAAGAATCTCAAGAACTTTCCTGCCTGGGCTGGCTTCAAACTGCAGTCCTCAGATCTTAGCCTCTTGAGTAGCTAACAAGTGTGAGCTACTAGCACCTTCTTCTTAAGTTTACAAATTTGTGTTCCTTATAAGAGCCAGAAATACATGCCCCTCTCTATCCTTTTTCTTTTCTGACATTATTGTTTTCTAAAGATTCTAAAGACATATTTATTTTTCTTTTCTTTTCTTTTGTTGGCCGTGGGGCCTGAACTCTGGGCCTGGACGCTGTCCCTCAGCTCTTCAGCTCAAGGCTAGTGTGCTACCACTTGAGCCACAGCACCACTTCTGGCTTTTTTCTTTTTGCTTATGTGGTGCTGAGGAATCGAACCTAGGGCCTCATGCATGCAAGGCAAGCACTCTACCACTGAGCCACCTTCCCAGCCCTCAGTTTCTCTTTTATTGAGTAGCAGTACCTGATTTTTAAATGGTGTATTGTGAAATGCATCACACAAATAGAAGGGCGAATGAAGTTAATGACTCCAGTGAAGTATGATAGGAGAGTATTATTTTAGGGCATCCTCCTCTCCATTTCAGACATACAACAAGGACCAGCCTTTAAGAAGTGTTTATTCCACCACAATTATTGCCTCTTTACCCTGCAGTGATAAATGCATAATGACCTTTGTGCTCATTATTGCCATTTTTCCTTTAGAGCTTTTACTCTATAGGCATTTCTAAGCAACACAAGATTTGGTTTTGGAAAAAATGAGAAGCAAGCACCAATCTAGGAGAGGAAGGAAAGGGTGATGTGTCTACTGTTAGAGGAAGGTTCAACTGGGGGAAAATAAACTAAACAGTCTCTGGGTGGTTGTCTGGCATCCTCTGCTTCCTTGAGGATTTACAAGAGCCTTTTATGGGAAAAACACTGAGTAAGATGATGAGTAACACCGGGAAAACATGGGGCTCAGCACATTGAGATGTGGTGGCACTGGAGCATGGGGCAGGCTTTAGATGTCTGCCAAAGGGACAAGGCTGTTCTCTGTATTTTGTGTTCTCCATGACTTCCCCTCCACCTCCCCAGACACATCAAAGCAGAACGTTTCTAGATGAAAGGCTAACAGATTACAGGAAAGCAGGCATGGATGTACAGGTAGGAACTGCACCAGGATGTGGCCAAAATGTACTAAGAAAACCCTGCCCAGGGGCTGGGAAGGTGGCTCATTGGTAGATTGCTTGCCTTGCATGCTTGAGGCCCTGGGTTTGATTCCTCAGCACCACATAAGCAGAAAAAGCCGGAAGTGGGACTGAGGCTCAAGTGGTAGAGCACTGGCCTTGAGCTGAAGAGCTGAGGGACAGCGCCCAGGCCCAGAGTTCAGGCCCCACAACCGACCGACCAAAAACCCTGCCCAGACTCTCTAAGTGTTAGTCCTTGCTCTAAGTCAGTATGAAGCCAGGTGACAATGACTCATGTCTGAAATCCTAGCTACTCATTAGGCTGACATATGAGGGCTGTGGTTCAAAGCTAGCCCAGGTAGGAATGATAAGACTCATATCTCTAATTAATCACCAAAAGGCCATTCGTGGAGCTGTGGTAGAGCACTAGTCTTGAGCAAAAAGTATCTCAAGAATATTGCCTAGGTTCGGAGTTCAAGTGCCAGGACAAGCACATACAAAAAAAAAGTCTGTATGATAAACTGGGTATGGGGTGTGGTGGTGCATACTTGTAATCCCAGCATTTGGGATATTAAGGCAGGAGTATCATGAATTTGAAGCCAGCCTGGGCTACATAGTGAGACCCTGTTTCAACAACAACAACAAAAAATAATCAGGTAGAGCTAGGCATTGGTGGTTATAATCCTAGCTACTCAGGAGACTGAGATCTGAGGACAGTGGTTCAAAGTCAGCCCCAGCAGGAAAGTCCATGTGACTCTTATCTCCAATAAACCAGCAGAAAAACTGGAAGTGGCGCTATGGCTCAAGTGGTAGAACGCTTGCCTTGAGCTTAAGAGTTCAGGGACAGCACCCAGGCCCAGAGTTCAAGTCCCATGACCGACAAAAAAAAAAAAAAAAAACAACCCACAACTATCTGGTTATTGTAATGAAAAGCCTTTCATCTTTTTCTAGAGTCCAGAAGACCTGCTGCTTCAATATTCATATTTATTTTATTCAGTATCTAGTGTATAACTATAATCCTGTACTTTCCCATCTTTAGCTTAGTGATTCCTAGGCCCTCTTTGTTCTTGCCTTATTCTCTCAAATGAAAAACATTAAGGCCTCTCTGAGCTTCTTGAGAAAGGATTCAGGGAAGTAAATCTTGCATAAATGAACATGCATTTATGTTTGTGCTCATATGATTGATAATTTAGCTAGGTGCAGAATTCTAAATGGGAATCATTTTCTTTCAGAATTTTGAAGGCATTGCTCTGGTGTCTTCTGGCTTCCACATAGTTTAGGCATGAAAAAAGCAGTCTAATTCCTGATCCATCATATATGATCTTTATTTTCTTTCTCCTTTCCCTTCCCCTCTTTCTTTTCCTTCTCTACTTTTTTCTCCTCCTCCTGGTCCTCCTACGCCTCTCTTTCCCTGCTTTTCTTTTGAGATCTTTTGACTTTTCTTGTAAAATTTCATGATTTCTGTGTCCACATGAGTCAATTTCATCCATTTTTCAGGGTAGAGAACTTTTTCAGTTTGGAAACTCATGTCCTTCCATTCTGGTAATGTTTTTCTGTGTTGTTTTATTGATAACTTCTCTGTTCTCTTTTATTTATTTGTCTGTTTGTTTGTTTTGTCAGTCACGGGGCTTGAACTCTGGGCCTGGGCACTGTCCCTAAGCTCTTCAGCTCAAGGCAAGTGCTCTACCACTTGAGCCACAGCGCCACTTCAGGTTTTCTGGTGGTTAACTGGAGATGAGAGTCTACGAACTTTCCTGCCAGGGCTGGCTTCGAACCACAATCCTCAGATCTCAGTCTCCTAAGTAGCTAGGATTACAGGTCTGAGCCGCCTGCGCCCAGCTCTGTTCTATCTTTTTGAACACCTATATTCAGATATTGAACCTCCTAGACTTATTTCTCTTATCTTTTTTTCTATTTTCTTCTCTTTATCTTCTTAGTAGATTTCCATGTTAGTCTTCCAATTCTTCTATTTCAATTATAACGTATACTACCCAGTTTTATTCTCTTTAATATGATCTTATTTTATGATCTATGATCTTATTTTATCCTTATAACATGGTTACCTTTTTACATAAATTGCAAATTTTGTTTTGCTTTGTTTCTAGCTGGTTGGTGGAGCTTGAACTCAGAGCTTGAACACTGTCCCTGAGCTCTTTTACTCAAGGCTAGTGCTCTACTGCTTGAGACACAACACCACTTTCAGTTTTCTGGTGGTTAATTGGAGCTAAGGGTCAGGAACAGAGCCTAATCCCTGAGCTCAAGCCCCAAGACCAGCACAAAGAAAAGGGCTGTGGGCCTGAGTCAAATGGTAAAGTGCTGGAAAGTGAAAGTCCCTGAATTCAAATCCTGATGCTACAGGAAAAAAGAAAAGAAAAGAACCAAACAAATTCCACAATGTCTGAGCTGAAAAATTCAATAGGGAGCTTCAGCAAAAGACTTAACCAAGTACAATAAAGAACCAGTGAGCCTGAAGATCTATAACTGGAAACTATCCAAACAGAGTAATAAAAAAAAGAGAAAATAATGTTTTATACAGTGAGGAAAGTCTACAGAAATCATAGAATGCAGTTCCAGAAAGAGTTGAGAATAAGAAAGCAGAAGAGTATTATCTTGTCTTCATGGCCAATGATCTGTCTACTTAATGTACTGATCTAGTTTGCAGACATTTTATTGATGAATTTGAAACAATTGTATTCAGAATATTAAAAGAACCTCTTACAAGCCCTTACTGGATAAAAAAAATCCAATAAAAAGTCAAATATTTTAACACTTCACCAAAGATACATATAAATGGGCAAATATAAATATTCAACATCGGTCAGCAGGGAAATGTAAATTAAAATTAAAAATTAAAAACTATAGAAATCAAGACCAAATGTTGAGGCTGTAGAACAACTAAACCTTTGCAGGTGTGAAAGCAAATGGCACTACTGTGGAAACAGCTTGACAGTTTCTCATAAAGTTAAATGCACAATAAATGCCACATGACTCAGCAATTGCATTCCTTGGTGTTTATCCAATAGAAATGAAAACATACACAGAGGTCTGACAATACACACTCATAACAGCATTAAACCATGTTCAAAGCAGCATTGTTTCATAAAGCCAAAAACTGGAGACAATCCAAATTCCCATCAACAGGTAAAGTAGAAAAAAGAAACATGGCATTTTTATGTAATGAGAAAGTACTCAGGAGTCAGGTGCCAGTGGCTCACATCTGGCTCACACGTAGCTACTCAGGAGGCTAAGATCTGAGGCTAAGTTCAAAGTCTGCAAGTCCATGAGACTCTTATCTCCAATTAACCACCAAAAAAGGTAATGCAAATGAGCATCTTTGGGGAGGGGGCGGGGAGGATTGGGTGGTGGGACAGGGGGAGGATGGGAAGGGATGGGAAGGGGAAACAAAGGAGGAGGCTACAATGCTTGATAAGAAATGTACTCATTATCTTGCCCATGTAATTGTAACCCCTCTGTACACTATTTTCACAATAAAAAATAAAAAAACAAAAAACAAAAAAATCTAAGGATCAAACCCAGGACCTTGTACATGCAAGGTAAGTGCTATACTACTAAGCCCTCTAAGCCCTCCATGTACATTGTTGTGTGGGTTTTGTTGTTGATTGCTTGGTTAGTTGTTTTTTTTTGTTTGAGAGAGGGTCTCCTTTATGCTGGCCTGGAACTCCTCATTCTACTGCCTCAGCCTCCAAAGTACAGAGATTACAGATGTATACCATGGTACTAGCTCTCCATGTACATACTAATATACCAAAGCCAGGTGCCAGTTGCTCACACCTGTAATCCTAGCTACTAGGAAGCTGAGATCTGAGGATCATAGTTCAAAGCCAGCCTGAGGAGAAAACTCCATGAGACTGTTATCTCCAATTAACCACCAGAAAACCAGAAGTGCAGCCAGGTGCCCGGTGGCTCACACCTGTAATCCTAGCTATTCAGGAGGCTGAGATCAGAGGATTGCGGTTCAAAGCCAGCCCAGGCAAGAAAGACCATGAGACTCCTATCGCCAATAAAACATCTCTGAAAACCAGAAGTGGATCTGTGGCTCAAGTGGTAGAGTGCTCACCTTGAGCTGAAGAGCTGAGGGACAGTGCCCAGGCCGAGTTCAAGCCTCACAAGAAAAAACAGAAGTGCTGTTGTGACTCAAAATGGTAGAGCACTAGCCTTGAGCAAAAAAGAGCTTAGGGACAGTTTCTAGGCCCTGAGTTCAAGCTCCATGATTGAGAAAAACAAAAACAAAAAAAACAAAAAATGCACCACCACCACCCAAAAAAAAGCATTAACTATTTTTGCTGCTGACAAAAAACATTCCCAGATACTAGGAACAAAGAAAACAGTACTATAAGTTAACATAAACTAGCTGGTCAAAGGAAAGGTGGCCTCTATGTAGAGGTAGGAAGACTTTCTTAGACCCAGGAGCCAAGTGTCCAGATGTTGCAACTTAGAAACTATATGTCTGCCTTACCCCTTTAATTATCCAGGACCTTTACTCACCTGTAACTGAGAAGTCAATTCAAAGTGATTTTTTTTAAGTAGAATCAGTCTGAAGGCATGACTATATAAACGGGTTCAAACAATAACTTCAGAACTCTGTGTCTATCTCTCTCCTCTCTCTCTCTCTTTGTACCTCTCTTATACATATTACCCTTTTCTGACCTTCCCCTTGTGACCCTCACTTCTATGCAAATTTTATTCTCTAGGTGAGCTTTTTCCACAGTATAGCTTTTTCCACTATAGTCGACAAGCCTACCGTCAACAATTTTGGCAGCAAAAAGACTTGATTCTATTTTCATGAAGATTCCAGGAAAGCTCTCTTTGTCTCTGACTAGCCTATCCTGGCCATGTATCTACCTCTGTCCAAGAAGGCAGGAAATGCTCAGTATCAGGGTTCAATAGATGGTATAGCAGTAGATGTAGAATACAATTATCACATAGCCTCACAGTCACCAGCAATATCACATGAGAGTAAAAGCAACAATGGTCAAAAATAACAGGACTATCAGGCTGACTGAGCACATTTTCAGATTTTATTCTCTACAAGAAAATAAAACCCTGAGGACTTTGGGGTTTTTATGGATTAATATTCATCAAAAGCACTTAGAAGAATGACCCAAAATGGTGCTACAGCTAGCACCATTTGGGAGGAAGGATCCTGGGGAAAAAGAGCATATCCTAATAGGCTGAGTGAAGCCACAGAATACTTCAAATATTAAAAGGAGTGTCATTTGATTTTGTAATGAACTGGTAAAGCAGGATATATTGGTTAAACTACCTCTTGCTTTTTGTATTTATACCTTGAGAGTCACAAGACTCATTTCAATTATATTTTCAGCCACCAATACAGAAGCTTTAGAAAAGAACAAGTATCATTACTGCCTATAAAATGGTGTGGTACACACTGGAGTCTACCTGAGAAGCAACAGAAAGCATATTATAAGTAAATTAATAATTATGCTCCAAAACTGAAACACTCACTAAAATGTAGAGAACTGCTAGAAGATAAAAATCATACCAAGTTAAATTGAAGTGGGAAAGTACAGTATAGAGCATCAATAGAAATATCTAGAAGACTTCTCTCCTGAGCAGAAGTGATGGTGCTCTGAGGGATGGAAGCCACTCGGGAGCTCTCCACAGTGACAGTTAGTACAGAGCAGTCACGCCCTGCACACAGACTTCCTCATAATCAGTGCAACCCACCCATGCCTCAGTTTCTTTTTTTTTTTCCCCAGGAGATGGTGAGCTTTATTTCGTCTTGTCTGGATAAAGGTTTGATTTTCTCTCAAATGAACGTTCCAGGGTGGAGAGAGACTAGGAGAGAGCACAAGGTGTAGTAGCGGTCTATACACATCATCATCATTACTATGCCAAATTGTTGAAATATCTCCTTCCAGACCTCCCTCATTTTCATCTTCACCATGCACAGAGAGAGCAGCATACTTGCTTGCAGAACTGAAGTCAGAGGCTGGATTTTCCTTAGGCTTCTTTGGCTCAGGTACAGATCTAGAGTCTTGATCCATCTTACCTATCTGACTCCTTCCAATGGTCTTTGTTCCCACCATCTCCTGCACCACAGCTGGAGCTCCCAGTTTGACCTTTTGCAACACTCACCCCATCTATTTTATTTCCATTTTTTCTTGATGACTGAGCAGGAGCTACTTTTCCCCCCACCACTTGTAGGAGATTGCTGTTCTGTGTCTGAGCTCTGAGATGGAGAAGAAGGTTTAAAACTTTGCTTTACCCAAGAATTCTCCTTTGGTGGAAGAGCTGGCATTACCTTTAGAGGCTGATTAGGTTTAGGATGCTTAGAAGTTGGAGAGTGACAGACTTCCTCCTTACTGATTTATTTTCTAGAAACTTCTCACTCTCCTTCGTGCATTTCTGCCAGATGTGGCTGAGATCCCAGTCCCGTTCCTGAGCTTCTTCACTTCGCCAGCTTGGTTGTCACCCAGGGACACCATTCTAGTTTTTGTTCATCCAGCTGCTGCTGCAGTTTCTTTAGCTCCTTCTGTATCCATTCTTAAACTTTTCTTTTTCAAACAGCTGTGTCAACAGGCTTTGTCCTACAAAGATAGAAGCCACTTGACTGAACTTGGAGGTGCTAGCAGAGGAATCCTCTTCCTTAGGAGTATTCCGAGGCTGTAGATTCAGTTCAGGTCTTAGTGAGGGATGTCTATCATTACGCCTACATCGTCCCGAGACAGTAATCATCTCTGCAACACCATGAGCTATCATCTCGTCTCTCATATTGGTCCCCACCTTCTCTGTAGTCATCAATCCTATGTCCCCGCTACAAAATGGTCTTCCACCACTGCCTATCTTGGAATCAAACCCGTCATACTCTCCGCTGCAGCGGTCACTGTAAAGATCCCAGACCCCATAGCGCATCCAAATCCCTGCATGGGCCATCCCTATGCATCTCGATACCCACCCCATTAACCATCCCACTACGCATCCCGTCATCCATCCCACCTCCCATCCTTTTACCCACCCCGCCTCCCAGCCTGATACTGACTGGAATCCTAATGATCTCAAAACTTGTCTCCAAAGCTATCATCACCTGTCATCAAAACTGTTTTGTCATCAAAACTGTCTGTAGCAGGTCGGGCTCTCCAATATGTGTCTGTTTTGTCAGAATCCCAATTTCTATCTCAGCCAAAGGAGAGGTCGTCCCTATCTTTATCCTGTGCTTGGTCAGCAACATCTACCCAAATTCTCCTATTATCTCGGGACTTTTCTTTGAGACTCAGGGCACTGAGTAGGGAGCCCAAGTCCTCAAATTCAGCATAACAAAACCTTCTGGATTGCTGGGTTCATGTGGTAAACGCATTGCACTGTTACTCCGCTAAAGAATTCCTTAATGTAGTCTTCGGTTACATCATAGGGCAGGTTCCCTAGAAAAAGCAGTGTAGACTGGCGATTCGGGAAGATGGGTCCAGTCGATACTGGGTTCCAAAGCAGCCCATGGCGCAGTGAGAAGGATGGAATAGTCAATTGGAGGTGCCCTATACACATCATCATCATTACTATGCCAATTGTTGAAATAGCTCCTTCCAGATCACTGTTTCATCAGCCCATTTGACCAGTTTGGGGGTTTAGGTGCTTCCTCCACCAGTCCCTCCATCCTAAGCCAGAAAGTCTTTTAGGGAGATAGTCTTCCCCTTCTTATTCTTTTTTGCTGAGGCTACCATGTTGGGAGAGGGAGAGAATGCAAAGGCCACTCCCCAATTTCACTGAAAACAAATATGAGTGGCAACCCTGGCAGCAGTACAATGCTACCCAGGGGACATGAAATCCAAGATCAGTCTAGTTAAAACAGTAGTAGGGAAGTACACACACACATGCATACTCATGCACATACATGCATAAAAGAATTACCAGTTGAGAACAATTGAGAAATGGACCCCATGGCTCATCTGTTCTGTAACTTTGGCTTCTCCAAGACCCAATGAAAAGCCCAAAATATCATGCCCCTGGCCTTTTCTTGGAAAAGAGTCCAAGGATTGCATATTAGGTCCCTGAAGAGGAGGGCCTAGGAGAAGGGGCTAGAAGAAGGGACCAGGAGCAACCTCCTAAGCTCCTCACAGAAATGCTGAGTAAAGTCAGCAAGTAAACAGAGTGGTTCAGATATAGCATTAAATTGGGAAACATGCCCAGAAGGGCTATCTTCACACCAGGATTTCTTTTTTTTCCTTTTTTCTTTTTGTCAGTCGTGGGGCTTGAACTCTGGGTCTGGGCACTGTCCCTCAGCTTTTCAGCTCAAGGCAAGAGCTCTACCACTTGAGCTACAGCGCCACTTCCAGTTTTCTGGTGGTTTATTGGTGATAAGAGTCTCATGGTCAGGCTGGGAAGGTGGCTCAGTGGTAGAGTGCTTGCCTTGCATGCATGAGGCCCTAGCACCACATAAGCAAAAAGAAAAAAGCCAGAAGTGGCACTGTGGCTCAAGTGGTAGAGCACTAGCCTTGAGCTGCTGAAGAACTGAGGAACAGCACCCAGGCCCAGAGTTCAGGCCCCACGACCGGACCCCCCCCCCAAAAAAAAAGAGTCTCATGGTCTTTCCTGCTTGGACTGGCGGGCTGGCTTTGAACCATGATCCTCAGATCTCAGCCTCATGAGTGGCTAGGATTAGACATGAGCCACGGGCGCCCAGCACCAGGATTTCTTAAAAGGTATACTAGTAACAACTAAGAATGAGATTCAGTATTCATACCAGCTCTGGCACTTCAGACTGAGGAGATAAGAGCCAGAGAGGGGTTCCTGTATCCTCTGCCAGGTAAAGCCTGAAGATATCTGTTCCAACCCTTGACACTCTGAAGACTCTAATCTTTTATTTTTCCTGTGGCAACAATCAGTCAGCAAATCCACTAAAGGAAACACACTTTTGAAAAAACAGGTAAATTCACAATCAGCAATTTTCTAATTTTCTTCAGTCTATTCAGACTCTCACCACTCTTCTTAAATCTCTGAGATACCAACTCCCTGCCAGCCATCTCACAGCAAAAATACAAGTCAACACAAAAGCTCAAGGACAAATGCTTGATAAGAAATGTACTCATTGCCTTGCCCATCTAATTGTAACTCCTCTGTA
>NW_012267235.1:12502151-12515983 GCF_000151885.1 Dipodomys ordii | reverse complement strand
AAAAAAAAAAAAAAAAAGGTAAAAAACAAAGTATAGTCTTGGGCTTAATCTGGAAACACCTGCTAGAGTTAAGGTAAAGGAAGCAGAAAGGAAAGAAGGGGGTTCAGAAACAAACAGTATAGAAAAGCAATAGATCTAACAGCATTTTTTTCTCTGAATGGACACAGACAGCTGGGATCAAACTTTTCTGGTCTCTTCTCTGTGCCTTGAGTGTCCTCTCTTGAGCAGCCTTTTGAAGTACGCAGTCTGTCTTATCTCTCCTTCTCCACCCCCTAGTACTCTCTCCAAAACTTCCATGATATGAAAAGTTGGTAGAAGAAGAGAGGGCAAATCTGATTAGTAAGAAAGGCATTTAATCAAAGTTATCTGAGAGAGAATAAGGTCCTGATTATTTTTGGTATTCTGTCTGTTAGGCCCAGTTTAGCCAAAGTAATTCCATTTTTTGTCTAGGTAGCCATTTGGTTTGTAAAGTATAAGTATGAGCTCACCTTGCTCACACCTGTTGTTTGTGCAGTAAGGGCAAGCTGACCCTGTCTATAAGGGAAAAACAGGTTTAAAAAAAAAAATCCCAGACAAAGGCTGCCAGTAGTCTCTTCCCCATCTTTGCTAAAAAGCAAAAGAACATCTCTCCCTCAGTCAAGTTTACCAAGTTGGCAGCTTTACAAAAAGTGACTAACAACTTTGAGGCTTATCACCAGCTGCAATGAGTTGCTGTATTAGTCAGGAGCTTATAATAAAAATCACTTCTGTAATAGTGTCAATAGCATTGATAGTATCGGTCATGCCGACCAAGTCAAGATTCTGTTTTGCCTATGCTCCTGTGACTCAAGGCTATGTTTTTGCTATGATTTGCTTCTGTACTTGCTTGCTTGCCTCAGAACAGAGCCCAGAGAAACAAAAGCAAGAGTCAGGTCAGATGGAGGTGTCCAATCAATAAAAAAAAAAAACACATATATAACCCTTTTGCTTTAACCAATAAGAGTAAAATTAGCTCATAACTGCTACATGTTTACAGTTAGTTTATGATTTGTGATTTTGCCCTATAAAAGCTAGCCTGTAAGACTGGGAAGGGTCGCTCTCTCCATAGAGAGGGCCCTGACTGGTCAGTGTGATTCTTGATGCTTGGCGTGAAATAAAGCTTTGCTTAACTTTCAGTTTCTATCGGTCTCAATTGTTTGCTCCTCAACCTTATCACTGTCCTCTCTAAAAGGTCTCAGGTCTCGGTAGATGTCCAACAGCAAGAAAAAACAAACAAACAACAACAACAACAAAACAGGATTCCAAAGGAAAACCCTCTGTGAGGAAAGTTGACAGGTCTAATGATTAGGCTTAACTGTAAGCTTAAAGGCTAAGAAGGACGTGGCCCTAGCACAGCCCCATAGCACACAGTCATGCTTGGGGATATTGCTCTAATCTATGTGAACAAAGTTTGAAAACCCAGATCTATTGTCATTGTTGTGACAGCACGGAAAAAGACCCATAGCACAGTCATGCTTGGGGCTACTGCCCTAATCTATGTGAACAAAGTTTGAAAACCCAAATCTACTGTCACTGTTGTGACAGCACAGAAAACAACCCATAAGAATTCATAGAAAAAGGTTACCCCAGGAACACCACCGAATGAAGAAGCAAGTGACACTACCTGGAGAGGGAAGTGCTGACCTTAGAGCAGATAGAGACATTACTAATTGAAAAATAGATGTTACAATGTCTACCCTGAAGTCAGATCTTACAATTACGTAGTCCAGGGGCTGGGAAGGTGGCTCAGTGGTAGAGCGCTTGCCTTGCATGCATGAGGCCCTGCGTTCGATTCCTCAGCACCACATAAGCAAAAAGAAAAAAGCCAGAAGTGGCGCTGTGGCTCAAGTGGTAGAGCGCTAGCCTTGAGCTGAAGAGCTGAGGGACAATGCCCAGGCCCAGAGTTCAGGCCCCACGACCGGACCCAAAAAACAAAACAACAATTACATAGTTCAAAATTGCAAGATTTATAATATTATGCTTATATGTAAGTTCCTAAAGAAACAAATAGGAATTGTGTAGTCCCACACATGGACTCTAAATGATCATATAGCAAAAACTGGAACAAAGAAAGAAAAAGGATGAAATTGTTCTTGTGTTTAGAAAGTCTTAACAAAGCCCTTTTAAGATTTTATAATAAAATGCAAGGTCCATCCTTGCTCACCCCTAGTGAACATAATCTAGTGATAGTAGCTTTAATGAAGACATTAAAGCTGGGAACCAGGCACCATTGCTCACACCTATAATCCTAGCTACTCAGGAGGCTGAGATCTGAGAACCATGGTTCAAAGCCAGCCCAGGGCAGAAAAGTCCTTGAGACTCTTATCTCCTATAAATTACTCAGAAAAGCAGAAAGTGGTGGTGTGGTTCAAGTGGAAGAGCACTAGCCTTGAACAAAAGATGCACAGGGACAGTGTCCAGACTCTGAGTTCAAGCCCCCAGGATCAGCAAAAAAAAAGTACTTAAATTTTAAGGTTGAGAACCTGGCTCAGGGGTAGAAGTACTTGCCTAGTATATGCCAGCACCACAAATTAGTTAATTTAAAGGCAAGCCTGGAGCTGGTAGCTCATACTTGTAATCCTCCTCAGAAGGCTGAGATCTGAGGAGCATAGGTAGGAAAGTCTGTGAGACTCTTATCTCCAGTTGACTACCAAATAGCTGGAAGTGAAGGTAAGGGTCAAGTGGTAGCATACCAGCCTTGAGCAGGAAGGGGGAGGGGGGACTAAAGGACAGTGCCCAGGCTCTGAGTTCAAGCCCCAGGACTGGCACAAAAATTTTTTTAAAGAAGTGAAATTGTACAAAGGCAGGAAATGAGAAGTTTTTATTAGCACAGAGAGCAGATATACTATTAGTGTAGAGGGAGAGTTGAACTTTGGTGTACTTCTAAGGGCCCAAACAAAGTCTGGATTGGGGTGTGCCTCTGTGGAAAAGTATTTGCCTAGAGTGCAGGAACCCCTACATTTAATTTCAGGACTGCCAAAAAATTAATATATTCTGCAATATAATGCATGTGCTTAAAAAGAAAAGAAAGTAGCTAGGTGCTGGTGGCTCATATCTGTAATTCTAGTTACTCAGGAAACTGAGATATGAGGACTGAGTTCGAAGCCAACCCAGGCAGGAAAGTCCATGAGATTCTTTTCTCTAACTACCTAAAAACCAGAAGTAGAGCTGTCACTCAGTGATAGCATCCAGGTCCTGAGTTCAAGCCTAATGACTGACAAAGAAAAAAGAAAAAAAAAATGAGGGAAGGTGGATCTTCAGGGATAAGAACCCCAATGGAAGAAGAGGCCTGTGAAAGATAAGAAGAAGCAGAATGTGATAAGTAATAATGGGAAAATTCTAAGACTAAAGCCGACATTTCGGGGTAAACAATAAAAACAGGGAATGGGAATGTGGCTTAGTGGTACAGTGCTTGCCTAGCATGCATGAAGCCCTGGGTTCAATTCTACAGTACTGCCAGGCGCCAATGGCTCATGCCTGTAATCCTAGCTACTCAGGAAGCTGAGATCTGAGGATCAGTGTTCAAAGCCATTGGGGCAATAAAAGTCCATGAGACTCTTATCTCCAAGAAACCACCAGAAAACCAGAAGTGGCACTGTGGTAGAGTAGTAGAGTGGTAGCCTTGAGCTAAAGAGCTGAGGGACAGTGTCCAGGCCTAGAGTTCAAGCCCCTTGACTGACAAAACAACAAAAACAACAATTATTCAATACCACATAAACAGAAAAGGCCAGAAGTGGAGCTGTGGCTCAAGTGGTAGAGTGCTAACCTTGAACAAAGAAGCTCAGGGACAGTGCCCAGGCCCTGAGTTTCAGCCCAGGACTAGCAAAAATAAGTAAGAAAGTAAATAAATTAAAACAGCTGATATGTGTCCGGCATTGTTCTGAGTATTTAAATATAGTAACTCATTTTAGCTTACATAGCAGCTTGAATTCTTTTTCTCCATTATTCATTCCCTCTCTCTACATGTGACCCCATAGTGCACTACACACAGCATAAAGGAAGCCACCAAACACAAAAAAGCTAGCTAAACTATGGACTGGCTTTGGAAATAGGTATGAAATAAACTCTTTTCTACAAGGTAAAAATGATGTGTGAAAACGTGTGCAAGAGGTCAGATCCTGCTATACAGAACAATGGGGATTTTACAAAATAGATGACCTCAAAAAATTAGGACAGGAAGCTGTCAAATGACAGACACCTAGTGCCAAGCACAGAACACATGAGCTTACAAGATGGCAGATGGTGGGCCTAGAAGCCCCTCTGACTTATCCCTACATCAAACACACCAAGTCATTTTTTTGAGTCTGACTTAAGAAAGCAATTTTCCTATAGTGTTCTAGCTCAAGCCACCAGACAACTCCACTGAGAGCCACAAAGATGTAGATAGGCACCTGTGCAAGGTACTTCAACTGATGGATTCCTGAACGGTGACAAAGCCTGAGTCCTGAACCAGACTTCCACTGTTTACAAAGTCCCTAACTAGTACTGACCTAACTGCTGTTCTTGGATTTCCTAACCTAAAATCCATAAAGGATCAGGAGATAGCTTGGGATGAAATATTAACCTGGAACTTCCTGAAGGAGAAGAGGTTGCACTCTCTTAAGGACAAAGTTTATGGGAATTGTTTATCTCTTACTGGGTCCCTATCCTGCACCTTAACCCAGACTGGTATGCTTGAGTGCTACCCATTTTCTACAGCCACTGTTAAATGAACAGAATGAAGCTTTCACTACCCTGCCTTGGGCCTTTCTCAAGATGGTACATGGTATTTGGTGTATTTGGGATCCTAATACCTGGGATGTTTAGATGGGGTGGGAAATGGGGGGGTGGGAGGCAGGAGGAAGAGAATGAGTAGGGTGGCAAATCTTGAAGTGTTGCTTCTCCATCCTCCCTGGGCTCCCACATGAGGAATCCTGGCTCATTCGGACAGAGCTCCAAGGCAACAAAGATCAGGTGCTGCATGCCATCTAGCAGCAGAGCACCTCCCAAAAGCCGGCAGAGCCTTCCACAGTCCAGCCATTCAAAAGCTTTTCCCCAGTTCCAGCCTAGAGAAGTGATGGCTTTGCCCTCCATTCTGAAGATGGACTAGCTTGCCCCTTCTTCCTTCTAATACCTGCAAGATCTGGAGCCTAGGAAGTGTCATATTCTGGTTCAATCATACCCAGATGCCACGCCACCTCCTGCGGAGTCTGCGTGAGAGATCACGTTGGACAAAGAGCTTCAAGGAAGCATGCCTGCAGAAAAGGGGTGTTGGCTCAAGGCTTCCCATACACTTGGCTGCACTTTTATAGCCTCTACCTTTATTCTTACTATATTCTTCTTGGCTGTACATTCGTTGCCTTTATTCTCGTTTTGGCTATTTTTCTATTGACTCGCAAACAGAGCATGTTGTATCTTTCCAGTCCAATAGAGATGGCTTCTCTAAATAATAAAGACTAAGACCAAAGATTAAATGTGGGCAATGCTCCAATCAATCTATCATCTGATGTGACGCTGCCTCCAGAAACTCCTATAACTTCACAAGCGGTTTTGCGGCTTACGCATAGTAAATATAGAGACTTAAAATTTCCAGATATGTTCAACAGACAGAATCTATAAATTAAACTAAGTTAGAAAGAATTATCCCAGAAGTCCAGGGAGTTCTAAAAAAAAAGGGACTTCTGATTATAAAAGAAAACAGTTATGATTAAGTTTAGTCCAACTTATGTTATAGGGAATAGATGGTGGTTTCACACAAAATATAAAGTAACATCATATTTCCTGAACCACCGATGAACCATTTCCTTATACAGGAGCTTATAAAGATGAAAATAGTTGGATAAAAATAAAAAGAGTACAATATTAAGTACAGCCCTGTCTTAGGTTTGTTAATTATTAAACATAAGAAGTCTGAATCGATGATGCATTCTATTAAACAATATGCTAGACTTGTTTCGCACCACTTAGCTTAAACAGTTGGTGGGATAATCATCAATTTTCATGTAATTCATCAATGCTTTGCCTTTTTAAAAAATTGATTATGTGCTTAAATAAACCAAGAATCTATGTCACAATCACACACTGTATAAAAATGTAATTCTCCTCAATAAAGATACACTCAGATGCAACTCTTTTGAGTCTGTGTCTGTTTGTCACTTCGCCAACTCCTTGCCCACCTATCCCGAGATCCCTGTCCCGTCGGTTCCAGTGCTCCGGCCGAGCTGGTCCGTCACACCCAGAGGCTGCTATCCTCAGGCTGGGTGGAAGGAGGCAGTCCAGAAAGTCCCTGCCACAGCCCAGCTCTTGGCCTCACCCAGGCCTGGGTTCTTTTATCTTGGGAAAGTAGCCCACAGGAGGCACAGCCTTCCCCACAGCCTGCTCTACGGCTTGGCTCACAGGTTCAGGCTAGTCTGGGGCGGGACTTGGGAGTGTGAGGGCGGGCACACAGACCTATCTTTTAAAGTCCTGGAACTAGCCCTGAGGCAACCACCCTAGGTAGTCCAGCAACCAGAGCTAGTCCTGGTTCCCTCGTTTGAACATCTGGAGGGCGCCATGGGCCGCTACTGTATCCGCGTGACCACAGGGGCCTGGGTCTACTCGGGATCGTACAACCGTGTGCGGCTGTGGCTGGTTGGGGCCCACAGGGAGGCAGAGCTGGAGCTGCAGCTGCGGCCCACACGAGGCCAGGTCAGTGGGTGATGAGTTGGGACCCTGGTTGCTGGCCAGCCAGAGGGGGAGCAGGTGGGAGACCAGACAAGAACAGACAAGAGACAGAAGGCTGGGAGTGCAAGTTGGCAAGCTTGTAAGTCTGGAACATAGTCAGGCACAAGGAGGAAACGTGTCTCCCCAACCCTAAATCTTGACAGCATCCGACTCCTGCACCAAATGGCCCAAGCCAGAATAAATATATGATCGGTGGTCAGACATAAAGCTCTGCCAAGTACCTATGCAGTAAGAGCTCAAGAATGGGATGATATGGGCAAAGGAACCCTGTGGTCCCTGGTCTTTCTCATAGAAAAGAGGCACCTGAGACCTACCAGACAGGTTGTGCAATAGATGGAGTGTTGTCACTAGAGGCTTTGACAAACTAAGGCTCGCCAAAGGGGCGGCTCTGTCCTCAGAGCAGCCTCTCCCAGTCCTTGCTGAGTCTGGTGGTTTGGGCTCCCACAGGAAGAGAAATTTTACCTGGACACCCCCCAGGACTTGGGGCCACTGCAATTTGTGAAACTGCACAAAGAGCATGTACTAGTGGACGATGCGTGGTTCTGCGACCAAATCACTGTGCAGGGCCCCGGAGCCTGCGCAGAAGAAGTGGCCTTCCCGTGCTACCGCTGGGTTCAAGGCAAGGGCGTCTTGAGCCTGCCAGAGGGTACGGGTGAGTGAACACATGGCCTGTTCTGCTGGGAGCAGTGGGACAAAGCTGAGAAAGGACAAAGGGGACTTAGAAAAAGATGACTCCATGACAGGTGAAGAATAAAGATACAGGATGCAAGGCAGGAAATGGGAAGGAGCTGTGAATTCACAAAGTGCTGCCCAGAGTATGTAATGCTGCAAATGAGGCTGCAGAGAGGGATGAGTGTACTGAAGAGCCTGTCTTCCAAGAAACATTGGGCAGGCAGTATGAGGGGCAGCCAACAGCAGGAAAACAGAAGCAAAGTTACAGCAGAAAGGACATCTCTATGTGACTCAGAACAAGTTAGCGAAGAAACCAGGTGAGGAACCCATGGAGTAAGAGGTGGGCAATAACAACTATAGAGACAAATACAACATGACTGGAATAACAGATAACTGAAAGATAAGGAGTACTTGTAGCAGGAGTTGGGGATGAATAAGGGCAACAGATATTGAACTTTTTTACTGTGGAAAACACAGGCAAATAAGGATGGAAACATGAAATATATGGCTTTGAGACAGGTGAGTTTAAGATAGGTAGTAGTAGGGACAAGTCAATAAAAACAGAATAATGTTAAGTCCAAAAAATGAAGCCAGGTAATAAAAGTAAACAACACAGAATCTTTGGAGGACAGGTAAAGATGTGTCAGGTGAGATTTAATACCTATGAAATTAGCCAAGTATGCAGCAGCAAATAGATGTGTGCCCATGGGTGACTAAGATTTTGTTACTTTAACTGAGATCATTTTTTCCAGCCTTGGATGGTGATGAAATATAATCTGGCAGAAGATAAGAGATAAGACTTTGGTGCCCTAGCAAAAGATGTAGCTAAAATAAGTTAAATTGAAAGTTTATGAGAGGCAATGGAATAGACATGACTGAGAATCATCAAAGGTAAAGCCAGGGCTGGGAATGTGGCTAGTGGTACAATGCTTGCCTAACATGCATGAAGGCCTGGGTTTAATTCCGCAGTACTATATAAACAGAAAAAGCTGAAAATGGTACTGTGGCTCAAGTAGTAGAATGCTAGCCTTGAGCTAAAGAAGTTCAGGGATAGCACCCAGGTCCTGAGTTTAAGCCTCCTGCCCACCGCCCCCCCACAAAAAAGATAAAGCCAGATATACAAAACAAGCAAGCACGACTAAAACCATGGATTCTTACTATATAAAGGGATCTGAGGAGAATTAGAAGAGAGTCCTAGATCAGACAAAGGTCTATGGCTAATCTTAATGTTTCCCCAGCCCGGCTGGCAGGAGACAACGCTTTGGATGTCTTCCAGAAGCATCGAGAGAAGGAACTGAAGGAAAGACAGCAGATCTACCGGTGACCACTCACCCACAGGCCTCCCAATTGTCCTACCCTTTCCCTACCTCTACCCCCACTCACTAACCTCAACATCTTCCCTAAAGTATTTTCCCCAACTTTAGCTGGGCCACCTGGAAGGAAGGGTTACCCAAGACAATAGCTGCAGACTGTAAGGAGGAACTACCTCCAAATATGAGATTCCACGAGGAGAAGAGGCGGGACTTTGAATGGTCACTGAAGGCAGGGTAAGAACAAGACTGGAGCACAGTGTGGCATCGGGGCTGGGTGATCCAAGAATGGCTATGTATAGTGAGGGACTGAGCGGTCAGCTGATAGGTTCATGCCTCAATACTTGCTCTAGGGCTCTGGAGACCATCCTCAAACGTGTTTACACCCTCCTGAGCTGCTGGAACCGCCTAGAAGACTTTGATCAAATCTTCTGGGGCCAAAAGAGTGCTCTAGCTGGTCAGTGGCTCCCCCATGTCTCCATAACCCCTTGAGGGTCCCTTTTGCTGACCCATTCATTATACTACATGTTCTCCATAATTCCTTGCCAAATTAAAACACAGAATACTTGTTGACCTCACTGAGGACTCGAGAATGAAAGAAAGGGGCTGGGAACTATGATAGTCTAAATGGTAGAGCTAGAGAAGAGAGATAGCCAAGTTGTGATAAATACTCTCCCTCCCATGCCCAACCCACAGAGAAGGTTCATCAGCGCTGGCAGGATGATGAGCTTTTTGGTTACCAGTTCCTCAATGGCGCCAACCCCATGCTGTTGAGACGTTCCACCTCTCTGCCCTCCAGGCTGGTGTTGCCCTCTGGGACAGAAGAGCTTCGAGCTCAGCTGGAGAAAGAACTCCAGGTACCTGACCCCACCAGGCATTGCTTAGCAGTGTGGTGAGAAAAACTGATGAGACAAGAAAGCAAAGCTAAGTCAGAGAAAAAGAGGTTTGCTCCTTGGTGCAGCCCCCTACTGGAAAAATCTAGAACTGGCAAAGTAACTACAAGTAACACCTAGTATGTATGAGGAAACAGAATAGATCTGTAGGGAACAGATGAGTTCTAGGCATGTTGGGAGAGGAACGATGACATTTGGGTATATCATCAGTGTTCTAAATGCCACTGTTCATGGCTAGGAAAAGGGAAAGCCTAGGCCACTGGGGAAAAGGGATGGGGGAGAGGGGAACTCAGATTTTATAAAAACTTTCAGACCCTTGGTTTAGGAGAGATGGGTTATCCACCTGGAGGATGACAACAATAACAAAGGAAACAAGAGCTAAAAGAGGTTGTAGCTGCTACCCTCAAATTTAAATAAAATTTAAAAAAAAAAGGATTGCTGAGTGAATGGGAGCCTACCAGAGATCAGAGCACTAGGGGACAACAGGGCAGAGGCTCCTCTGGGCATGGAGTTAATGCCAGTGATGCAAACTGTATTGAGTATGTCTGGTTTTGAACCCAAATCTACTATACACACCCCTGCACAAGACAGTTACTCTTACTAGAATGTTTCTTTACTTTAAACTGAGAGGAAGTGAACTACAATACATAAGGAAAAAGGCTGGACTGCATGTTCTCAACTGCTTTACCCTTCCCTCCCTAAGCACACCAGCCACTCTACCCTTGGGGTAGACTCTGAACTTTAAAAATTGAAACATTGTTCCTTTCTCCAGAATGGTTCCCTGTTTGAGGTAGACTTTATTCTGCTGGATGGAATTCCAGCCAATGTGATCCAGGGAGAAAAGCAGTACCTAGCTGCCCCCCTTGTCATGCTGAAGCTGGATTCTAATGGAAAGCTGCTGCCCATGGTCATCCAGGTGAGGACCTAAATATCTCCTTCTTAACATTCTTGTTTGTTCACTGTTCCTTCTGTTCACAGAAACTCAGTCATATAGTCCCTGACTCCTGAAGCCATCCTCCCTGAGAACTATCCTCATTTCACTGCTTTCTTGCAGCCTAGACCAGGCTGCAAGATTCCTGATTCACCATTCATTCAAGATCCCTGATTCACCATTATGTACTTTATTCAGGAGACATAATAGTTCAGGAGACATAATAGTAGCTGTATGGGGTAGTATACCTGTAACCCCAGCACTTGGAAAAGTGCTTCAGGCAGGAAGATCATGAGTTCCAGGCCAGCCTGGACTACATAATGAGTTCCAGATTAGCTAGGGCTACAAAGTAAAACCTTGTCTTAAAAAAAAAAAGGCTTCATGGAGTTCTCATTCTATAACCAACAGTTCTCAAACATTAAAGTGGTGCTGTGGCTCAAGTGGTAGAGCACTAGCCTTGATCTGAAGACAGTGCCCAGAGTTCAAGCCCCACGACCGATAAAAAAAAAAAAAATTAGTGTGCTTCTAAGTCACAAATTCTTATTATACACAGGTTAGTGGGTTGATGGTGTAGCTCGTTGGCAGAGCATTTGCCTAGCATATGCAAAGCCCAGGAACAAACTGTCCAGTAATAAACAAAAATAAAATTGCTACATCCTACTACCTGACTCTATGGTTCACTCTTGTCTATGGTAGAAACTGAGAATATGCATTCTTACAAGTTCCAAAGTAACACTGATATTCCTATTTCAGTATCATACTTAAGAATTACCCTTTAAGCTGGACATCAGTAGCTCATGCCTGTGATTCTAGCTACTCAGGAGACTGAGATCTGAGGATAAAGGTTCAAAACCAGCCCAGGCAGACAAATCCTTAAGACTTTTATCTCCAAACAACTGGCAAAAAGCTACCCAAATGGTAGATCATTAGCCTTAAGCAAAAAAGCCAAACAAGAGTGCAAGGTGCTGAGTTCAAGCCCAAGTATCTACACACACTCACACACACACACACACACACACACACACACACACACCACTGTCTAATCTCTTCTGATTGATTCTGCACACCCATTGTGTCTTGACTATCTTTCTCTGACTAGTCAAAACAAGCACTAATGACTATTGTCAATTCTATACATCCAGATTCAGTTTCCCATTCTACTGCTTAACCTTGTAACTTGACTCCCTGTTTTTGGTCTCTCCTGCATTGTCAGACCATTATAGCACTACAGCTAGTGAGAGGCAGAGTGATATGGTTCTCATTCTTAATACAAGAGAATAATGACCTGGATGGCAATAGCCTTGCTTAGTCATCTTATTTCTCCTGGAATGCTGACCATGTCTTACAAAAGTGGCAGTTCAAGAAATGTTCAATTTCTGTTTCTCCTAGATTCAGCCTCCTAGTCCCAGCACCCCAACCCCAACACTGTTCCTGCCCTCAGATCCTCCACTTGCCTGGCTCCTAGCCAAGTCCTGGGTCCGTAATTCAGATTTCCAACTGCAGGAGCTCCAATTTCATTTGCTGAATACTCATCTAGTGGCTGAGGTGATTGCTGTTGCCACCATGAGGTGCCTCCCAGGACTCCACCCTATATTCAAGGTACAACTTCTGTCCCATCTCCCTCAGAACCAAATAAGGCTGATCTCTCAGGCTCAAAGGATTTTGTTTGTCTGTGCCAGTCTTGGGGTCTGAACTCAGGGCCTACACATTGTCCTTTAGCTTTAGTGATGAATGCTAGTATTCTACCACTTAAGCCATGGCTCCACTTCCAGCTTTCTGGTGGTTAATTGGAGATAAAAGTCTCACTGACTTTCCTGCCCATGCTACTTTGAACCACGATCTCAGATCTCAGCCTCCCTGAGTAGCTAGGGATACTAGTATAAGCCCTTGGTGGCCTTGTCTCAAACAGTAAAACAGCAACAGTAAAACAGCTTTATGGAAATCTGTGACTGAAAATAGAGAGAACATCAGAAGACTGTATCCCTATTCTGAGACTTTTAATCAAGTTGAACCAATTAACATTTCTTCAGGAGACACTTAAGGGCATCCTCTGAAATTCTCAAACATCTGACAGTCTAGCAATAAACTTGCACTATAGTTAGACTCTTGTTAGTAACAACAACAACAAAAAAGCCTTTTTCCTTAGGAAAGTTCATATTAGCCAAGAAGACAAATGGATAAGAACCAACCAGAGAACAATATCTAGAGCAAATCTGAAATGATTAGAGACAGCATCTAGGCAATGTAGTGTTGATGAAGAATATTCCATGCCAACCATATAGTTAGCTAAGTAGGAACCAAAAACAAAAAAGAATCTGGCTGGGCACTGGTGGTTCACGCCTGTAATCCTAGCTACTTAGGAGGCTGAAATCTGAGGATCGCGGTTCCTGCCTGGGCAGGAAAGTCTGTGAGACTCTTATCTCCAATTAACTACCAGAAAACTGGAAGTGGAGCTGTAGCTCAAGTGGTAGAGTGCTGGCCTTTAGCTGGAGAGCTGGGAGACAGAGCCCAAGCCCAGAGATCAAGCCCTACAACCAACAACAACAGGTTCTTTATATCTGCCCAAGAGTAAGAAGGATAAAGTTCTATATTAGTGTGATAGAGAGAGGAATGAAAAGATAGCTACAGCATACCTGGGTGCAAGACTGAAGAGAGACAAGCTAAAGGTCAAAGCAAGTCTCTGTGACACCTCCAAGCCCACAGTGACTTAGACATGCTGCAATTTTATGAGTATTGATTGTTAGGCAGAAGGCTGCAATAACAAGACTGTGCTAATTATAAAAAATGTTCTCTAGCTGAGCACCGGTGGCTCAAACTTATAATCCTAGCTACTGAGGAGGCTGAGATCTGAGGATCGTGGTTCAAAGCTACATGGGTATGAAAGTCCATGAATAAACCACTAGAAAACCGGAAGTGGCACTGTGGCTTAAGCGGTAGAGTGCTCGCCTTGAGCTGAAGAGTGCAGGGACAGTGCCCAGGCCCAGAGTTCAAACCCCATGACCAACAACAACAAAAAATGTCCTCTAGCCATGCCTTACAATCCTAACTATTTAGGAGGCTGAGATCTAAGGATTGTCATTTGAAGCCAGCCAGCCAGAAAAATTCTGTGAGACTCTTATCTCCAATAAATAGAAAAAAGCGGGGCTGGGAAGGTGGCTCAGTGGTAGAGCGCTTGCCTTGCATGCTCAAGGCCCTGGGTTCGGTTCCTCAGCACCACATAAGAAAAAAGAAAAAAGAAAAAAGCCGGAAGTGGCGCTGTGGCTCAAGTGGTAGAGCGCTAGCCTTGAGCTGAAGAGCTGAGGGACA
>NW_012267235.1:12488289-12499131 GCF_000151885.1 Dipodomys ordii | reverse complement strand
TACAAAGAGGGGCTGGGAAGGTGGCTCAGTGGTAGAGTGCTTGCCTTGAGCTGAAGAGCTCAGGGACAGCACCCAGGCCCAGAGTTCAGGCCCCATGACCGACAAAAAAAAAAAAAAAGATAAAGAGGGGCTGGGAAAGTGTCTCAGTGGTAGAGTGCTTGCCTTGCATGCATAAGGCCCTGGATTCAATTCCTCGGCACCACATAAGCAGAAAAAAGCCAGAAGTGGCACTGTGGCTCAAGTGGTAGAGCACTAGCCTTGAACTGAAGAGCTGAAGGATAACACTCAGGCCCAGAATTCAAGCCCCATAACTGACAAAAAAAAAAAAAGACATACAAAGAAAATCAAAATGACAGTATTTTCACAATAAAAAAAAAAAAAGAAAATCAAAATGGATTGATTCTTGAGATAGAACTACATTCAAGAGAGAAAGATAGAACTACACTCAAGAGAGAAATAATAAAGAGAAGCCAGGTGCCAGTGGTTCAGACCTGTAATTCTAGCTACTCAGGTGGCTGAGATCTGAGGATCACCATTTGAAACCAGCCCATGAGACTCTTATCTCCAATTAACCACCAAAAAGCTGTGGTGGAGCACAAGGAGCTTTGAGCAAAAAATCTGAAGGACAGTGCCTGAGTTCAAGCCCCGCTACTTACATACAGAAAGAGAGAGACAGAGACAGAGAGAAAGGGCAAACAGTATGATAACAGCTACTATTAGAGGACTTCTATGTGTACTTAATACTTCACACATCACTCTCATAATTAGACACTATAGTTCTCCGAGATAAGAGATCCTAATATTGCCCCCTGTTGACAGATGAGGAGACTGCAGGCTAGAGAGTTACGAACTTGCTACAGTATTAGAGTACAGTAAAATGTATATTGAAATCTTAATCACTGTGACTCCAGAGCCAGAGATCATGAAAGTGAGTCATCAGAGAATTGGTTCAGCCCACATGGCAGCAACACATACAAAACATCAAAAGGAGAGCAGGCCATCAGACTCTACAAGAAAAGATCCAGGCAGAACCTCCATTAACCATCTCCTCCAATCTCCTCCACCCTAGCTTCTGATTCCCCATGTCCGATACACTATGGAAATCAACACCAGGAGCCGTACCCAACTTATCTCAAATGGAGGAATATTTGATAAGGTAAGGCAGGAATGAGATATGAAGTTGCCTAATCATCCAGCTCTCTATGATCTTATAGCACCTTCAGGATCCCAAGCCAAAGTCTGAATGTTCTGACTTTTACCCTATGAATATTGTCCCTTTATAGATGTGACTTCAAATCTGAAAACACCACCTCTGACCCTTTATTAAATAGACCATAATTCTCTAGTACTGCTTCCACCACTCAAGACCTGTCAACTCTCTTGTCCCAGGCAGTGAACACAGGTGGAGGGGGCCATGTGCAGCTGCTTGGCCGGGCACTGGCTCAGCTTACCTATGGCTCCCTCTGTCCTCCTGATGACCTGGCTGCCCGGGGCCTGTTGGGAATCCCAAGTGCTCTGTATGCCCAGGATGCTTTACGAATATGGGAAATCATTGCCCGGTGAGTAAGAAGGAGCTAACAAATGGAGACAAGAGATGGAAAACAGGCTCTGGCTTGACATCAGCGTAAGACAAAACTAAAGTGTTAAAACTAAAAGAGAGAAGAAGAAGAGTGAGGAGACAATGACTAAAGTCTAAAAATGAAACTAGAACAGGGGCAAGATACTGAGAAGGGGTGAGGAGATCAAGGAATCTGAAAAATCTGGATTGTCTTAGGATAGCTAGCAACCACAGATAAGGAATTCTTAGAACTACTGTCCTATATCTTCTCCTTTTACAATAATTAGTATGCCAAACAAAAAACAAAAAACCATCAAGAGGGCTGGGGATGTTGCTCCTGTGGTGGAGAGCTTGTCTAGTACATGCATGGACTTGGGTTTGATCCCTGACACTACAAGGAGGAGGAGCAGAAAGCTCAAAAAAGCAAACATGTTAGGATCTGATACAGGTGCAGTTTGAGTTAGCTGATCAGAGGCTACAGAAACAAAGAACAAAGGCTAGAAGCTGGAGCATTATGGTCTTGGAGAGCTCAGCTAACGTCTCTGGACAGGTATGTGGAAGGCATCGTCCATCTCTTCTACCAGAGGGATGACATTGTGAGAGGGGACCCTGAGCTGCAGGCCTGGTGTCGGGAGATCACTGAGGTGGGGCTGTGCCAGGCTCAGGACCGAGGTAAGATCCATCCCAGAGCCAGGAGCTCCTGCAAAACTCTGCCAAAATCCCTAATCATCATCACACCTCTTCCTCCATACACGAAGGCATCTAAATACTATTCACACTTTCTATCACTAGAATCATTCCAGACACCCTCAGGTTGTCCACTGCAGAGACTCTGCCATCAACCTTTACTTCTGCCCACCTCCTCCTAGTCATACCCATAATCTGCCATGCATGGAGCATGAGTCACAGGCCAGAGCCACAGCCATAAGGGCTTTTGCCCAGCCCCTCTGTCTTCATGGCTCTCTTATTTTCCTACCTGATGATATAAATGTAAAAACTTCATACCAAAGGCCATGATGATCCTTCACAGCTTTCCCTTCCTTCTTCTGCCTGCTATGTCTATCACACACACAGGGGCCAGGCATATTGCGCACTTGCCAGGGCACAAGGACATTTGTAGCTGTATGCTCAGTACTGTACATGTTTTGGGTCAAACCTAAACTCAATATCCTGAACTCTGGGGCTCTGGGTTTGGCCCATCTGGCTCTCCATTCATACATCCTACTTGCCTCTAACCCTCATATTTTAATCTCTAAAGAAGAAACAGCCAGCCGGACACTGGTGGCTCACGCTTGTAATCCTAGCTACTCAGGAGGCTGAGATCTGTGGATCTTGGTTCAAAGCCAGCCCAGGCAGGAAAGTCCATGAGACTCATCTCCAATAAACCATCAGAAAACTGGAAGTGGTGCTGTGGCTCAAGTGATAGATAGAGCACTTGTCATGAGCTGAAGAGCTGTGGGACAGCACCCAGGCCCAGAGTTCAAGCCCCACCATCCACAAAAAAAAAAAAAAAGCCTTTCCTGGGTTATTCCTAGGTTCATCCTCCCCTCCAGCCTGCATTTCTTTGAGCCATCTTACAGCCAACTGCCTCTCATACCTCAGACCAACACCTTGAATTCTATCTGCTACTTCGGTGGGACAACTATAAACCTTTACTAAGGAGCTAAACTGACCAACTCCTGAGAGGGCCTCTCTCTGAGGAATCTGTGGTATACCACCTCACTCTTCCAGAACCAAACTCTCTCTAGTGCTTACTTATCAGGCCTGACCCTCAAGCTCCCCATTCCAAAAGATCCCTTGTCAACTTCTCAACAAACTCTATCTACATGTGGAAATTTGAAGTAAATATTCACAGTGTCTTGGTCAGTTTGGGCAACTATAACAAAATTTCATAGACTGATAAATTTCTTTCTCACAGTCCAGGAATCCAAGAAATTCAAGATCAGTGTGCCAGCTTAGTCAGGTTCTGGTAAGGACCCTTTTCCAGGATGTAGACAGGCAACTTCTCCTCAGAGCCTCAGATGGCAGAAAGAGGGACTCCTCTCCTAAAGGCACTTACTGGCATTCTCAAAATTTCCTTCGTGACCTAATTACCTCTTAAAGGCGACAGGTCCATATAATACCACATTGAGGATTAGGCTTCAACATACAAATTTGGTGGGGAACAGAAACATTCAGTCCATGACATATACATTAACTCAAATCTCTATTAATTCCTCCCATTCTTCCTTCCCTCTTAATCTCCCTCAGTTTCCATAGCTCATCTTTGCCTAGTTCTGACAGACTTTTTAGAGGAGGTATGACATAATAAAAAAGAGCAATGGATAATCAGTCAAGAAAGAGCCCAAAATTTAGGGACAACTTTTGCTTTCCCCAATTGGGAGATCCTGGCAAGCAGTTTAATTTCGCTGGTCTTGATTTTCCTTATCTATAAAATGGGAGTAAAGCTTACACTGTTGGCTCATACTGGTAATCCTGAGGCTGAGAACTGAGGATTGAAATTCAAAGCCAGACCTTGCAGTAAAGTCCCTGAGATTCTTATCTCCAATTAACCAGGAAAAAGAAGCTATAAGTAAAGACACGACTCAGTGGTAGACTATCAGCACTGGGCAAAAAAATCCAAGGGATAGCACCTGAGTTCAAGTCCCAGTACTGGCACTAAAAAAAAAGCAAGTAAATATATTTGTTCCACTTAACTGATAGGATTATTGGCTTTTGAGCTCCTACAACCACAGTAAACCAAGTGGCTTGAGATAACTCTTGAAGAAACTCTCTTAGCTGTGACAATAGGAATCCAGGATTTCTCTTACTCCCTATCTTATAACTGAGAGATACAATTTCTTGTCTTGGAACATCCCTAAATTCTTTTTGGGGCTGGGGATACTTGATAATTCAGACCTTTTCAGGCTCTAACCTGTCTATAATGACAATAATAACTATAATTTGTTGAATACTTATTATAGAACAGGTGATTTTAACACAGTACTCCCTTTACAAAGGCAAGTATGAGCCACACTTTACAGATGAAAAAAAAGTTAAGTATAGAAAGATAAAGTAATTTGCTCAGTGTAACAAAGCTGTAAGTAATTAAGCCAGGAGTGAAGCCCCTATATTATGTAAATATATATAATTAAACGAACAAAGGAACAAACACCCATAACTTCTAAAAGACACTCTACTGAGCCATCACCCTTCATTTCTTTCTTCTTATGCTGAAGTTTCTAAATCCTGTTCCTTTCCTGGCCAGGTTTCCCTATCTCCATCCAGTCCCAGGCTCAACTCTGCCATTTCCTTACTATGTGTGTCTTCACATGCACTGCTCAGCATACAGCCATCAACAAGGGCCAGGTATGGACAGCTGAAAGCTTAGGTCCCCGAAGATAAGTGTCTGGAGCTTGGGAGACCCAAGGGAGTGATGGGAAACTCAAGCCCTACTAAGTTCTAGGGTCCTAGGATTACAGTTTCTTCCCCCAGCTGGACTGGTATGCCTGGGTCCCTAATGCACCTTGTACAATGAGGATGCCCCCACCTACCACCAAGGAGGATGTGACAATGGCCACGTTGATGAGGTCACTACCTGATATCCAGAAGTCCTGTCTTCAAATGACCATCACATGGCATCTGGGTCGTCACCAGCCAGACATGGTAAGAGGGGATCCTAATGAGAGGGAAATGATTATTGGAAAGGGAATACTGTAGTGAGGCTGAATCCTAGGTGGCTCAGTATTCAGACTAGAGCCTGACTTATTCTTATCCCCTTTTCTGTCTCAGGTGCCGCTGGGACATCACAAAGAAAAATATTTCTCAAGCCCCAAGGCCAAAGCTGTGCTAAGCCAGTTCCATGCAGATCTGGAAAACTTGGAAAATGAGATTACAGTCCGGAATGAACAACTTGAATTGCCTTATGAATATCTGAAGCCCAGCCTCATAGAGAACAGTATCACAATCTGAGACCTAGCATGACCCCACCTGGATTCCACAGCAACTTCAGGACATTTCCATCTTGATTTCATGCTTTTCCAAGTCTCTACTACTAAGGCTCTAATTCTCTCCCAATTAAACTCTCTTATATCAGTAATTCTACTCACCCAGAGTGCACTACCTTTTTTTGGGAAAGAGCCTGAGAGCATTTTAAGCAATATAATCTCTGCCATAATTACTCAGTTTTTTTTTTCACTGTATCATTATGTAAGCAAATGAATGATTGTTTCAATAAAACTTTATGGACACTGAGATATAAACTTCACGTGCTACGAACATGGTTTTTGGTTTATATAACTATATTTTTTGGTTTTGTTTGGGATTTACTTAGGGTGAGGTGTTTTGTTTGGACAACAGTGAGGTTTTGGCTGTATTTCTGCTGCCTCTACCATTTGCTCAATGCACTTTGCTGTGGTCATGCATCAGTTTCAGAATGAATTTAGCCCTTAACCTTACACCAGCCTGAGGCCCTATCTCCACTTCCAAAACATCCAAGAGCAGGACTTGGAGGAAAAGATTTCCTCAGCTAATTCTCCCTACAAGAACTGGACTTCATGCTTGGTGGCCAACTTGCAGGTTTCTATGTTCCTTGACAATTTTCCCTCCATTCCTGTTCCTCCTATTCAGACATGAACTACTAACATGGCCCAAAAGAAAGCTGTTCTTAGCCCATAATGAAAACCTTTGCAACAGACACTCCAGAAGGAAAGAAATATGAAACTCTGGATTCAAAGGCACTTTGCAGCCAATGTGTTAGGATATAGCTGTAATCCTAGCACTCACTATAAAGATACTTCACAGTTCAAGCAAACTTGGGCTTCATACTATCCTGTTTCAAAACAAAATCAATTACAACAACAACAACAACAACAAAAATCAAAGCCACTTTCACATCCCCTTTAATGCTCAGTGATCTCTATGTGCTTTCCAAATTCCAAGTTCTCTTTCACAACCCTTTAAAAAATATGCAGCTGGGGCTGGGAAGGTGGCTCAGTGGTAGAGCACTTGCCTTGCATGCATGAGGTCCTGGGTTCGATTCCTCAGCACCACATAAGCAAAAAGAAAAAAGCCGGAAGTGGCGCTGTGGCTCAAGTGATAGAGAGCTAGCCTTGAGCTGAAGAGCTGAGGGACAGCGCCCAGGCCCAGAGTTCAGGCCCCACGACTGGACCCAAAAAAAATAAAAATAAAAAATATGCAGCTGGGCACAAGTAGCTCACACCTGTAACCCTAGCTAGTCAAGAGGCTGAGATCTGAGAACTGCAGTTCAGAGCAAGGTTAGTCAGGAAAGCCCATGAAACTTCTATCTTCAGTTAACTATCAAAAAGCTGAAACTGGAGCTATGCTCAAGAAATAGAGCACTAGACTTGAGGGGGGAAAAAAGCTCAGGGACAATGCCCAGGCCATGAGTTCAAGCACCAAGGCACATAGATATATACATACATATATACATACATACACACTACGTACACAAAATAAATGGGAAAATATTACATTAGTCCATGACAATCTTTGGTTGGGGTTGGTCCTCAAGAGCTAAATGATGGGGCTGGGAAGGTGGCTCAGTTGTAGAGCGCTTTCCTTGCATGCATGAGGCCCTGAGTTCAATCCTCAGCACCACATAAGCAGGAAAAAAAAAAAGGTGGAAGTAGCGCTGTGGCTCAAGTGGTAGAGAGCTAGCCTTGAGCTGAATTGCTGAGGGACAGCGCCCAGGCCCAGAGTTCAGGCCCACGACCAGACCAAAAAAAAAAAAAAGAAAAGAACTAAATGATCTCTCTTAATTATGATGTGGTCATTGCCCTTACTAGAATAGGTACAAACTCAGTGGAAGATTGTGTTTCTCACCTGAGGCCCTAGGTTCAAACACTAGCATTTAAAAAGAAACTGTTTTTCTTCAACTATCTCCATTTCTCACTAGCGACCCCTACAAACTTTTTTCTTTGGTCAGTCATCGGGCTTGAACTTTGGGCCTGGGTGCTGTCCCTCAACTCTTCAGCTCAAAGCTAGCACTCTACCACTAGAGCCACAGAGCCACTTGCAGGTTTTCTGGTGGTTTGTTGGAGATAAGAGTCCCACAGACTTTCCTGTCAGGGCTGGCTTTGAACCGCAATCCTCACATTTTAGCCTCCTCAGTAGCTAGATTACAGGCGTGAGCCACCAGCACCGGGCTCTAAAAAAAAAAAGTTTGTAAAGCCGGGTGCTGGTGGCTTACAAAAGAAGTTTGTAAAGCCGGTGCTTACAAAAAAAGTTTGCAAAGCCGGGTGCTGGTGGCTTACAAAAAAAGTTTGTAAAGCCGGGTGCTGGTGGCTCACGCCTGTAATCCTAGCTACTGAGGAGGCTAAAATGTGAGGATCGCGGTTCAAAGCCAGCCCAGACAGGAAAGTCTGTGGGACTCTTATCTCCAACAAACCACCAGAAAACCTGCAAGTGGCGCTGTAGCTCAAGTGGTAGAGTGCTAGCCTTGAGCTGAAGAGCTGAGGGACAGAGCCCAGGCCTAGAGTTCAGGCCCTACGACTAACCAAAAAAAAAACAAAAAAACTTTTTTTGTTATTTTTATGGCTTGTTCATATTTTTTAATCTATTTTACTCGAAGGACCTGACAGTTTACAGGGAGGTTAACAGGGAAGTGACATTTTTGTAAACTTACCCTTTCTCGCCTTCATTACCTGCTCATTTAGTCTGCTTTCCCCGGGTTTCCCCTAGCCTACTATTTTTCCTGAACTATAAAGTATTTCAAATACGCTTAGTTACGTGAAATATCTGAAGTCTGAAGAACTCCCCGCCACTTCCAAGCGTCCTAACGGCTTCCGAAGGGTGCTACCACCTCCTTTTACAGTGTCAGAGGGAATCGTGAATGGAAACGCCACAGGCGCGCGGCCTCTCGGAACAAACCTCCCCGTCTCACTTACCAGTTCCCCATCAAAGGAATACCAGGGAAAATTACAAGATCCCACGCCTCTCACCCTAACAGATCATGACCCAGTTCACCACGAACCCGACCCGAGTCGAGACTTCTCTGGAGGCTGGGGCGGGGGGCGGGGGGGACGGCTCACTACTCGTCAGGTGACCTCCCAAATCTGGTCACGTGACCTGCTGGCGCCTACCATTCCAACCTGGGGGACGGACCAAGAATCCGGAGGCTCTCCCCCTCTGAAACGCAGGCTCCCGCTATGTGGGTCCAGAAAAGACTTTTACGGTGAAATAGCTAGGTTTGAAACACTACCGCCAAAACCCTAGGGGACCCGCCCCAAGGCGACCACGTCTCCCCTGCCGCCCCGGAGAAGGTGGTTTGGCCCGTGACCACGCCCCCTCCGCCGCCCGCGGCCGGCTCCACTTCCCAAATCCCCCTGCCGGCCCTCGCGCGTCCGGGATCGCTCACGGCTTCCGCCTTCCCCTTCACACTCGGGAGACCACCCCCGACTCCCTTATGGCGTCGCTCCTGTGCTGTGGGCCAAAACTGGCCGCCTGCGGCATCGTCCTCAGCGCCTGGGGAGTGATCATGTTGGTGAGGGGATTGCCCTGCAAGGATCCGAGAGGGCCCGAGGGGCTCCGGGCTTGGAGGGCTGAAATACCAGGAGACCCGGGCCTTAGAACGCCGCCAGCAGGCTAAGGGGATGGTTGGGGAGGTAACTGGAAATAAGAGGAGATAAATAGTCGAAAAAGGGGAACTGTAGCGAGTGGATTCTAAGGCTTGGAGCCTGGAATGGGAGCCAGGGCTGGTAAATTTGCCGACCTCTCAAGGTAAGAGAAAAGCTAGGATCCTGAGATAGGCTTGAGTTCAATTAAAATTACAGTCTTGGGGGAAAGGGTAAAAGGGTGGCTGGGTCTTGTTTCTACCCGCCATCACTTGCAGAAATATGAGTTCTCCCTCACTTCTTTGGCTTGGTCCCATGATAATGACGTGGGGCGGGGGAGGATAGTGCAGGTTCTTGGAAATGACAAGTTGTTCACTTATTCCCACCCTTATCCCAGCCATTTGTTTCCACCTCACACCCTGCTTCAGGTGGCCAAGTCCAAATCCAGCCACAACCACTCCTGCTTCTAGTTTTTTCTGGTTAATCCCAGATGCTGGTGTTGGGGCAACATTGAAAAGGGGAGGGATTTAGGAAATGACCAGAGTCAGATGCCTGAGCTTGACTACCTATCTATTCCTTTTTTCTCTCCCCTCTTCGCCCCCCAGATAATGCTCGGAATATTTTTCAATGTCCATTCTGCTGTCTTAATTGAGGATGTCCCATTCACGGAGAAAGATTTTGAGTAAGTGATCTGGCTATGGGATGTGAGACTGGGTGCAAGTGGGGGCTTGACAAGGCCTACTATTAAAATAATGGGTGAGAAATTGCTGGAGGAAGAATGAATGCTTGGGTCCTGAGTGAGGTTAAGGAACTGAGAGTGGGCTAAGATGCTGAATATATGAAGTTCTAGGTTCAGTCCCCAGCACCAAAAAGAAGAAAAAAGGGAGGAGTGAAATGGAATGTAGTTTACTGCATGTGTTGAAATCAGGCTTCAGCAGCCATACTTGTGGCCTCTAAGAATTTTACTTTTGCAAAATGAGTACTGTAGCAGAATGCATCCCACATATTTGTAAATAAAACTTAAGAGGCCAGATGCCAGTGGCTCACACCTGTAATCCTTCTACTCAGGAGGGTGAGACCTGAGGATCAAGGCTCAAAGCCAGCCAGGCAGGAAAGAGCCTGAGAGGCTTACCTCTAGTTAACTTCCAAAAAGCCAGACATGGAACTGTGGCTCAAAAGGTAGAGTGCTAGCCTTAAGCAAAAAAAACTTTAGGGACAATGCACAGACCCTGAACCCAAATCCCAGGGCCAACACCAAAAATAATACTTAAAAGATAAACCAGGTGTGGTGCATGCCTGTAATCCCAGCATTGGAGAGGCAGAAGCAGTAGAATCAGGAATCTGAAGCCAGCCTGTAACATAGCAGAACCCTGTCAAAAAAAAAAAAGAAAAAAAGCCTGGCGCCGGTGGCTCTCGCCTGTAATCCGAGGTATGCAGGAGGCTGATGTCCTGTCCGAGGATCAAAGTTGAGAGCCAGGCTAGTCCGGAAAGCCCGTGAGACTTATTTCTGCCGGTGGCTCAACACCGTAATCCTAGCTGCTCAGGAGGCTGAGATGTGATAGTCTATATTCCAAGCCAGCCTAAGTAGAAAAGTCCGTGAAACTTCTTTTTCCTTTTGTTTTTTTTGGGGGAGTCCGGTTGTGGGGCCTGAACTCTGGGCCTGGGCACTGTCCCTCAGCTCTTCAGCTCAAGGCTAGCACTCTACCACTTGAGCCACAGCGCCACTTCCGG
>NW_012267235.1:12485958-12488239 GCF_000151885.1 Dipodomys ordii | reverse complement strand
GTGGCGCTGTGGCTCAAGTGGTAGAGCGCTAGCCTTGAGCTGAAGAGCTGAGGGACAGTGCCCAGGCCCAGAGTTCAGGCCCCACGACCAGACCCCCCCCCAAAAAAAAGAAAAATAAATAGCAAAAAGCCAGAACCAGAAGTGCGACTCAAGTGATGGAGTGCCAGCTGTGAGCAAAAAGGGTGAGAGCATGAAGCCCTAAATTCAAGTCCAAGTGTCAGCACAAGTAAAAGAAAAAATGTTCTCAAAATCTTGATAACACTTTGCATATAGGAAATATGTATGTCAAAAAAATGTTATTACAGGGGCTGGGAAGGTGGCTCAGTGGTAGAGTGCTTGCCTTGCATGCATGAGGCCCGGGGTTCAATTCCTCAAAACCACATAAGCAGAAAAATCTGGAACTAGTACTGTGGCTCAAGTGGTAGAGCACTATCCTTGAGCTGAAAAGCTGAGAGATAGTGCCCAGGCCCAGAGTTCAGGCCCCATGACCAAAAAAAAAAAAAAAAATGTTATTACAGCCAGGCACCGGTGGCTCACGCCTGTAATCCTAGCTACTCAGGAGGCTGAGATCTGAGGACCTCAGTTCAAAGTCAGCCCGGCAGGAAAGTCCGTGAGACTCTTATCTCTAATAAACCACTAGAAACCAGACGTGGCGCTGTGGCTCAAGAGGTAGAGCACTCGCCTTGAGCTGAAGAGCTCAGGAACAGAGTTCAAACCCCAGAGTTCAAGCCCCACGACTGACCAAAAAAAAAAAAAAATGTTATTACAAAAATGATACAGGTGCTGGGAAGGTGGCTCAGTGGTAGAGCGCTTGCCTTTCATGCATGAGGGTTCAATTCCTCAGCACCACATAAGAAAAAAGAAAAAAGCAGGAAGTGGCGCTGTGGCTCAAGTGGTAGAGCGCTAGCCTTGAGCTAAAGAGCTGAGGGACAGTGCCCAGGCCCAGAGTTCAGGCCCCACGACCAGACCCAAAAAAAAAAAAAAAAATAGGATCTTGGATTTTACTTATTTAATGACACTTCCCTCATCAGGCTCTTATGTTGAATCCGAGTAAGTGAAGCTTCCAGTCATACTTATGATTTCCCTTTTCTATTCAGCCCTACCCTGTCTTTACACTGACCACATCAGCCCATATCAGACAGCTGAGTTGTATATAGGAGAGCTAAGCATGCAAATGATCCTAAGGATCATCAGTACAGAGTATGGATCCTGAATCTTGGCCCTGAGATTTATCAGACATCCGTATCTTTAAATGAGGATGACAGAATGCCCCAGTAGGGACTGTTAAAGGATAAAATAACCTATGATAAGATTTTTTTTTTTGGTCGGTCGTGGGGCTTGAACTCTGGGCCTGGGCGCTGTCCCTCAGCTCTTCAGCTCAAGGCGAGCGCTCTACCACTTGAGCTACAGCGCCACTTCCGGTTTCCTGGTGGTTTATTGGAGATAGGAGTCTCGCGGTCTCTCCTGCCCCGGCTGGCTTTGAACCGAGATCCTCAGATCTCAGCCTCCTGAGTAGCTAGGATTACAGGCATGAGCCACCAGCGCCCGGCTTTTTATGATAAGATTTTTTTAATTCTACAAAAAATTAGTTTTTATAGCCGGGTGCCGGTGGCTCACACCTGTAATCCTAGCTACTCAGGAGGCTGAGATCTGAGATCACGGTTCAAAGCCAGCCTGGGCAGGAAACTCTGTGAAACTCTTATCTCTAATAAACCATCAGAAAACCGGAATTGGTGCTGTGGCTCAAGTGGTAGAGTGCTAGCCTTGAGCTGAAGAGCTGATGGACAGCGCTCAAACCCAGAGTTCAAGGCCCACAACTGACAAAAAAACAAAACAAAAACAAAACAACTAGTTTTTACAATTATTATTAAGGGTTGCTCATGTGTCACCTATTTTCTCTTGTGCACTTTGGGTTTTTCTATGGCATTCTGTATCTTTCATAAACTTTCCAAAAATTCAGACTAAAGTGAGCTGCTTTGATGGAACATCAAAGGGATCACTTGTATCCTTCATTATCTGACATCAACAATTCAAACAAATACCAAAACTGAATAAAATCTGCAAATTCACTGGGTAGAAAGGAAGATAAAAAGAAACCCTGCATGGGTGACAATGTTGTCAGACACTTTGTATTCATATACTCTTTTTCTTTCTTTTTTTTTTTTTTGGTCCGGTTGTGGGGCCTGAACTCTGGGCCTGAGCACTGTCCCTCAGCTCTTCAGCTCAAGGCTAGTGCCCTACCACTTGAGCCACAGCGCCACTTCTGGTTTTTTTCTTTTTG
>NW_012267235.1:12472129-12483101 GCF_000151885.1 Dipodomys ordii | reverse complement strand
CACAGCGCCACTTCCGGCTTTTTTCTTATGTGGTGCTGAGGAATCGAACCCAGGGCCTCGAGCATGCAAGGCAAGTGTTCTACCACTGAGCCACCTTCCCAGCCCTCCGTGAAACTTTTATGTCCAATTGATCAGCTAGAAGTGGAGCTGTGGCTCAAGTGGTAGAGCGCCAGCCTTGGGCAATAAAGCTGAGTGTGCCCAGGCCCTCGTTCCAGCCCCAGTACGAGCACACAAAAAGAAAAACCAAGACAAATACAAGTAAAAGTGCTTAGGATGGTGCTTTGGGCATAGTAAATACCCCGTTAGACGTTCTTAATGTTTGCCGCTTGCCATCCTCAGGAATGGCCCACAGAGCATATACCACCTTTACGAGCAAGTCAGCTACAACTGCTTCATCGCCGCGGGCCTCTACCTCCTCCTCGGAGGCTTCTCTCTCTGCCAAGTTCGACTCAATAAGCGCAAAGAATACATGGTGCGCTAGATCACGCTCCCGTCTCCCCCCCTTCGGCCTCCTCTATTTAAAGACTCCCACGCCTCACCTGGTCCACCCCACCCCACCGGCGTCCTCCGCGGAACCAGGCTTCCCTGTCGAGAGGTGGGATCCCTGGTTCTCTAATCTCTGGCGTCTCGCCCCCAACTAAGGGGTCCGCTTGCTCCCTTCTCCTAGTCTCGAGCCACAATAAACAGCGACCGCTCCCTCAAACCTCGTGTCTGTGCTTTAGTGAGGGGGACAGGCCTAGGCTCGGCCTTTCAGGTGGGGAGTCCCTTCTCAGCGACGGAAGTGAAGTGAAGCCGGCCGGAAGTGAGGCGGAGTCCTACACCGCTTCTGCCCCGGAGCGCCGTGGTAGTCTAAGTGACGGCGGTTGGTGGGGCGGGGAGAGACCAGCTGCAGGCCAATCAGCTGCGGGGAGGGCGGGACTTCCTGCGCGGGGGCCGGAGCGGCCGGGTCGACCGGCTCTCCGCGGTCCTGGCTCGCGTGGTGGCGGCGGCGGAGCGTCTCCGTTAGGAGGTGCGCGGGGGCCATGACGTCAGCGTCCACAAAGGTTCGACCTCCCTCCCGGACAGCGCTCCCTGGTGGCCACGGGGGGGTGGGCCCCCTGCCTGGCTCTGGTGTCTTCCGCGATGAGTGGGGGACGGGCGGGCCCGAGCCTGGGGTGGGGCTAGGGGCTCAGGGCCGGCCGGTTTGCGGCGTCGCCGGCCCCCTGTAACGCGCCGCCCCGCCCCCAGGTCGGAGAGATCTTCTCGGCGGCCGGCGCCGCGTTCACGAAGCTCGGGGAGCTGACGATGCAGTTGCACCCAGTGGCCGACTCTTCCCCAGCGGGGTACGTGAGCTCGGGCTGGGACGTGGACGCCGAGAGCGGACGCTGGCACTCAGTCACAGACACGGCCCCTATCTAGCGCAGGGACAAGGGTTAGTTGCTCTTTGTGCCTGACACAGCACCGAGTAGGTGTTAATAAACGATTCTCGGATGAGTGAATGAATGGCAGGTGAAGACACAGACTGGTCCTCGACCCAGATTTCTGTTATTCCCCCTGTTGCGAATCGACAGTTTACCGACCGTTTCTCTGACCCCCGCATTGGGACTCCCTCTGCTGCAGACTGTTGAGGGATTGTTTGTAAAGCCCCTATGCGTTGAATTGGTTTCCGTGGGCTGTCAACAGCTCTTGCACGTTTTGAGAGACAAGTTCAAAAGTGACAAATGGATACAATTTCATGTAGTTGGAAGCCTCCGGAGACCCCCTGGGGGGATCCTCAGATGGGTGGGAGGGGGCTGCTTGGCTGTGGGATGCGTAGTCCATGGGCTAGCTCCACACCGTCCTCCTCCCGTTTTTTGCTATCCTCCTCCCCCTTCCGACAGTGCCAAGTGGACGGACACGGAGATAGAGATGCTGAGGGCTGCTGTGAAGCGATTTGGGGACGATCTTAATCACATCAGCTGTGTCATCAAGGAACGAACAGTGTGAGGGAGGGTGGCTTGCAGAGCAAGGGGGGGTGGGGCAACTTGCTTCCTCTGTACCTATCACCCATCTTCCTTAGAGCTCCCTTCTGATTGCACATCTTTCTTATTTTGTTGCTAGTTTTATTAGCATTCCCTTGAAAATTGGGGGGGGGAAATGTAAGAATTGTCACCATATTTCAGAAGTTCAGAAAATGCTGTAGTAACAAGGATTGTCTGAGAATATAATTTTAAGGGTGCCCAATATATTCGATTATTATATTTAATAGTGGGACTTTTTTGGTAATTATATGCACTCATGTTTCTAGGGATATTGTGATTCTGAACTAGTTGATCAGGATCTAAGTCTCAACCTACCTGTAAATCAATAAGCCTTACCTGGTAGCCCTACACATTCATACATCTCTCCCAGAAAAGAATTAGGAAGTGGTCCTTTCTGGCTAGTTAGTTCAGGGACTCCACTCTTTCATCCTATTGGCTTTACAGAAGTGAAAAGCTTCAGGTAAAATGAGAGCCCTGCCAGTGGCTGGAGCCCTGGCCTGGATTCTTATGAAGGAGCTCCTAAAATTCCTTCAGAATAACCCATTACCCCTTCCCCTATCCTCTTCCTTCAGCCTCTCTCTGAAGGTGTCACACCTTCACTAACCTGCTGCCTCTTCTCTTCAGGGCTCAGATAAAGGCCACTGTGAAACGAAAAGTATATGAGGACTCTGGCATCCCTCTTCCAGCGGAGTCACCCAAAAAAGGTCCCAAAAAGGTGGCATCTGGTGTCCTGTCGCCTCCTGCACCTGCCCCTCCACTCAGCAGCAGTTCCAGTGCCCCTGATGCCAGCGGTCCTGCACTGAAGAAACAGAAGACTGGTGAGGGCTGTGGAGTTGCTGACTAGGGTAGAGGTTAGAGATCCCATCTGAAGGTCAATGAGAAGATAGGGCCTGGGTCAAAGGACAGATACATGTTCGTTTCCCTGTGGTGGTTTTCAGAGGGGGGAGGGATAGTAAAATAGGAAGCTTTGGAAATCTGGGGACCTAGAACCTAGCCTATGCCCCCTCCCAGATGTGACCCTCAGTGCTCTGAACGACTCCGACGCCAACAGTGACCTGGTGGATATTGAAGGGCTAGGAGAAACTCCTCCCGCCAAGAAACTCAACTTTGACCAGGGTAGGAGTCCTTCTCCTCCCACATTGGTGCAAGGGCTTGGGAAGGAAAAGTGCTCAGTGCAGGCGATTGGGTCAGTAAATAGCAGGTTATCTGGGGAGATGGGCATTGTCTTGGAAGCCTACTTGAGTCTTGCTCCATCTCCGTTCATTTTACTTCCTGTTCCAGACAGCCTGACGCTGGATTCTGGCCTTCTCCCGACCTCTACTGATGTTCCTCTACTCTCCTGCTGACCCTTCCACCTCTGACCCTCTCACTGTTCACTTTGGACCTGTGGATCGCATGGAACTTTGAGCAAAGCCTTCAGGAGAGAGGATCAGAGGGCTGCTGGAGCAATCTGCTTGGTACCTCCTAAGAACCGTCTGTCCCACCCCCTCGCCTCCATCAGATGGACATTTTTATACAGACAACAATAAAGATTTCTCCCACCATAGTGCTGTCAGTTGCTGCTCCCTCTTCTCTCTTCAGCCTCCGGCCCCTCCTGTAGCTCTCACCACCCTGCCTGGAGCAGCACAGCCAATATTGGCAGACTTGTTTCCCCAGTGCCAATATTTCTGTGCTGCTAGAGCCAGGGGAGCTGGGTGTGGGCAACAAAAACTGGAGTCTTTGCTCTCTGGAGCCAGAACTTCCATGTCGCTGGAAGGCAGTGTTTCTGAGACAACCTTGGGGGCTTTGCAGAGGTTTTTTCATACCTTCTTCCCCACCTTGCAGGAGCTTATCATGAGGCCCCAAATGCGGCTTCTCCAGAATGGCTTTCTAGGCCCAGGCCTCAGCTGTGTGTCCCCTACCCTCGCTCTAACACCACAGTGTGGTTTGGACGTGGCCACAGTGCCGTACAAACCACAGTGTGCTGCTGGGGCGGGAGCAGGACTGGCTGGGATGGATTGAGAGGAAAATACAACACAGGGCTGTGAAATCCTCCATCACCAAGAGCAGGAAAATAAAGGAAGGCGGAAAAGGTGAACATGGTCCCAAAGAAGTTAGGGAAAACCAGGAACCAGACGGGAGTTGAGCAGGCAACTGGAAGAGGGACCTGGCTCGGAGCTCAGTTTGATAAGACTGGAGCCATCTTCCCTCTGTAGAAACTTAGCATAGGGAATCTCTAGAGCGGGGGACACGGGCAAAGAAAATAGGGGAGTTGGGGAAACCAACAAACTGCCTCAGCAAGGGCAGGGCCCCAAGGCTTCCTGTGTCTGAGATCCTCCCCTCCCTAGGTCAGAACCCAAGAATAACGCTACAAGAGACAGAGGGCCAAGGACTGCAGGATTGGGAGTTGGCAGTCCAGAGGTGGTGGGGCCGGAACATGGTTGGAAGAGGGGGGCCGGAAGTCGCCTTGGGCCCTGTTCCTGCCACAAGATGGAGGCCAAAGGCAGGAAATGGAGGCCAGGGGGGAAAGGGGTACTGCAGGGCCCTGAAAGAGGGGCATCTGGACCTGGGAGCCAGGTATTGTGGCCCCAGTGCTGTTCTCATTCCCCATGACCCCCCCAAGGCCCATATCCGAGACCCACAGCAACTCTCATCAGTCTATCCACTAGGCCCTGGCAGGCAGGCCCACCCCTGAGAGCCACGTTTAAAGCAGAGACAAACATGCCTCTTCCCATCCCCCAACTCTAGGCCTTCCCCAGCCTTTTTCTCCTGTCCAGGACTTGAATTTTTAAAAGCACCTCCCAGAGTGCAAAAATCCAAGGGCCAAATCCCTCCTGCAATCAAAATAATATACTGTAAAACCCCAGTGTTCTCCTCCTATATCCCATCGCACCTTTTACTGCCCCCCTTCCGACACACCCCCCAAAACTCTTAGCAATCAAAAAAGATCTAAGATGGTGTATGTAAGCAGTCTTTTTAGGCCCCTGAAGATGCCAGAATTTCTCCCGAAGTGCTCTATTTGTCCCCAGCGAGCCCTGCCAAGGTCTCTTGCTCCTCACTATACCCTCCAGAGCCCCCCCAAAAAACAGCTGCCCTAGCTTCCACCCCGGCAGAACCTTGGTGGGGGTAAAAAAAAGAAATCAAACACCATCCTAATGACTGTGGATGTTGGGGGGCTCTCTGGTGTCAAGCCTTGGTTTCCATCTGGAGGGCTTCAATTTAGGGGCATAAGAGAAAGCTTCTCAAGTCATCCCCCCAACTCCAAGGCTGACAAAGCCCAACCCCACCCCAACACGCACCTCCAAACCTCCCCCCATCCGCCATGTCTCTCCTGAAAACAGGGGACACTTTCCTCCCCACTTACCTCAGCTACTCTCCCCTGAGATGGTGGTCCCCTATTTTGAAAGGAGCAAAATTTGGGGTGCATCCCTCACATTTGGGGTGCAGGAGAAAGGAGCCGCCCCACTCGCATCGCTGGCCTCCTTCCTCTTGGCTGGCTCAGGGACTGGGGAGTGCCCTGGAGAGGGGGGACCCCCACAAGAGAACTCTGGAGGGGGTTCCTCCACTCCAAGTCAGAATTGGGGACACCCCCCCCAAAACCCGTCCCAGCCCATCCGTCTCCAACTCGGCGGGAGAGGCAGCTGCAATGCCCCAGTCAGATTCCCCCAACACTACATTCCTCACCCCATCTAGAGGGGTCCCGGGACCCCCAAAAAATCCCCAAAAAATCAAGGATGTTTGGAAGACGGTCCTGAACTAGCTCTCCAAATTTGGGGTCCTTAGATACCCCCGTTTTTTCAGGAAAATTCTGTCTTTCGTCTGTCTCCCGCCAGCCCTGCTCTGTCCCGATGCCAATTTTGGAAGTCACTCCCTCCTTCCTCCTCCCGGTCTCTCCAGGCCCCCCCGCTCGGGGGGGCTAGGGTCCAGGACACCTGGCTTCCAGACAGGGGGGGGCACTCCTCAAAGGGCTAGGGGCCAGGAGGTCAAGTTCATTGCCCCTGTCTCAAGGAAGCAGGCAAAGACCGATCCTCCCCTCCCCTCCCCCCTGGCTGGTCTCGGTGGTGGTTTAGGGAAGCCTGGAGGATTGGAATCTGCCATTGCTGTTGCACAGGCAGTTTTTTTTTTTTTTCCTTGGGTTGGGGGGGTGGGCGGTAGGAGGGAGAGAGGGGAGGAGAGCCGGAGAGAGCCGGGACCCAGGCGGGAAGATCTGGCCTGGCTTAGCCTCTAGCCCCTTGCTGCCCGTGGAGCACCCCTCCCCCTCAGCTCACTCATACTCACAGTCCCTCTCTGCCTGCTTTCTGTTTGGGGCTCTTGTCCTAGAAAATCGGGGTGCTGGAATCACTTCTTTGTACCCCACCACGACCCCTCCTAGCCACAGTTCCAAATGCATTGCCCTGCTCAGAGGTATGCACTTAGCCAAGTGACACCCCATTTTCCTGCACCTACCCCCACACTACTGGGATTTTTTCTCTCTCTCTCTTTAGGATCAGAGGCTGAAACTACCCTTTCCTCCTCAGGTCTCAGATCTATCCAGGCCACATACTACGAAGTCCGGGAGGAGACAATGTGCCTTTTCCAGATTTTTTTTCCCTCCAAATGCTATGCTGTTTGGGGGGTTTATTAAAGAAATTTCTAGAATTTGGGGTGAAAGGATGTTATCAGCAAATGACATGACAAATTAGAAATGTTAGGTAAATCTCCAAATCAGTCTCATTTTATCATCCCTCTCCTACCTTCTCTAAGTGTGTTCAGAGTAACAAAACGCCCCTAAGTAAAGACACCCCAAAACTTTATAGTCTTCTACCTTGGCAGTCTTCACATTGTTTGTCCTCTGGAAATTTCATGACTATCCATGCGTACACAGGAATAGTCTCCCCTCAAAGTAAGTCTCTACAAGACTCAAATATAAAACTTAGTTTTCAGTCCTCCCCAACCCCCAACAGCTTTTACACTTGCCTCCCACCTCCCTCCCTATCATGTTCAAAGTAATTTTTTAAGCTCCATATTGAATTTCATGTCTCCAGCAATCTAATCACAGCCTTGAAATGTCTATGGCACCACAACAGACTGACTCCCAAATCGGCCTGCGTACTCTGGCTCTACTGGTGGTACAAAATAATAGAAATTGACAATTATCTAAAGTGTGCATGTCAGACCCCTCCCCCCAAAAATCCTCACAATGTAGCATCCATATTCACCTCTCAAATTTTAGTATTAGAGGCTCTCAAGGATAAAAACAGACTTAATGAATTCCATGCTCTATAATAATGTCACTACAGAGATGATCAGCTGACAGTCCATCCTGATATCAAAAGGAATCACTAATCTAGCTCTCATCTCCAAAATCAGTAACTCTCCAAAGTAATTCTCACCTCCAAAATCAGTAACTCTCCAAAGTAATACCCCATTACCCTGAATCCTCAGTTGTCTGTCCCCAATTCCCACTTTTCCTTTGTGAAGCTCCATGATCACTGCTCAGCCATTGTTGGTCACTTGTATACACTTCTGAACCCAAACCTTAAGACCTCCTGCTTCTAACCTGAGCCCTTTTTCCCAGATCAACCTTGGCCATCCTCAAACAAAAACATAAGGATGTGGTCCATGCCTATGTCCCTTTCTTCTCCCCTCACCCCCACAGTGCCCCTCCTTTTCTCGGAGTTTATTCCACTCAATTTTTATATTAATTTTCACTTTAAAAAATCGCCTCTGATGACATCTAGATATTAGGTCTTTTTTTTTTTCAGTCATGGGGTTTGAACTCTGGGCCTGAACAATTCATCTCAAGGCTAGTGCTCTACCACTTGAACCACAGTGCTACTTTCGGCTTTTTGTGCTTATGTGGTGCTGAGGATTTGCACCCTGGGCCTCATGTGTGCGAGAGGCAATCACTCTATCACTGAGCCACCATCCCAGCCCCAAGGTCTGCCTTTTAAAATGTAACCTAGGCTGAGCTTGAAGTCACAATCCTCCTGCCTGAGCATTCCAGTACTGGGATTATAAATGGGTGTCACAAAGCCCTACTTAACCGTGTATCTTAATTAGCTAAAAGTAAAAATAAAATAAAATTCTGGCACAAGCTCCACTCCTTGTCCGACCCACTCCCCTCACTCCCAAAGCCTGTGGGCTTTCCACCTCAGAAAGGCCTCCAGCCAGAGAGACCTCGCAATCCCCTAACTCCACCTCTTCTAGCAGAGTACCCCCTGGAAGAGTCAAAAGTGCAAAAGAAATTGCTGTTTAGGAAAAGAGGTAAAAGTTTCAGTCGCTCAGATCCAATCCATCCTGTTCCTGGGTCTGAGCACCCGCTGCCGGATTTTAGGGGGGGGGGGGGGGGGGGGGAGAGCAACAGGGCCGTGCGAGGCTGGTACTCGGCCGCCCCCTCGTGGAAGGAACCAGACATTGCCGAGCTTTGCTTGCTTGCGGCTCTGGACCCCGGCGTCCCGCCAGGCTCAAAGAGCAGCCGACGGGCGGGAGGTTTAGGCCGTAGTGAGCTGGAAATAGCGGAGGACGGACGAGCGTCTGGGAAAAGGAGTGCGTCGCTCTGGAAAAAGTCCCCAGGAGCAAGTAGCCGGACGCCTAGATCTCCCGAGCATCTCTTGGCCCCCACCCGGGGCTTTCCCCACCTCCTCGAGGGGAAGCAGCTGGCAAGGGCCATCCGGTCAAGGGACAATGGAAGGAAACTAACTAGAAATCATATCCGCCCTCTTCCTACTCCGCCCGGTCAGAGGTTCCCCCCCCACCTCCTTTTTATAGGACCTGCTAGAAGGGCCTGTCACTCGTCACACCTTCCCACTGTCTGAGACCCCGCGACCCTATCAACACCTCCCCAAACCTGGTGCGTTGCGTTCCCACACCACCCCCTGAACACAGTACACAAAAAAGGAACTGTTGCTGTTGTTGTATTCATTTTCTCCTTCAACAGGCTCTAAAAGACAGCACGCCGATTTTCAACGTTCCGTGCCCTTTGGCAGATGTTCTCCCCGCCCCCCCTCCCCATTTCCAACCTCAACACCCCGTCTCCTCCCCCAACTCCAATATCCTCATCCACGGCTCCACTGGTAAATTCAGCAACGCACCTACTTTCCTATTACCCCTCGTTTCTGAGGTCCCGCCTTTGAGATGGAGACCCCGCCCCGGGCTCGCCATCTGGAGAGGGAGGGAGGAAGGAAGGATACGGACCCAGGCGTTCACCCCACCTCCACCCCCGCCCCCGCCATCCCGGCCTGATAAAGGAGCCGAGGCTCGAGGGGAAAGAGACCCGCCCCCCCTTGAGAAGAGAAACCGCAGCCCCTGCAGGACGGGGGTAAGAACCAGACTTGAAGGGAACCAGATTCTTGGGTTTCCCCCCCCCCCCAAGAACTTGACTCTTGCTGAGGATAGTTAGGCATAACTCCCTAAAATTGTGCCCAACTAGAAATCGGGAACTAGATAGGAATACAGGACTCTGGTTTTGGGGAGGGGGGGGCTGGGGCGTGTAGGGATGGTGGACCGCAGGCCATCTGTGGTCACTTGGTAGGACCAGGCACCTGAGACCCAGGCGCACTGCGAGCCGGTGAAAGGAAGGTAGGCGGTGCTCGAACCGAAGGCGCTGCGTGCAGGATTCATGATCACCATTATCGCAGCTGTGTGGGAATCTTCTCCTGGCTTCCCGCGCTCTGGGATCCAGCAGAGGGAGGAGAGCGATCGCAAGCTGGAGGGGCAGAATGGACTAGATGAGTTCTGGAGGGCTGCGTGTGCTGGGGAATCCGGAGGCCCGGGTTCCCCGGCAGCACCTCGGGGAGAGGCGAAAGCAAGGTAGAAAGAGGTCTGTGGGACTGCCTGCATCTCCGAGCCCTTCCTTCCCTGCTCCCCGCAGGCCTGTGCGTCGCCATGGGCTCCGCCGCGGCCCCCGAGGGAGCCCTGGGCTACGTCCGCGAGTTCACTCGCCACTCGTCCGACGTACTCGGCAATCTGAACGAACTGCGCCTGCGCGGGATCCTCACTGACGTCACGCTGCTGGTCGGCGGGCAACCCCTCCGAGCGCACAAGGCGGTTCTCATCGCCTGCAGGTTCGCGGGGCGGATGGGGCTCGAGCTGCCATGAAGCTACTTAGAGGGAATCCAAGGCCCACACCTTCCAACGATCAAGAAGGGGGGGGGGCCTCCCAGGACTGGGGATGATGGGGGTGGCCGTGGGGAGGGGGGAACTTTCTAAAGCAATGGGTATGCCCCTTGGGCTCCTGGTCCCTAACATGATCTATCTACCTACTCGCTTTCCAGTGGCTTCTTTTACTCAATTTTCCGGGGCCGAGCAGGAGTGGGGGTGGACGTGCTCTCTCTGCCCGGGGGCCCCGAAGCCAGAGGTTTTGCTCCTCTCCTGGATTTCATGTACACGTCGCGGCTTCGCCTCTCTCCCGCCACCGCGCCAGCAGTCCTTGCAGCAGCTACCTACTTGCAAATGGAACATGTGGTCCAAGCATGCCACCGCTTCATCCAGGCCAGGTGAGGGAGACCTGGCTCTGTGCTCTCCCCGCTCAGCCACGGGCACAGGCAAGGAATATGAAATAGCACTAATGAGCTGGGTGCCCCAGGCTCAAGCCTATAACTCTAGCCGCTCAAGAGATTGAGACGGAGCCGGGTGCTCTTGGCTCTCGTCCGCAATCCTAGCTACTCAGGAGACTGAGATCTGCATCCTAGCTACTCAGGAGACTGAGATCTGAGGATCAGTGTTCAAAGCCAGCCCTGGCAGAAAAGTCCACACGACTCTTATCTCCACAAACCACCAGGAGACTGGAAGTGTCTCTGTGGCTCAAGTGGTAGAACACCCGCCTTGAGCTAAAGAGCTCAGGAACATCGCCCAGGCCCATAGTTAAAGCCCGACGACCGACCAAAAAAAAAAAAAAAAATAGGCTGAGACTTGAGGAGTGTCGTACAATGCCAGTTCAGGCAGGAAAAATCCATGAAATTCTCTTATCAGTCCTGGGGTTTGAACTCAGGGCCTAGTTCTTTTTTTTTTTT
>NW_012267235.1:12451210-12470094 GCF_000151885.1 Dipodomys ordii | reverse complement strand
CCAAAAAAAAAAAAAAAAAGAATCTCACAGATTGTCCTACCTGGGCTGGCTTCAAACCATGATACTAAGATGTCAGCTTCCTGCGTTGCTAGGATTACAGATGTGAGCCACCAGCACCTGACAGGCCAACAGTATTTTCTAAAGACCCCTAGGTACTTTCCGTGAACGCATAGTAGTTTTCTGGCCCTGCCAGGAACCTGTGGCTCATGCCTATAATCCTAGCTACTCAGGAGGCTAAAATCTGAGGATCACGGTTCAAAGCTAGCTTGGGCAGAAAAATCCCCATGCAACTCTCATCTCCAATGGACCACTCAAAAAACCAGAAGTGTTTCTGTGGCTCAAGTAGTAGAGCACTAACCTTGAGCATAAAGAGTCTCAGGGACAATGCCCAAGACCTGAGTTCAAGCTCCACAATCGACAAAAAAAAATAAAAACATAAAAATTTCTGGCCTAGTATTATCTGAGGCTGAGTTGTCTGCTCAGGGTGGGGCAGGGCCTCTCCGTCTGTTTCTGACCCAGAGTGGTGCAAGAGAAATTGAAATCGTACCCTCCATCCATTCACAAGGGTTTACACCCATAACCACCCCTGTAGAGTCCTCTGGAACCTGACAGATGTTGGGGTCAGATCCCACTAGTTCTAAGGCTTGGGGCAAGTCCGATGAACTCCTTCACAATAAATTGGGAAAAAGAAAGCCCGATCCTGTGTGTTTGAGGATTTTCCCAGCATCAAAGGAGCCCTCAGTCACTAACTATGGTTATCACTGCTCACTCCCTCCCTAGGAAGTGAGTTTTTCAGCTGCCAGAACTGTGAGGCTGTAGCTGGGCGGTCATCTGGACTGAACCCTTTGACTCCGGGAGATGAGGACAAGCCCTATAAGTGTCAGCTTTGCCGGTCTGCCTTCCGCTACAAAGGCAACCTGGCCAGTCACCGCACTGTGCACACAGGTAAGGAAGGAGAGGACTTTGGCCTTCATGCCCACCACTGCTCTGGGTAAGTAAAGTTCCTGACCTCCTTTTGTCCCACCCGCAGGGGAAAAACCCTACCACTGCTCCATCTGCGGAGCACGATTTAACCGACCAGCGAACCTGAAAACGCACAGCCGCATCCATTCAGGAGAGAAACCCTACAAGTGTGAGACCTGCGGCTCGCGGTTTGTGCAGGTAGGGAGGGTCTCCACCCGGGAGGATTCGGAGGCTGGGCGTGCGGGGCGGGGCCTGCGCAGAATCCGCCCCCGGGCCGGGTCTGAGGCTCCTCCCCCCCGCAGGTGGCGCATCTGCGCGCGCACGTGCTCATCCACACTGGGGAGAAGCCCTATCCCTGCCCTACCTGCGGAACCCGATTCCGTCACCTACAAACCCTCAAGAGCCACGTTCGCATCCACACGGGAGAGAAGCCTTACCACGTGGGTAACCAGTGTGGCCTGGCCTTAGAATTACTTCCCGTTCACCTCTCCGGGGAAAGGATGGGGCCTTGCTGGCCAGCCTAGAGCTCTTTGAGAATGCATGATGACCTGGGGGAGTCCTAGAGAATAAGGGGGATTGGGCCCTTGAGTTCCTGGGCTGGGTCCTTGTTTTTAGGGAGAGGGCCTAACAGATGTGGGCAAGTTTTGCTAGCTGGTTCCTGGAGGCACCCCCCCACCCCACCCCAGGGGTTGGATGATAATGAGTTCCAAAGGGTTAATTCTCCGGGAGAAGCTGGACAATCTTGCTCAAAGCCCCAAGGAAAGGTGGTTTTAGAAGGGGAGAGATCTGACCAGGTTCTCCCTCCCACAGTGCGACCCCTGTGGCCTGCATTTCCGGCACAAGAGTCAACTGAGACTACATCTGCGCCAAAAACACGGAGCTGCTACAAATACAAAAGTGCACTATCACATTCTGGGGGGGCCCTAGTTGGGTCTCTACCCACGCTACTCCCCCTCAGGGGGCCAGAAAAGCTGCAGGTTCAGGCCTGGCTTCCCTATATGTCTTATATAGAAGTGTGCAGGACCACTCTGCTATCAGAAACTGCTGCCACCTTAATCTTTTGGTGGGGAGAGCAGGGGTTGCAGATCCCAGCTAGATCTGCCTCCGTTTTGCTGGTCAAAACCTCTTCCCTGCAATCCAGATTGTTTAGCTAGGGGCTGGGGGAAGGGAAAGGTTGCAGGCTCCACCTGCAGCCTGTATCTCATCTGGTTTATTTGTAAATATATTATTTATTAAGGGCTGTGGGTAGCATCAGGACCTTCATTCTGTTGCATTTCCCACTTCTTCCACAAATGGAATCAAATGACCTGAAACACAGAAGGTGAGGTCACAGCTCTGCTGGCAGAGATTATTATCACTTGGCTTCGGTCCTTTGGCTTGAGTGTCTTGTATTGTTATTGTCATAACTTTATTTTTAGAGTTCTTTCTCCTATTTGCTTGTTGGTTTGTTTAAAATGGAAATAGTGATTCTCTGTGTCCTATACCTCTAACTCTAGGTCTAGAGCCTTTATTCTTTCTAGGGCAAGCCCTAGAGACAAATAGTATGGGTCAGGAACCCTTTCTGGTATTCTGAATATTGCAACTTCTCTAGCAGGCTAGAACTTTTTCCATCTTCTTCAAGGATGATAGGAATGTTTGTGGTGAACCCAAAAATGAAGATCATAAATGCCTCCTGAAGCTTCACCTACCTAAGTGAAGGTTGGTTGGTAGTTTTTCTTGCAAGCTAGTTCAGAACGTAAGTGGTCCCTTTAAGCTGATCACCTAGGTTTTTTTTTTTCTCTTTTTGGGTCCAGTCGTAGGCCTGAACTCTGGGCCTGGGCACTGTCCCTCAGCTCTTCAGCTCAAGGCTAGCGCTCTACCACTTGAGCCACAGCGCCACTTCCAGCTTTTTTTCTTTTTTGCTTATGTGGTACTGAGGAATCGAACCCAGGGCCTCATGCATGGAAGGCAAGCGCTCTACCACTGAGCCACCTCCCCGGCCCTGATCACCTAGGTTTTACTGCAGTGCATCCATCTATCATAGTAGAACCCTCAAGGAGTTAAGTTGAACCCAAAATGTTCCCACTGGGCCTGTTCTTAGCACTGACTTGATACCTCCATGGGAAAGAAATCTGAGATTATGTGACCTTTTAGGATGTCTCTCAATCTCTAAGAATGTTAGGATCTACAGAGTATTATGACACTCCTTAACTAAGGTAAAAGTTCATGAACCATTATTTACTGCATAAGATCTGAATTTGAAGAATTCCTTAGAGTTTTTTCCTACTTGAGATAAGCCCCTTCCTTTAGTGGATTTTTGGACATCTGGGGTAAGAGATTTAAGAAGCTCTTTTGTCTCTCTGAATTGCAGGTTCTTTGTAATTTTCTTCCTTTAGAAAATCTGTGTCTGTGATCTAGTCTTCCTATCGCAGCATCCCTGTCTGGAACCAGTGAATGCACTAGAACCTTCCACAGGAAGACGAAAGGGGGACTGACTGAGTTCCATTCTGGGTTTGTCGTACTTGGGATTATAATTGGAATTATTGTTGGAATTATAGGTTTAAGAAATTTAAAAGACTGGTTGATTAATGGGCTAAAGGCCCTTTCTGGTTGACCAAATTGCCAGGTAGAATTAAAAGGACTGAGGAGGGTTAAGTTTCTGGTGTAGACCAAGTAGGTAGAAAGTTAAGAGTGGTGTTGCGTCTTGTCTAGATGGAGTGTCTAGAATGTTGGATAATACCCAAAGCTTTAATTTATAGTCCTGAGTATTGTTGCCCTGGGACATAAATTTAAGTAGAACATGAGTGAAGAGTAACAGACACTTTTGAATTGGTGGTGTGGAACTTCAAGATAAGTTAGTACTTGTGACATTGACTGTCATTTGGGGACTGGTGAGAAAGCTATTCTCTCACCTTCCACCATACTCCCCGTCACCCCATTACAGAATTGAAGACGATAGGAAAATCAGAGGGGAGATGTTAGAAAGAGCCATGATTTCTGTTTAGCAGACTGGATGGGGAATTGGAAAGTGTTGATATGAAATGTAGATCTGGCAAGATTGTGCCCTTGGAATAAAGAAGCCTCTCCCTGCTACTCACTGTTTTGTGAGTTCTCTCATATGTATGGGGAGGGAGGAGGGAGGTGTGAAAAAGATCTAAGGGTTTGAAAAGCAAGTTCTCCCTCCTAAATAACAACTTGGATTTAGAGCTCATTTCACTGTCCCATTCCACTAGACATTTCAAATGGTCCTTGTTCTCTCCCTGCCCTTGCCTTCCTGCTCATTGTGTAGGAAACCAATGACTTCATGAAGTTTCTCCGGAGCCACCTGCATCCTGCTGGTATGAAGTCACTTCCTGCCTGAGTTGTGGAGGCAACAGGGAGAAACTAGAAAACCAATAGTAATACCAAGAGGCTGGGGATCTTGACGGCTTAGGACCCACAATCACTATCATCAAGGAAAATGGGATAGGACTTGAATCCTGTAAGGACTAAACTAGAAGTGGCGATGAGATGGCTGTATAGGTCTGTTCTGGCCCACTGACAGAGATTATTCTGATATTACTTCTCTCTGGGCCTTAAAGTTCTCATCTGTGATAAGCGTCAGTTAAGGTGATCTCTGCAGTACTTTCCAACACTTATAAGCTGAGATTGTGTGTCTTAATCTTTTAAAACCAATTACCTGAAGTAGATTTTTTTAAACTAAGAGAAAAGTAAACTAAAGCCTTCTTTTACCTACCACTACAGCTTACTTTCTTCATATTACAAGTCAGGCCCTAAACTAAGCATGTAAATGTCTGGAATTTCTACTTTTAAGTCCTTTGATAACCCTATATCATTACCCTCAACTTACCAACGGGGTAAGAGGCTCATTGTCTTGATCAGATATTAAGTGATAAAAGTTCAGCTCCTAAATACTGGTAAAGGGCCACAACAATCTCTTTTTTTGGGGGGAGGGAGTCCAGTCGTGGGCCACAACAATCTCTCTTTTTTGGGGGGGGGAGTCCAGTCGTGGGGCCTGAACTCTGGGCGTGGGCGCTGTCCCTCAGCTCTTCAGCTCAAGGCTAGCACTGTACCACTTGAGCCACAGCACCACTTCCGGCTTTTTTCTTTTCGTTTATGGGGTGCTGAGGAATCGAACCCAGGGCCTCAGGCATGCAAGGCAAGCGCTCTACCACTGAGCCACCTTCCCAGCCCCCTGGGCCACAACAGTTTCTGTGTCTTTGGCATATTCTCTACTAGCCAGTGCTTAGTTGACTATACTTACAAGAAAATTACACACACACACACACACAAACTTTCCCCACTGCTCTGGTTATGAACTTGAGGAGCTGGAGTTAAAATGAAGGACAGGAAACCCAAATCATTAGTATGTGTAGGTAGTGTTTATTAGAGACTTGAGTACTGGCCAGTAGAAAGGGCATGTATCATTGGCTGGGTTATAGCTTGTCTCCAGTATGCTCCATCATGAGATCAAAAACTGCAGTTAGAAAATGACTTAATAGCGGTTGGAGGGAAAGAAAAGTTCCAGCCCCACTGAGGAGGCGGTAGGTTGTGCTGGTGGAACCTTGGGTGAGCTTACACCCACCTTTCCTCTCTCTAGTTATTTTTGGGTCCCAGTGACCTGTAGGCTTCCTGTTGGTTGGAACAGTAAAGAGAGAAATGAGTTATATAAATGAATGCCAGAGCCCAACAATTCACCAGTTCCCCTTCCTTTTTTTTTTCCGGTCATGGGGCCTGAACTCTGGGCCTAGGCACTGTCCCTCAGCTCTTCAGCTCAAGGCTAGCGCTCTAGCACTGAGCCTCCTTCCCAGTCCCTCCCCTTCTTTTTTCCCTTGACCTCTGGACATCAGGAATCCACAGCATCCAGATTTCCCCAGCTGCTTGTTTGCCTAGCTGCATTAGCCACCGCAGGTGTTCTACCCGGTTGTGTCTTATCTCACAACCTCTGTCCTCTCCCCACATACCCATGACAATTCCAGAATTCTTCACTAAGCAAGTCATTGCCTGCCTCTCCAGATCCTGTTTGCCCACCACTGGCCTCACATGTGGGTATTTGCTGTTGAAATGTGGATGAGTTGACGTCCAAGAGGAAGCTGGATTGCAGCACCCCAAAAGCAGATAGAGTCCCTCCCTGGTCACGTGGGGTCACCCAGTGGGCCCCTCCTTACGCATGCGCCCAGCCCACTGCTGAGCCTGAACAATGTTCTAAATCTTGCCCCTCCCTTCTGGCTCCGCCCTCCGTTCCCGAGTCCCGCGTCCTCATTGGCCAGTTATGGTCTGACTGTGGGCCCCCTTAGCCAGGTGCCTACATTCCCCTGAAATAAAATCAAAGAAATCCACACCTCGACAGGCGTGCGTCGGGGGTGGGGCCAAGCCATCACGTTCTCTGTGGGTCTGGGGTGCAAAAGATCGGGCCCATTTTCTCGGCTGCGGGCCAAATAGAGCACGGCCTCCGCTTGCTCCTGGCAGCGGTCAGCACTGGCTTCCCCGTCTCCCCCCCCCCCCCCCCCGCCCCTTTCCTTGGCTGCCCCCTGCGGAGAAAGGCGCAAGCGCTTCACATCGCCCCTTCAGTGACTTCCCCTCCACCCGCTTTCTTCCCTGCTCGCTGCCCAGCCGCCAGATAGGGTGGGTGGGCAGCGGTGGAGCGCTCAGGAGCCAGCTCCCGCCAGGGGTCTTAGTGGAGGACCCGGCCCCGATGGCGCGCCGGACTGAGCCCCCCGATGGGGGCTGGGGATGGATGGTGGTGCTCTCAGCGTTCTTCCAGTCGGCGCTGGTGTTCGGGGTGCTCCGCTCCTTTGGCGTCTTCTTCGTGAAGTTCGTCGCTGCGTTCGAGGAGCAGGCAGCGCGAGTCTCCTGGATCGCCTCCATCGGAATCGCGGTGCAGCAATTTGGAAGTGAGTGCTGGTGCCTGGGTCTGACGTCCTGTGAGCCTCAGGAGAGGGAGGGAAGGTAGGGACCGGAAAGGGAAAGGGCGAAGGGTTCCGGAGGATGCTGGGGAAGGTCGCCTGAGACTACACCGCAGAATGCCTTCCTCTTCCCCAGGCCCAATAGGCAGTGCCCTGAGCACGAAGTTCGGGCCCAGGCCTGTGGTGATGACCGGGGGCATCTTGGCTGCACTGGGGATGCTGCTAGCCTCATTTGCTACCTCCTTGACCCACCTATACTTAAGTATTGGACTGATCTCAGGTGAGACGCCGGACAAGGACAGGAAGAGCCAATGCCTGGATCTTTGGCTCCTGGATTTTTACTTTCTTCCTACTCCTAAAAGCTTCAGGGAGAAGCCTAGGGAAAGTCTGAGTAGCACGTGTGTCCTGAATAGATTTCTTAAAAGGAATAACTAAGTTGATAAACGTACTAGGAAAGTTATGAATCCCCAGCATACAAGCCCAAGGCTAGAAGGATTGGAATGTAAAAAGAATTTCTGTAAGATGGTGAAATAGGTATCAGTATACAAAGAAAACGTTCAATCATTTATGCAACTTGGCAAAGGAAGGTTACACAGCCAGAAATAGAGCGGAGGTCTAACTCCAGAGTTCTCTGCTAGTTACTTTTTTTTTTTTTTTGGGTCCGGTCATGGGGCCTAAACTCTGGGCCTGGGCGCTGTCCCTCAGCTCTTCAGCTCAAGGCTAGTGCTCTTACCACTAGAGCCACAGCACCACTTCCAGCTTTTTTCTTATGTGGTGCTGAGGAATCGAACCCAGGGCCTCATGCATGCAAGGCAAGCGCTCTACCACTGAGCCACCTTCCCAGCCCTCTGCTAGTTACTTTATAAACATTTTTTATCCTCTCCTTAAGAGTGTTAACTCCACTTAACAGATGAGCAGAGTGAGGCTGGGAGATAAATGTAACATACAAAGCTATACAAGTAGGAAGTATCAAAACCTGGACTGTAACCCAGGCCTGTGGGACTCCAGAGCAAAGTCTGCTGGGTGGTCTTGGGATTACTGGATCCCTTGAGCTCCCCTAAAGTCCGCAACCCCCATTTCTTCCTTTTTGACAGGCTCTGGCTGGGCCTTGACCTTCACTCCGACCCTGGCCTGCCTGTCCCGTTACTTCTCTCGTCGTCGATCTTTGGCCATGGGACTGGCACTGACGGGAGTGGGCCTCTCCTCTTTTGCATTTGCCCCCCTATTCCAGTGGCTGCTCAACCACTATGCCTGGCGGGGGGCCCTGATGCTAGTGTCTGCCCTCTCCTTCCACCTGGTGGCCTGTGGTTCACTCCTCCGACCACTATCCCTGGCTGAGGACTCTGCTGTGGGTGGCCCTGGGGCCCAACTCATCTCCCTCCTCCATAATGGCCCCTTCCTCCGTTATACTATTGCCCTTACACTGATCAACACTGGCTACTTCATTCCCTATGTCCATCTGGTGGCCCATCTCCAGGACCTGGGTTGGGACCCACTGCCTGCTGCTTTCATACTCTCAGTGGCTGCCATTGCTGACCTTGTGGGACGTGTGGTCTCTGGGTGGCTGGGAGATGCCATTCCAGGACCTGTGGCACGACTCCTGATACTCTGGACTACCTTGACTGGGGTGTTACTCGTCCTGTTCCCTGTGGCTCAGGCTTCCACAGCCCTGGTAGTTCTGGCTGTGGCCTATGGATTTACCTCAGGGGCCCTGACCCCAGTGGCCTTCTCCGTGGTGCCCGAACTTGTGGGAACTGGAAGGATGTACTGTGGCCTGGGACTGGTGCAGATGGTAGAAAGCATCGGGGGGCTACTGGGGGCTCCTCTCTCAGGTAAGGGAAATGGGATTGCCAGGTGGGCCAGGGCTGTCATGGCACACCACTGGGGTAAGGGACTGACTAGTCTCATTATAATGTATGTGCATATTGCCTTTGGGGATGGTACAGTAACACAGCCTACATAAGCCACTCATACCAGCCCTGAAATAAGGCCATGGGGCAAAGGACTTGGGGCTGGGCTGAGAAGGTCCACGTAGAAAGACTGTTTAACTATAGTCTGGAGTTTCAGAGGACTGTGGCATTCTGTTGTCTTCCTTTGGTCTACTGGGCCACAACCCAGGTGTCTGGTCCATCCGGTTAAAGTACTCCAGGCTCAAGATGGCAGAACCTTCTAAACTTTGACACTTTCCTCTTAACTATTAACTGTACATGTAGAAAGAAACCTTCAGGTGTGCCTCACTTATGCTGGTTTACTAGATCCCCATGAGCTGGTGTGGCAGACTTTTCCAAAAGCAATAAAGGGTGAAATTACTTTTTGAGGCCCTTTGGGAATCTAGAGTTCTCATATTCCTGTAACTATAACCTTGGGATTCCAGCTCTTTCAAGATAGTGGGTTCCCTGCCCCCAATAAAATGGGTCTAAGCTACCAGCCCCAGTGTACAGATCACCCACATGTATTTTTTTTTTCTCTCTTGGACCTAGGCTACCTCCGAGATGTGACAGGCAACTACACGGTTTCCTTTGTGGTGGCTGGGGCCTTCCTTCTCGCAGGGAGTGGAGTTCTCATCACTCTGCCCTATTCCTTCTCTTGCTGTCCAGCTCCTACCTCCAGATCCCAGGACCTTGTAATCGAAGCACCGCATACCAAAGTCCCTCTGTCCAAGGAGGAGGGGCTGGGAAAGGACTGAACTCCAGCCAGAGGCAGTCAAGTCTAGAAAGTCAAAGCTTGACAGATCCAAGTCTTCTGCCCTGTCTCTGACCTCCACAAATCACAGTGCCTTACAATTCTTGAAATGTCTCCTTAGAGCAGACCAGGGGTTTCTGAGGTGTGTGTGCCAAACCTTTGTATATTGTTGAGGGCTCTAATTTCTGCTCCTTTGTTCTCCCAGTGTGTTTGTTTTGTTTTGTTTTGGATCCAGGAAATCTTGCTTCACTGAACTCTGAATCAACTGAAAATCAAAGGCTGGGAGTGAGCCAGGTGCTAGTGGCTCACGCCTGGAATCCTAGCTACTCAGGAGGCTGAGATCTGAGGATCATGATTCAAAGCCAGCCTCTGCAAGAAAGTCTGTGAGACTCTTCATTTAACTACCAGAAAACCAGATGTGGCGCTGTGGCTCAAAGTGGTAGACAGCACTAGGTTTGAGCAAAAAACAGGTCAGGGACAACACTCAGGCCCTGAGTTCAAGCCCTACAACTGACAAAAAAAAAAAAAAAAAAAGGCTGGAGTGTTCTCATGTTTTATATGTGATCTCTAGTGTTGACCCCCGCAAGTTTCCTCTCTAAAAACCAGATGTTTGGGAAACATAGATGTTGGTTTGAGATCATATCAAATAAGGGAACTGGATAATAATCATAACTTCAGAAAGACCAAGGGCCTCATTTGGTTTGGTCAGCTAATGGAGTCATGGCTAAGCAGGGGAGTGGAGGTGTTCATGAACTCTGGTGACCCAGAGTTCCACCCTCCTGTCTTTGTAGCTAGCTTCCTTTTCCTTACTGTCCTTATGATTTTTTTTGGGGGGGGGGTCCGGTCGTGGGCCTGAACTCTGGGCCTGGGCGCTGTCCCTCAGCTCTTCAGCTCAAGGCTAGCGCTCTACCACTTGAGCCACCTTCCCAGCCCCTGTCCTTATGATTTTGGAGAAAGAAAGAAAAGAAAGAGGAAGGAAGGAAGGAACAAAGGAAATTTGGCCTTTTGTTTTTCTTTGTTGTTTCAAGACCATCTTGCTATTTGTTCCAGCAAGATACTCCTGCTGAGTGCAGGTGCAAAGTGATGTCCTGTTGCATGCTGGCCTTACAGGCATGTGTCCCACCTCATTAGATTCTTAGGCCAACTTAGGGAGATTGAAGTGCAGAAAGGAGTCTGTGAGATTTAGATACTAATTTTTTTTTTTCAGAATTAGGACTTGAACTCAGGGCCTGACCCTGAGTTCAGGATTTCAGCCCCAGTAACTAAGATGAATAATGCAGAGCAGAGGGAACACATGGACATCTCTTCCTTTCCCTCACTCCCCTACCCTGAACAGTTTAAAACTGGTAACTTTTCAAGACTCCCTCTGAGGTACAGGACTTGGGTAAAGAAAAATGAACTAGCTGAACACAGAAAAACCTTCCTCCAACACCCAGAGTTACTTGGAGTCCTGTTCTACTTTAGCCAGCCTTTTGAGATATCTTTCTTGAATTTTCAAGGTCCAGAATTGGCTAATGCAGTTTTCAAGGGGAATAAAAAAAAATCACATAAAAAGTCTTTATTGGGGGAGGGGCTTGCACAAGTAGATGATCAACAAGTTGTATCCCTGGCAGAGGCCAGGCCTCTTGGGGAGAGCAGAATGGCTTGGGGAACTGGCAGCAGTTCCCCCCTCTCAGGAGGAGGTGTAGCTGGAGGTGAGGCTGGCCTGCAAGAGGGGATGGCTCTGGGCAGCCCCATGTAGATGAAGCTGCCAGAAAGGATGAACGATCCACACACTAGGAAAGAGGCGCTGAAGTCTCCAGTCTCATCCCTTAGGAAGCCTGAGTAGAAGGGTAAAGGTATTTAGAGGTCTTCCACTCCAAGGGGCTGAAGATGCTGGTGACCAAATCTGCTGGATCAGCCCTTACCTGACAGGGGAGGGCCTAGAAGCCCCCCGAGACTCATCAGCATCATCACCAGTCCAGTGGCCTGCACCACACCTCCGATGCCCACCAGCCCCGGAAGCACACCGAAAACCAATGGGGCGTAACTTCCAGCGCTCAGTCCGTAGGCCCCAGCCGCGGCCAGCAGGGGTCCCCCCCAGCTGTCCTCGCTCTCCACCGTGGGCACCAGTCCCACCGCCAAGATCCCCAGTCCGGTCAGACCCCCGAACACGGCCAGCAGCCGCGGGAGGGGTACCCAGCCCTGGTCTGCCAGCCACCCGCAGACCAGCCGGGCGCTGGCATCCCCCACTGCGGCGACGGCCACTACCAGCGCTGCCCCATACCCTCCCAGACCCCGATCTAAAGCATGGGGGGCCAAGTGCACATAAGGGACGAAGTACCCGCCCCCAATCAGGGCTGTGCCCAGGGCAAAGATGGAAAAGGCCCTGCGCTTAAAGAGACCCAGGCCGAGGGCAGCTAGGGGGCTACGTGGTGGAGCAGGAGGATCGCCAGTGAGGGCCAGGGGTCGCAGCAGGGCGCCACAGGGGGTGAGGTGGAGGGTGACCGCGCCTAGAAGAAGCAGCGCGCCCCGCCAGCCGAAAGTATCCAGAAGGAGCTGCAGGGCCGGCGCCAGCACCAGCGAGGACGCCCCGTTACCCGTGAGTGCCAGCCCCACCGCCAAGACCCGACGGCGGGAGAAGTACCGCGACAGGGTGCCCAGGGCAGGGGCGAACACCAGGGCCCAGCCGGCGCCTGCAAGTCGATGGCATAGGGTGAGCGTAGCCCCCAAACCAGCTCCCGTCGTCCCCACCGTCGCCCCCGAAGGCCCCGGGCATCCCACTCCCCTCACCAGCGAGGAGGCCCAGGCCCAGGTAAAGGTGCAGCAGGCTTCGGGCGAAAGCCGAGAAGAAGAAGCCGAGCGAGGTCAGCACGCCCCCGATCATCACCACCGGGCGCGCCCCCCAGCGTGTGCTCAGGGCGCTGCCCACCGGACCTAGGAGGGGGCGGAGTCAACGGGAGACCTGCTTCGGAACCCCCAACTTTCTCCCGCCTTCTGCACTGGCTGTTTGGCCTCAGACTCCTCCCCTTGACCTCTTGACCCCCCACTCTTTTCTAGAATTTGGTCCCATCAGTAGGTTTTTTGTTTTTGTTTTTGTTTTTGTTTTTTCAGGTCGTCTGATAAGCAAGTGGGTTTCCCAACGCTACGGTCACGGCGTCTCCACCCCATGCCTGCCTCCCACCTCGGGGCCCCCCTCACTGGCTGCCTGCTGCACGGCCAAGGCCAGGGCGCTGACCCACGCAGTCTCCTGGGCGCTCCGGTCAAAGTGCTCGGCGAGGTCAGGGAGGGCCAGACCCAGAGAGCGCAAGAGCCCGTAGGAGAGGCCGTTCACCGCGAAGGCTGAGGCCGCCACCACCCAGCCCCAGCCCCCATCCGGGGGTCCGGCCAGCTTGGGGGTCATCGCCGTCTGCAGGGGTGGGGGTGGGGAGACACCTGTGAACGAGGGCTCCATGCCTGCTTCTCCGCCCGGGAGCTGCGAGCCAGCCTTGTGCTGCTCGCCCCGGGTGGGCGCAGCGCCCCCCCGCCCGAGCGTGGGCGCGGGAGACAGGCCTGGGGATAGAAGTCTGGGGTGCTCGCGGGGTCCTGGGAGGACGGGGCAGCCGAGTCCCCCTCCCACACCATTTTCCCCTTACCCGATCTCTCTGGGCGTTGGGGGGAAGGGAAGGGCGAGGAAGGATTCAGCCGGGTTTTCTCCCCGCTTCCCGGGCTGGCAGGGCCCGGGAGAGAAGCGAATGCAGAGATGGAGCCCCAACTTGGACGGGCTCTCTCCGTAAACAGAGATCACCACCGGGGCCTGAGCCACCTGGGACGCGTGGAGCGAGGGGGGGGGTACCAAGGGCAGGGAGGGGGAGCTGGGACACTCAGCCAATCCGCCAAGCCGCGGATGGGGCCCGCCGCCGAGTCCCACGGGGATCGGATTGTCCACACGCAACCCCCAGCCCCGGTAGGGAGTGGCGAGGAATGAATGCGAGTGGCCCCGCCCCGCCGCACCAGGCTCCGGCCCACGCACCTGCCGCCAGCTGCGCACCCAGAAGTTGGCGGGGATTGCAATCCCTACCTAACCTGTGGACCGCTACCCAGGCAAGGCATCCACGCATGGAAGCCGGCGTGGTCTCCAAAACCTTTGGGAATGAGTAGTTTCCTTCGGAGGAAGTGGCAAGTCTGGGTTGTGGAAGGATTGGCCGCCAATAGGTGCCTGATGGCTCTGCGCTCTGCAATAGCAACCACCCCCAAGGAAAGGGAGAGGACTTCCTAATAAGAGGATCGTCACCCGCTCACCTCTACAAAAGCCCCAGGGGGAAAGTGCCATTCCCATTGTGTGGGCGGGTGTTGATAATGGGGCTCGTACAGAAGGCTTCTCATTCCTTGCTTTTTCTGCTTCAGGCTGCTACTCTATCTCCCCTCCTATTCGGGCTTTTTGCTGATTAATTGGAGAGCCTCTCGGATTTATCAGCTGGGGCTGGCTCAAATCTTAGCATCCTGAGTAGCTGTGATTACAGTGAGCCTCCAGTGAGTGTCTGCCCGCCACCCCCATTTTACAGATGGAGTAGCTAAAACTCAGAGGTTAAGGATTTCCCATCTTAAAAAAAAAATGGTGGGAAAATCTGAATTAGGCCGGCCCAACTGCAGAGAGAACAGATCTAGGAGTAAAACAAAATTTACCATGGTTGGTGAAAATGGCCTAGAAAGAACTGGCACCTTCACAGGGCCAGAGAGCTTATGATTCCAAAATAAGAGTGACTGCAAATAGAAAACATCTTTGCTATCAGAATCCCTAAAGACGAGCTAAAAGCTTAAGAGAAAAATAAACTGGGCATTAGTGGCTCATACCTGTAATTCTAGCTGCTCAGGAGCCTGAGATCTGAGGATCACAATTGGAAGCTAGCCGGGGCAGAAAAGTCTGTGAGACTGTCTCCAATTAACCAGCAAAAACTCCAAGGTGGGGATGTGGCTCTAGTCGTAGAACACAAGCCTTGAGCAAGAAAAGCTCAAGGTCCTAAGTTCAAGCTCCAATACCAGCACACCCAGGGTCGTGTTGTGCCCCCCCCCCTTAAGTCACAGCACCACTTCCAGTTTTTTGGTGGTTTATTGGATGGACTCTCCTGCCTGTGCTGGCTTTGAACCACAATCCTCAGATCTCAGCCTCCTAAGTAGCTAGGATTCCAGATATGAGCCATTGACGCCTGGCAACACACAGGATGTTTTTTTTTTTTTTTTTTTTTCGGTCATGGGGCTTGAACTCTGGGCCTGGGCGCTGTCCTTCAGCTCTTCAGCTCAAGGCGAGCACTCTACCACTTGAGCTACAGCGCCACTTCCGGTTTTCTGGTGGTTTATTGGAGATAGGAGTCTCACGGTCTCTCCTGCCCGGGCTGGCTTTGAACCGTGATCCTCAGATCTCAGCCTCCTGAGTAGCTAGGATTACAGGCGTGAGCCACCAGCGCCCGGCTACACAGGATGTTTTTTAATAAACAAAAGGAAAATAAAATATCAAAATCTTTTGAGCCCTCTAGATGAATATTTTGTTATACTAGTTAGCATTGCTTGACTTCAGTCGTTTTAATAGAGAGATATATTCTTTGGCTTAATTATTAAACAATACATTGAAATCCCAGGTGGGAGCATGCATCAACCAATAGCCACACGATGGCAGTATTTCTTTATTGTTGAGAAATTTCTACAAGTAAGGGAAAAAAAAAAAAAGCTAACGTTGAGAGACTGTAAACCAAAAATCCAGTTTGACCTTCAGTGGCTCTCCATTGCCCATTAGAGGGAAAAATCAAATTTCTTCACTTTCTGTATAAGATCTTTTTACAATAACTAAAGGTATACCCAGGCTTCTAATTAAGTCTCCCTCTTTCTCTCACCAGCTGTCTTACCTGCTCCATGAATATGCCTCACCTTTTCTTCTGGATTTTAATATAAATCATTTTCTCGGCTGAAATGTCCAGGATGGGGTACAGGAGTCCAGGAAAGTTTAAGGTACACTGCCAAGGACACTTCAAAAAAGTGGACTCACTGGTTTCCCCAGCCTCAAGTTCTCTTTTCAAAGTCACCAAGGTAGAAGAGCTAGCAGGTCCTTAGCTACCCAGGAGGTAGGGAGCCTGCTACTTTAGAACAGGCTGGTAAGCACCCTGCTGTGATCGGAACAAGGACAAGGATTGAAAGGAGTCACTCTCCCTGGTGAAGTAGAAATATAGACAGAAGCTATGTGCTGGTGGCTCATGCCTCTAATCCTAGCTATTCAGGAGGCTGAGATCTGAGGACCACGGTTCAAAGCCAGCCCCAGGGAGGAAAGTCTATGAGACTCTTATCTCCAGTTAGCCACCAGAAAACTGAAAGTGGCACTGTAGTTCAAAGTGGTAGAGTGGTAGAGTGCTAGCTTCAAGTGAAAAACTTGGGGACAGTGCCCAGGTACTAAGTTTAAGCCCCATGACCAAAAAAAGAAAAAAAGGAAAGGAAAGGAAGAAAGAAAGGGAGAGAAGAAAAAAGAAGAGACGCCAGACCCTGGTGGCTCACACCTGCAATCCTAACTACTCAGGAGGCTTAGATCTGAAGATCACGGTTCAAAACCAGCCCAGGCAAGAAAGTCCATGAGACTCTTAGCACCAATTAATCACAGAAAAAGCTGGAAGTGGTGCTGTGGCTCTAGTGGTAGAGCACTAGCCTTGAGCACTAGCCTGGAGCTCAGGGACAGCACCTAGGCCCAGAGTTCAAGCCCCAGGACTGGCCAAAAAAAAAAATGTAGACAGAAGGGATTTGAACCATGTCATGCCCAAAGTACTTATGCAGGAGCCAAAAGTCAGGAATACATTCCAGAGCACTAGACTGGGGTAATTGATTGTGAAAGAGCTCCCCCCCTCCCTCTCTCTCTCTCTCTCCCCCCCTTGGTCCATCATGGGGCTTGAACTCTGAACCTGCCCGGGCTGGCTTTGAACTGAGATCCTCAGATCAAAGCCTCCAGAGTAGCTAGGATTACAGGCGTGAGCCACCAACGCCTGGCCTCATTTCGCTTCTATATCATGTCCCCTAGATTCTTAGCCAGAATTGGCATCTGTTGACTCATGGAGGTAGTATAGCATAGAGATTAGAAGAATGAACCCCCAATGAACCTCTCAGTGTGACTTACAGTTCCACCACTTAGCTATATGATTGCAAGCCAAGTTATTCAGCCTCTCTGGACCTGTTTCCTCATTCCTAAAATGGGTGGAATAAAGGTAGCTACCTAATCAGGTTGATAGAAGAATTAAATGTCACTATGTGTGCATGTGTAAATTAAGGACTTAGAAGAGTGCTTGAATATGGCACATGTTAGACAGAGCCATCAGAACCCTCTGCCTTTCTCCACCTCACTATCAATGCCTTAAGCTCAAGGAACCATATCAGTCTGATGAGTTCTCAGTATTAAATGTGAATGTCAGGTGCCATGGCTCATGCCTATAATCCTTGCTGCCTAGGAGGCTGAGCTCTGAGGACCACAATTGAAAGCTAGCCCTGGCAGGGAAGTCCTGACATTCTGATCTCCAATTAATGATCAAAAAGAGCCAAGAGTGGAATTGTGGCTCAAGTGATAGAGCTTTAACCTTGAGCAGCACCAAGCACTTAGACCCTGAATTCAAGCCTTAGTACTGGCACCAAAAAAAAATGTGAATAATGAATTATTGAAAGAAAAGAATGCTAGACAGAATCACTCATCATGTGAACTTGGTACCTGAAGATGTCAGGCATCAGGCACCTAGAAAGAATGGTTAATTGACTAAATTCATTATGCCTGCCCATGTGGAGAAGGCCCCAGAAGGAGATACTGAGCCATGTAGGATCTTAAGGGAGACCCTAAAAGATAGAGTTAAGGATTATATATACATAATTTGTTGTGGGGACACTGGATCTGGGAGTATGTCGGTGCTTGTGTACTATAAAATGACTCTGCCTCCCTGGCAGGTTCTTAGGGCTTTGAATTCTCAGGGAAGCTCTTCTCTGAGACCAGCTATTCCCAGGCACATCAGATTCTTTAGAAGGTGGTCAGGGAAGGAAGGGACAGACAAGGATGAGAGGTATTATTCACAGGGAACTTTGCTCTTTTAGAGGAACTAAACAACAAAAAAAGAAACTTTATATATTATTTGGCTTGGCTGATATTGGCCTTCTGGGAACTAATAGCTGCCTCTAACTCTCTAGTTTGCTTCCTTTCCCCAACTCACCTAAGGACCAGGTCACAGAAGAGCAGCACAGATCTCAAAACCCAGGACCAAAGCCTAGAAAAATGGAAGAAGAATATGACCTAGGAAGAGAGGGAGGACACAAAAGGCCAGGTTTGAGATTCAGAGGCAAGAGTGTACCTGTGTTAAGACAGGCAATGAAGCAGAGGGCTGTGGGGCCTAACATATGAAACAAGTCTACCTGGATGACCAGGGGAATGGCAAGGATGGAGAACTGAGCCAGTGGGACGTTGCTGATAAGGTTGGGGTTGGTACAGATGAAGCAGGTGAGCTTGGAAGCAGGTTGGAGCCAAGGCTTAGATGAAATGGTTCATACCATCTGCCAAGCCTGTCAGCCACCTCTCCTCCAGTTCAGTTCCCATCCCTTCCTCTGTCACGCCCCCCCCCCCGACCCATAGTGAAGGTCTGTCTGGTGAATTTGACATTTGGGATAGAGACTGGCTCTACCCCAACTCTACTGGGGTAATGGAATTCTGGAACTTTGGCCAATGTTTCAAGTTAGCCAGTGTCGAGATTCTTAGAAACATTAGCTCTGGCTTATTTAAGGAAAGAAATGGTTTATTCCTGGAAATTGGGTAGCTCACAAAATTACTAAGATAGCTGCAGGTGCAAACAGGAACCACTGTGAGTCTAAGTGCGTTGCTAAAGCCACTGGTAGGGCACCAGATACCTCTGCTGCAGCCTTCTGTGACCACTGGGTCCTGCGACTGTGCAGAAGTGTTCTTGGCTTCTTTGTATCACTCTCTCTCAAATCTAAAACCAGAGCTGTGATCCTAATCACTTCTCATCCTTGCTGGAAGGGGCACAAGGAAAACAAGCACCTGGTATTTCCAATATCTGCACACACATAGGTTCTGTCTCCCATCAACAATAATAAGGTGGAGCTGTGTTTGGTGGTATGTACTATAGTCCCAACTACTTTGGAGGCTGAGGCAGGATCATTTGAGTCCAAGAGTTTGAGGCCCTCTTGGGCAACATAGTAAGACACTGTCTCTTAAAAATAAATAATTCAAACGCTATAATCCCAGCACTCAGGAAGTAGAGACAGGAAGATCTCAAGTTTGAGGCCAGTACAGGCTACATAGTGAGATCGTGTGTTAAAAATAAATAGGTTTGCTGAGCTCCAAAGCTTATACCTGTAATCATAACTGCTTGG
>NW_012267235.1:12437605-12450125 GCF_000151885.1 Dipodomys ordii | reverse complement strand
CTTCCTTCCTTCCTTCCTTCCTTCCTTTCTTTCTTTCTTTCTTTCTTTCTTTCTTTCTTTCTTTCTTTCTTTCTTTCTTTCTTTCTTTCTTGTCATTCCTGGGGCTTGAACTTAAGGCCTGGGCTCTGTCCCTGAGCTTTTGTGTTTGAAGCTAGATCTCACTTGAGCCATAGCTCCATGTCTGGCTTTTTTGGTGGTTAATTGGAGATAAGAATCTCACATACTTTCCTGCTGGGGCTGGCTTCAAATGGCAACCCTCAGACCTCAGCCTTCTCCTGAATAGCTAGGATTATAGGTGTGAGCCAGCAGCACCTGGCTGGGGGGGGGGGGCGGACGGGGGAAGGGAGGTATGTGAGCGTGTGCCAATACAGGGCTTGAACTCAGCGCTTTGCACACTGCTTGGTTCCTTCCAATCAAGGCTGGTTCCTATCACTTGAGCCACACCTCTATTTCTGGCTTCTAGGGGAGTAACTAATTGGAGATGAGAGTCTCTCCAATTTGTTGGCATGGGCTGGCATTGAACCTCCATCCTAGAGCTCAGCTTCTTGAGCAGTTAGTTAAGATTTTAGGCATGAGCCACCAGTGCCCAGCTTTATAGCCAAGCTTTCTGGGCCCATTTGGCCTCCTTTCCAACCTTCACCTGTGACTATGGCTTTCTGACTTTCTTGATCTCTCATGGATTAGTGACCTGATACCCCCTAGATCGGCCCTGAGGGCCTCAACAGTCCAGTCAGGCCAGAATCTCCACTTCTCAGCTGAGACAAACAACCTGGATCAGAAGCCAAGGTGGGAGGAGATAGGGAGTCAAACAACAAACACATTTTCTTGCAGTTATATGGATATAAATTAGACATTCTAAAGGCTTTGGGGATTTGGGGGGAGGGGAACGGTGACACTGTGGTAGAGCATTTACCTAGCATGCTCCAGGCCCTGAGTGCCATCTGCAATACCATTTAAAAATATATATACACAATGCTGAATTTTCTGGACCAAGGAAGCAGAAAGTACCTTATTCAACATCAAGGCAGAAATGCCTGGATAAAGTTGGGTGGTGTCTGAACAAACTGTGGGAAAGTCCCAAAGCACCATGAAGGTCCAGGAGATGAAGCTGTGCCAGCCCGCCAGTGCATACAACCCTTTTCTTGCCCTATCACTGAGTGCATTTTTTTTTTTTGGTCTTTTGGTAAATCACTTATGAACATTGTTCCTCTTATCTGCCAGGAATCTTCTTTGCCCTTGCCCAACTCAAGAACATTTCCTCTACAAAGCTTTCTCCAGCCTCTCCTTTACTTTTGAAGCCCTTTAAAGCATGCACATGGGTGGCTGAGAATCAAAGTTTGAAGGCATCTCAGGAAGAAAAAAGTCTTAAATCCAATTAACAGTAATAAGCCAGAAATGGAGTTGTAGCTTTAGTGATAGATTGCCAACTCTAAGAGAAAAAGTTAAGGGAGGTCGGCACCAGGCCCTGAATCAAGCACTAGCATATACACTGTTACATTATGCCCACCTTTGATCCTCAGCTCCATCCAGACCTCAGCTTCTTACAGCCCTAGAATTCCTGCCACCATATAGCTGGACACTCCCTCTCTCCACCCAGACCAACCTGAGCACGTACCTACCTCACTTCCAGTGCCCCAGACCCTCCTACTACTTGATTAGGGACAGACGCCATGTGCTCCCTCTTCAGGGAAATATGGCTCCTCTGATAAACCTTATAATAATCTTACTCCTGTGCCTGCTTGCCTCCTGGTGGTCCCCTGGATGTGAAGGATTCCTTTCTCTCTCTCTCTCTCTCACACACACACACACACATCTATAAATCTTGGCAGCCTATCTTCCTAAGGGTTCCTTCTCTTTCTCACTCAGGCAAACAGCTTTACACAACATTATGTAACTGCATTTGAAGCTCTCCTTCTTTGATTCATCACCAGGAGACCTTCAAGTTGGGACTAGCCTGGGTTAAAAAAACAGGAGGGTATGGGGGTGTCACAGTGCACCTGGAGGGAAGTTACACCTGCCAAGGTCTACAGAGGCGAGACAAAGCCCTGGACAACCAGAACTGGCTGCCTAGGAAGGCGTTGTGTGTGCAGGGATCTGGGAGGCAGGAAGTTGGTGCCAAAGGCCTGTGCCAGTGAGCCCCACAGGGGGACAGGGGAGGCAACTCAGGAAACCTCACAATATAAACCTCCTGACTGTTCTTTTCTACAATTGATGAATCATTCATGAGCATCTATTAATTATATAAAATGAAAGTTTTTGTTACAATATTTCCATACATGCAAGCAAGGGGCTTTGATTTATTACTGGAAAGTCAGTGCAGCTAATCAACCTCCATGCTTGCATCCAGCATGGAAAGAAGTCAAGCAAACTGCAAAAGTAGGAAAATTTATTTGCAAAGAAATAGGACGATCCCCAGACGCCTGTGGCTGACGCCTGTAATCCTAGCTTCTCAGGAGGCTGAGATCTGAGGATCACGGTTCAAAGCCAGCCCGGGCAGAAATGTCCATGAGCCTCTGATCTCCAATAAAACCAGAGGTGGCGCTGTGGTTCGAGAGGTAGAGTGCTTGCCTTGAGCTGAAGAGTGCAGGGATAGTGCCCAAGCCCAGAGTTCAAGCCCCACGACCGAAAAAAAAAATAATGAAAGAAAGAAAAGAAATATGACAATCTGGGAACTGGTGGCTCATGCCTGTAATCCTAGCTACTCAGGAGGCTCAGATCTGAGGAGGGCAGTTCGACACCAAGCCACCAGAGAACCAGAAGTGGTAGTTCAAAGTGGTAAAGCACTAGCCTTGAGCAAAATAGATAATGGACAGACAGTGCCCAGGCCCTGAGTTCAAGTCCTACGACCAACAAAAAAAGAAAAAGAAAGAAAGAAATATGGCAGGCTGGGGACTGGTGTCTCATGCCTATAATTCTACCTACTCAGGAGGCTGAGATCTGAGGATTGCAGTGAGGCAGGAAAGCGGAGACTCTTATCTTCAAATTTCCAGCAGAAAGCTGGAAGTGGAGCTGTGGCTCAATTGATAGAGTGCCAGCCTAAAAAGTTAAGGGATAGAACCCAGGATCTGAGTTCAAGTTCCAGTACTGACACAAAAATAGAAAAGAAGGAGGAGGAGGAGGAGGAAAAAAAGGAGGAGAAGGAGAAAGTAGAGGAGGAGGAGGAAGAAGAAGAAAAAACAGGAGGAGGAGAAGAAGAAGAGGAAGAGAAAGAGGAAGAGGAGGCAATATGGCAGAGAAAGGAGATTACATGGTATGATGCCAGGAGAAAATGACAATTCACTTCTCATCTTCAGCCATCTTCAGAGGATAGATATAAGTCCTGGGTTTAAGGAGAGGAAGAATTAGGGACAGAGGACAAACGTGTGTAGTCTAAGAGTCCCAGTTATAAGTGTAACCTAGCTGGTCATCATCTCAGTTCTGGTTCTTCTGGATTCTGAAGGGTGCAATCTGATTCCCATGAGACAATGTCCCGGGCTCCAAGGTGATCATTACTGGCAATTATCCTTGTCTGAGAGTGACCTGTCCTGTGAGGCTCTGCTGTTCCGTAGAGATCATTTTAGTCCTTAACATGAAATTGTTCTGGATCAGTCCTGTCTTTTCTGGAACTCACAGTGATTGCAAAGTAACTGTGGTGAGAACAGTTTAGAACAATGACAAACACAACACGCAAGCCCAGATGTCAGGCTGTATTTGTTACAAATACACCTTCAATCGACTGAAAGTGGATTGTCTCCAGGGTGAGACTAGTAGAACTGACTCCAATTGTAAGAAATTTCCACCCCTAGGTACAGTCTACAGGGTTAAGGTCACTTGAGAGTGTGGAAGTCTTAATTCCAATATTTTCTCTTAGAGATCATATGAGATCAACTCCATTTTCATTTTAAAGGATAGTTGCACCTTAGCCTCACCAGGAGGAGCTGGGTCCTATAGGTGTGAGCCACGCCTGCTTTCTGAGTGGTTTTAGGTGGCTGTAGGTTTTGAGCTGATTTCCTTGTTGTTCTAAGGAAAGCTGATTTATCCCTTGGGTTATGCAGGGCTTAGGGCTAAAGCTTTTCAGGCGCTTACATAAATGCTTAAGGTGTACAAAAGTTCATGGATTCCAAAATGCAAAAAAGAAAAGTGAAATCCTAAAATAATGAATGTTTGAAAATTTGTCTTCCTACCGGCTACTAGTGGCTTATGTCTGTAATCTTAGCTACTTAGGAGGCTGTGATCTGAGGATCATGGTTTAAAACCAGCTCAGGAAGGAAAGTCATGATACTTTTATCTCTAATTCTCCAGCAAAATGCCAGAGATGGCGGAGTGGTTCAAGTGGTAGAGGCTAGTCTTCAGTGAAAAAGCTAAGGGACAGTGCAGGCTCTGAGTTCAAACCCCAATACAAACACACATATACAAACACACACAGAGTGCATGCACATGTGCAAGCATGCACACACATGCACACACAAAACTATATTCTTAATTTTTTGTTATATTGGAAAACAATTTGTAGGATGATTTTTCCTCAGTGACCATCATTTCTTAGATATTCAGTATGATTGCTGAGAAATGAACTCTTTGTACAAAAATCAAGGAGCCGGGCGCCAGTGGCTCACACCTGTAATCCTAGCTATTTAGGAGGCTGTGATCTGAGGATCACGATTCAAAGCCAACTCAGGCAGGAAAGTCCGTGAGACTCTTATATCCAATAAACCACCAGGAAACCGGAAGGGGCACTGTGGCTCAAGTGGTAGAGCGCTAGCCTTGAGCTGAAGAGCTGAGGGACAGTGCCCAGGCCCAGAGTTCAAGCCCCACAACCAACAACAACAACCACCAGAAATCTTCAAGGTCCATGCAATGTACTTTGCTCATATTTCTTACTGGAAAGTCAGTACAGCTGGGTGGGGTATGATGGCCCACGCCTATAATTCTAGCTATGTGGAAGGTGAAAATAAGAAGATTGTATTTGGGGGTGGAGGGAGTCAGTCGTGGAGCTTGAACTCTGGGACTGGGTGCTATCCCTGAGCTCTTCAGCTCAAGGTGAGTGCTGTACCACTTGAGTAAAGTCAATAAGGCTCTATCTCAAAGAACAAGCTGGGCATGGTGGCATACACTTGTAATCTCAGCTACAGGGGGTGGAGGGATGGGGGGACGGGAATAGAGTTAAGACAATTTGGGTCTGAAGTCAGTTCTGAAGGGAAAAGCATGAGACCCTATTTTAAACAACATAGAAGCAAGAAGGGCTGAGGTAGATTGCTTGATTAATAATCATGAAGCTCTAAACAGAAAAAAAATGAAGCTAAACAGAAAAAAATGTTATATTTACTGTGTGATGTGAGCATATTTTTAAATAAACTCACTAATTGAAAGGTAATGCCTATAACCAGACTGCCTGACTTCAGACTCCGGCTTTGCCATTATAACACGTATATGGCCTGAACAGACCAAATTGTTTAACTCTGCTGCGCAAGAGTTTCCTTATCCATAAAAAAAAGATAATGATGATAATAATAGCTTTTACTTCTGGAAGTGTGTAACCTTCTTCCCTGGCCTTCATGGCTATAGCTACATGTTAAGTGAACTTCTGACTTCAGCTAGACCCAACAATCAACTCTCATCCCTGTAATAAAGTGATTTTTTCTTCATTATTTAAATCTGATTGTCTCTCAAAGTCATCTGACCTCAGGAGAAAGGCTTGTCTTCTTGGCCAGACACACAAGATCCTTTATCACTTGAATGCAGTCTGAAAACTGTCAGAGTTCCCTCTGTTCTATCCTTAGCCTCAGACCTGCAAGGAGTACATGTTTGAAGGATGAACAGGAAGGACTTGGTTAAAAATTAAACACATCACACCAATAAATTCAAGGATATATTGGATCAACTCCAGCAGCCACATTCTAATTGAACAACCACATAAACTTAGCCAAGCACCAGTACCTCATGCCTATAATCTTAACTACTCAGGAAGCTGAGGGTCACAGTTCAAAGCTAGCCTGGACATAAAAGTCTTTGAAACTCTTTTCTCCTATAAGTCACCAAAAAGCTGGAAGTGGAGCTGTGACTCAAGTTGTAGACCACCAGCCTTGAGGGGAAAAACTCAGGGACAGTGCTTAGGCCCTAAGTTCAAGGCCTAGTGCTGGCACAAAATTGAAAAATAAAAAGCCTTTAAGTGGAACTGGCCATCAGTGGCTCACTCTATAATCCTAGCTACTCAGGACACTGAGATCTGACGATCATAGTTCATAGCCAGCCCAGATAGGAAAGTTCTTGAGACTCATCCCCAAATAACTACGAAAAGAGCCAGAAATGGAGCTGTGGCTCAAAGTGGTAGAGCACAAGCCTTGGACACAATTCAGGCACAGTGCCCAGTCCCTGAGTTCAATTCTAGGATTAGAGGAGGAAAAAAACAACCCTGTAACTAAAGTAGACATCTCTAATTTAATAAAGGTAATTTTTTTCCAAAATTTTGTAAAGTGTGTGTGTGTGTGTGTGTGTGTGTGTATGTTTACCAGTACTGGGACTTAAACTCAGGGAGATGGCATTGTCCCTTAGCTATTGTATTCAAGGCTGGCATTCTTCCACTTGAGCTTATATCCCTTCCAGCTTTTTGCTAGTTAATTGGAGATAAATGTCTTATGAACTCCCCTGTCCAGGCTGGCTTTAAGCCTTGATCCTCATATCTCAGCCTCTTGAGTAGCTTAAATTGCAGGTAAAGTCTTGCTTTATGCTGGGACCAGCCTGGACTGCGCTCTACCTACTTGTGCTCCTTCGATAACAGGTATGTGCATTGTCCCTGTAGCTGGCGTAACAGAGGTGCAACACCATATTCAGCCATTGGTTGAGTTGGAGTCTCAAAAACTACCTTTTGCCTAGACTAGCCTTGAACCATGATCCTGGGATCTCTGCCTTCCAAATAGCTAGGATTATATGCATGAGCCATCACACCTAGCTTTTTTTTTAAAGCCAATTTTCTGAAGAGAAAAACCACTAAATCTATTTCACACAAAAGAAACCCTTTCATGTAATTGTAACAATAAAAGTATATATTAAAAAAGAAAAAAAATCTAAGCAGGATCTTATCAGTGTTCGTATTCAACAACATCTGCAAGTTCTAGAAAGTACAGAAAAAAGTACACAATTATAAATTGCATACTAGGAAATTCAGACTCCAGTGTCAAAAAATCAGAATTGATTTAAAAAATTGACAAGATGGCTGGATATAAGACATAAAACATGAAACATTAATTTAAACTTTAGCAGTAGCTAACATTAGGCATCTAACTTTCCTGAAACTCTCCTACTGCAAAATACCTAAAGACAGATTAAAAAAAGAAAGGGGTGGGGGGAACCTTTTTAAATGCCAACAGGAGGGCTTGAACTCAGGACCTATGTTCTTGTTTAGTTTTGTTTAGATTTTTTTCGTCAGGGCTGGATCTCTACCACTTGAGCCTTATCTCCACATCTGGCTTTTAGGTACTTAGAGATAAGAATCTCACAGACTTTTCAAAGTGTGATCCTTACATCTCAACTTCCCAAGTAGCTAGGATTACAGGCAGGAGTCATTGGGGACCAATTGAGAGAAACATTTTTTTTTTTTTTTTTGCAATAGAGAAACTTTTTGTTTTTGTTTTTTTGTCGGTTGTAGGGCCTGAACTCTGGGCCTGGGCACTTTCCCTCAGCTCTTCAGCTTAAGGCTAGCGCTCTACCACTTGAGCCACAGCGCCACTTCCAGGTTTTTCTGTTTATGTGGTGCTGAGGAATCAAACCCAGGGCCTCATGTATGCAAGCCAAGCACTCTACCACTGAGCCACCTTCCCAGCCCATGAGATAGAGAAACTTTTTAAAGTAGCCATTTGCCAGGTGCCAGAGGCTCACACCTGTAATCCTAGCTACTCAGGAGTCTGAGATCTAAGGATCTCACTTTGAAGACAGCCTAGGCAGAAATGTCCCAGTGAGACTCTTTTCCAAAGGCTTAAGTGAGGTGTAGGGTCAGATCATGACAACAGACACAGGAAGGGCTTACAGAAGGAAGAACTTAGGTCTGTCTTACTCCTAGCTCTGGTAGAGAATTAAAAGACTTCCGTAAAAATTCATAACCAGAAACCTTCTCCCCAGGCGGGAATAGCACATAAACATACCCCATCAACAGTTCAAGAAACCTCCAGCTGTGCATTTTATTAAAGCAATACCAGCTTAGAAGGCCCCCAGGCACTTGGCAAAAAAACACAAATCCTCTGAGGGAATACACTATATAAGAGCAGACCTGAAAGAATTTTAGGAGACATAGTTCTGAAATCTCCGAGCTTATGGCCTTTAAACACACACACACACACACACACACACACACAGAGCCCAAAAGAAATCTGGGCATCATGGATGAGTCAGCAGGGACAGCAAACAGAAAAATGAGAGCAGTGTGGACTTTGGATGCTGAAATGCATCAAATATGTTTAAGTAAATAGAAGAGAATTTGACAATGTAAGTAAGAACTGGGTGCAGCTGGCTCAGGCCTTAAATCCTAGCTACTCATGAGACTAAGTAAGATCTAAGATGTAAGTAAGAATGGCCAGCCCAGGCAGAAAAGTTCTTGAGACACTTATCTCCAATGAACTAGCAAAAAGCTGAAAGTGAAGCTGTGGCTAAATGGTAGAGTGCCAGCCTTGAGGGAAAAAACTAAGGAACAATGCCCAAGCCCTGATTTCAAGCCTCAGGACTAGCACAAAAGAAGGAAAGAGGAAGGAAGGAAGGGAGGAAGGAAGGAAGGAAGAAAGGAGGAAGGAAAGAAGGAAGGAAGGAAGGTAGGAAGAAGGAAGGAAGAGAGGGGGAAGGAGGGAGGGAGGGAGGAAGGAAAGAAGGAAGGAAGGAAGAGAGGGAGGGAGGGAGGAAGGAAAGAAGGAAGGAAGGAAGGAAGGGAGTCTATTAAAATACAGACATTTCTAGTGGAGAATGTTCACTGCTGCTTACCACATTTCAGGGCCAGTACGTTAGGCTGAGACTGGAGTGACCCGTTACTAGGTAAGCTGGTGGGGACCACATGTGGCAATAATGCCCTAACGCATGCAAAAATCACCTATAGCAAGTGACTTCCCTTCAGAGGAATGATCTCTCCTCAGATGGCAAACAGAAGTTTAAAAACTTTGTTTCATTGCCTAGCTTGCACACTTAGCCCATTTTCTAGGTCCCATCAAAGAAGTGGGGTGATTTTCAGACACAAAGAGTGAAAATTGGCAGCCTTTTGTTTTTAATTAGAGTGATGGAGACGATCTTGCAGGAAGAAACCAAACATCCTGAAAGTCCCAGAAGAGTTTGAAGAGCAATGCAGAATGAGGACAGAGAAGGCAAGAAGGGGGATGATTCCAGCTCCTTATACTTGGATGTATAATGGTGACAAGGTCACTTCCTCTTCATGCATGCCCTCTCCTGGGGCAACACATCCCAGGACAATTTCAGATCCATCATTTTGCTATGTATTGGGGGGAAATGACTTTTAAGTTTGTGTGTGCACATGTATGCACGCACTAGTACTAGGGCTTAAACTCAGAGCCTCACGATCTCACTTCATTTTTTTTTTTTTTTTTTTGCAAATTTCCACTACTTGCACTCTACTGGCTAACTGGAGATAAGAATCTCATAGTCTTTTCTGCCTGGATTGACTTTGAATCACAACCCTCAAATCTCAGCCACCTGAATAGCTAAGATTACAGACATGAACTACAAGTGCCTGGCTAGGTTTTAGTGTTCTACAACTGACATCTATGCAATTTTTATTTTATTTTACTTTTTACAGATATCAAAAGCAGTCTAGCTCATAGAAATGTTCTGTTCCTTGTGATCTTCTGGACTAGAATCACTGCAGTCCCAGTCTCAATTCACCATGGTCAAGGTCAACCTGTAGAGTTTACATGTTAATTTTTTTTTTTTTTTTTGGTCCAGTCATGGGGCCTGAACTCTGGGCCTGGGCGCTGTCCCTCAGCTCTTCAGCTCAAGGCTAGCGCTCTACCACTTGAGCCACAGCGCCACTCCCGGCTTTTTTCTTTTTGCTTATGTGGTGCTGAGGAATCGAACCCAGGGGCTCAGGCATGCAAGGCAAGCGCTCTACCACTACCACTGAGCCACCTTCCCAGCCCTTACATTTTAATTTTTTTAATTGGATAATGTTGGTGATAGTGACTGTGCCTTAGTGTATAGAAAAGAAAGTATATTCGTCCATTTTCAGTTGCTGTTTTTTAAAATGCCCAAGGCATGAGCTGGGCGACAGTGGCTCACACCTGTCATCCTAGCTACTCAGAAGACTGAGATCTGAGGATCATGGTTCAAAGCCAGCCCGGGCAAGGAAAGTCCATGAGACTCTTATCTCCAATAAACCACTCAGAAAACCAGAGTGGTGCTGTGGCTCAAGTGGTAGAGTACTTGCCTTGAGCTGAAGAGCTGAGGGACAGTGCCCAGAGTTCAAGCCCCACAACAGACAAAAAAAAAAAAAAGTCTAAGACTGGGGATGTTGCTCGTGTTAGAGTACCTGCCTAGCAAGTGTTAGGTCCTGCGTTCAAATCTCAGCACCACCAAAAACCAAAACCAAAACCCGAAGGCGGTTGCTTTATAAATAAAAGAGATTTGCTTAACTCATCATTTGGAGTCTCAAAATCAGTGTTGGTATATGCTCAGGTCTGGTGAGTGCCCCCTCGTGGATAATACTATAATAACAGGATCTTGTACAAGATCTATCACAACTCACGCTTACAGGAACTAACTCATTCCTTAAACTAGCATTAACCCTTGCTAAGAACGATGCCTTTAATGACTTAATTGCCTCCTCCCTCTTGATTCCAAATCTTAAAAGTTCTTTCACCTGTCACATCCTCACACTGGGGACCAAACTTACAATACATGAACCCTTGGGGCTCCCGACCACAATGGATGGTTATATTTCTCCCTCATTCTCACACAGTACAAACGGACTGCAGAAAACGGATGGAGTCAAGTGGCTGCCCACTGCTTCTCCTGATTTATTGAATGGTTTTCTTTTCTCATTCTGAAACCATTCTGTCATCAAATGGCAATAATAGATTGTTCCTGTCCACCCCCATGAAGTAATCATGTACCCTGTGAATAATACACAATAGCATTGGTTTTTTAACTTATAAAACATGACCAGTTATGACTCATTCTGACATTTGAAAGCTTAAGAATTCTGGGGGCACTCCTAGAGTTATTTGTCTTCCTTTCTAACTAATGATTCATATATTTTGTTCATATTGTATTAACCCTTGTCATTCGTTTTCCTTAAACCTTGGGTTTTAACATGAAGTTTAAACATGAAGTACTTTCATTACAGATAAGATTCATGATGTGCTTTAGTCAGTGTCTAGAACAAGGCTTGTATTCCATCTGTTAAGTAAACAACTCCCAGCTCTAAACAATCACAGACAAAAGAGAGTAGCTGTGTTTCATGAGCCTCAGTCAATCATAATTCTAGCTCTTGGTAATGAAGTGAGGAGGGGCTAGCCTGGGCATCTTGCAGCCTGGGTCCTGCTTGAACTGGGGCTTGAACTCTGGGCTTGGGCGCTGTCCTTGTGCTCTTCAGCTCAAGGCGAGCGCTCTACTGCTTGAGCCACACACCACTTCCGGTTTTCTAGCGGTTTATTGGAGATAAGAGTCTCACGAACTTTCCTGCCTGGGCTGGCTTTGAACCGCGATCCTCAGATCTCAGCCTCCTGAGTAGCTAGGATTACAGGCGTCAGCCACCAGCGCCTGACCTGGTCCTGCTTATGGGAACAAAGATAGAACTAGAAACCACAGATTGTGTTTGTTTTTCAGTCAGAGAAGAATGGACAGTCTGTACTGGGAAAGAGGAATAAAGCAGATGAAGAAGAAGAGAAACTTTCCTGGTTCCTGGTTCCTGTTCCTTCTCCAGCCTCTCCTAGAGCTTCTGCCATTTCTCTACCCCAGGATTGTGTATCTTACCAAAGTAAGGCTTCAAATGACAACATAAAATGTCCTAGGTCTGGAGGTGAAAAGGTATTGGTAAAGCCCAGGCTTCCTCTGAACCTTGTAAGGGAGCTCAGCTCTATTTCGGATGGCTTATCAGGAATACTTGGCATTCCTTGGTTTCCAAATGCAGCACTTCAAGCTGAGAAAGCAGCCCTGTGGCAGGACACTAGGCTAGCTAGCCTTGCTACTACCTGGCTAGATGTAGAAGGTCCTGGACCAAACTACAGCACTGCAGTCTCTGCTTCACTGCAAGGCTCCATCCCTGGTATGTCTGGGTCTGTCTGAGAGCTCTCATCACATTAGACTCGATTCCAACATTCCCTCAGCTTATTTACATGGCCGGGACGATTTTCAAGCGAATTCATATTGCTGAGAACTTCAGCATATTTTTGGAGGATACAATTCAACCTTTAAATGGATGGTAAAGAATGGTCTCAGCGGGGCTGGGAAGTTGGCTGAGTGGTAGAGCGCTTGCCTTGCATGCCTGAGGCCCTGGGTTCGATTCCTCAGCACCACATAAGAAAAAAGCCGGAAGTGACGCTGTGGCTCAAGT
>NW_012267235.1:12430593-12436525 GCF_000151885.1 Dipodomys ordii | reverse complement strand
GCTCTTCAGCTCAAGGTTAGTGCTCTACTACTTGAGCCACAGCGCCACTTCCGGCTTTTTTCTTTTTGCTTATGTGGTGCTGAGGAATTGAACCCAGAGTCTCAGGCATGCAAGGCAAGTGTTCTACCACTGAGCCACCTTCCCAACCCCTCTCCCTGAGCTTTTGTGCACAAGGATAGTGCTCTACCACTTGGAGCCACAGCACCATTTTAGTAGTTAATTAGACTCTCATGGACTTTCTTGGGCTGACTTTGAGATCCTCAGATCTTAGCCTCCAAAGTAGCTAGGATTATAGGGGTGAGCCACCTGCCCCTGACTTCTTGTTGCTTTGTGTTGAAACTGTAACTAAGCTCAGAGATATCTGTTTTAGTTTATACCAGTACTGATAAGTCTTTCTCATACAAGATTCCTTTTTTTTTTTTCAGTCCTTTAGATGGGGTCTAGACGCCTAGTCTTTCTGCTTCAGTCTCCTCAGTGCTGTGATTACAGGCATGTGCTACTCTGCCCAGCTAATTCAGGACTCTAATAGAGATTCAAGCCAGTGTCAAGCCAACTCTTCCATCATCTCATCCTGATCCTTACCTAATTCCCTGTCTCGAAGCAAACCAGAAAGGTATTTTTTGGAAGATAGTCTTACATAACATTGAAAGATCCCTTTGCCCAATTAGAAAGCCAGTAGGAGACATTTCCTAAATTCAAAAATGGTCTTCTCTTAAAATGTATCCTTAACAGGCAGAAGAAATTCTGAGTTTTGTTGTTGTTTATTTGTTTATTCTTTGTTGATTTATTTTTGTGCCAATGCTGGGGCTTGAACTCTGGACGAGGATCCTGTCCCTTGGTTTTTTTTTTTTTTTGTTAAGTCAAGGCTAGTGCTTTACTACTTGAACCACAACTCTACTTTCAGCTTTTTGGTAGTTCATTGGCGATAAAAGTCTTACTGACTTTCCTGTCTGGGCTGGCTTTGAACTGTGATCCTCAGACCTCAGCTGTATGTATAGTTAGGATTACAGGTGTGAGCCACAGGTGCCTGACTTTTTTTTTTTGGATGTGGGACTTGAACTCTGGGCTGGGCACCATCCCTGAGATCTTCAGCTCAAGCTAGAGCTTAACCACTTGAGCCACAGTGCCACTCCCAGTTTTCTGGTGGTTAATTGGAGATAAGAGTTTCACAGGGACTTTTCTACTGGGACCTGGCTTTGACTGAGTAGCAACAAATATAGGCGTGAGCCACCGGCTCCTGACTTCTTGTTGCTTTATTTATTTTATTTTTTGGGGGGTCTGATCGTGGGGCCTGAACTCTGGGCCTGGGCGCTGTCCCTCAGCTCTTCAGCTCAAGGCTAGCGCTCTACCACTTGAGCCACAGCGCCACTTCCAGCTTTTTTCTTTTTTCTTATGTGGTGCTAAGGAATCGAACCCAGGGCCTCATGCATGCAAGGCAAGCGCTCTACCACTGAGCCACCTTCCCAGCCCCTCTTATTTCTTTATAAATGTAACTTTAACACAGTTTTCTTCAGTCTGTGACGAAGCCCCATGCCAACATACTCCTGTCTCACCACCCAGATATCAGTGACAGCTGTCTTCAGTCAGAGGCCTAAATTGGGGTGTATATGAACCCTGACAAAAGCTCTCAACAGAACTGCTGAAATGGATTTTTAAAACTCCTGTTAAGAAGCAACATCTGACAGCCAAAGTTGTTCTGGATTGCCATAAGTCAGACTGTGACAGAGAGAAGAGAGTAAAATTTTTCCACATGTCAAAAGTTTCATTTCTAATAGCAACAGTCAAAGTTTCAGGGATGTAGGTCTGCAGCTGACTGCATAAACCCAGGACCAGAGAAGAAATGGTGAAGCTGGTTTTAGGGGTGTAGTACTGGCCTTACACCCCACCTACCAGAATTCCTGGCCTTCATATCCCTTCTCTGACTCCGTCTCTTGACATGGGGCTGAGTCTGCAGGGCTATGGGACATGCTCATGCTAACTCATACCTACCCGTCTAAGTCATATTCTGGGTACGTAGGAGTCAGATCAACCACCCCAAACAGTCTTTTTAAAATTATTATTAATTTTTTAATCTATTTATTGATTTTGCTGATCCTGAGGCTTGAACTCAGGGCCTGAGCTCTGTCCCTGAGCCTCTTTGTGCTCAAGGCTAGTGCTCTACCTCCTGAGCCACAGTGTTACTTTCAGCTTTTTCTGAGTAGTTTATTGGGGAAAAGAGTTCAAAGCCTGCCCAGACTAGCTTTGAATTGTGATCCTCAGATCTTAGCCTCCTGAGTAGCTGGGATTACAGATGTGAATCACTGGTGCCTGGCTAATTTTTATTTTTATTGTAAAGTTGATGTATAAAGCCCAAATAAGACGGGCGCTGGTGGCTCATGCCTATAATCCTAGCTATTCAGGAGGCTGAGATCTGAGGATCGTTGTTCAAAGCCAGCCTGGGCAGGAAAGACCGTGAGACTCCTATCTCCAATAAACCACCAGAAAACCGGAAGTGGCGTTGTAGCTCAAGTGGTAGAGCGCTCGCCTTGAGCTGAAGAGCTGAGGGACAGCACCCAGGCCCAGAGTTCAAGCCCCACGACCAACAAAAAAAATAAAAAATAAAATAAAATAAAGCCCAAATAGTCTTGTGCATGTTTGAGGGGCTTGTCCTCTGGGCAGCAATCTGAGCTGTTACTATGTACATCCAGGGGCTTGAGGGGTGACCAGAGGCAGCAGTGGGGAGGACAGAGAAAGTGTGGACAGTGCTGAGGTGTTGATTGAGCAGGATGAACAAATTGCAATAAGGTAGCTATGGAAGAATTGGCTCCATCTGCAGCACACTGTGGAAATGGCCTACCACTAGGAGGCAGCCATTTTACCTTTTCTAAGGCCCTGTTCATTCTCTGTATTTGAGGCTTCTATGCTTCATTGATATACTTGAGTTGTAGTCATTTCTGAGGCTATGGGGCCAGGACAGAGGCAGAAATAGTTGAAACAATAGTATTTTCCTGGGACAGGTCAGGATTCTGTGTATGTATATACGTAAGCATGTGTGCTTGATCTCAGGGCCTGGGCACTTTCCACTCAAAGTTAGCACTCTACCCACTTGAGTCGCAGCTTTTTGTTTGTTAATTGGAGATAATAGTCTCATGGAGTCAAGCTTTGATCCTCAGATCTCATGATGCCCAGCCTGGATGTCGGGATTCTTTAGGGAGAGCTTGGAGGCAGGTTAGAGCTGGTTTTGAGATAGAAAATGGGGGTCCGGTAGAGACTGAGCTTGTTAGTTTTTGTTTTGTTTTGGTTTATTGTCAGTTTTGGGGCCTGAATGCTGGGCCTGGGTGCTGTCTCAGAGCTCTTCGGCTCAAGGTGAGCACTCTACCATTTCCAGCTTCTTCTGCTTATGTGGTGCTGAAGAACCGAACCCAGGGCCTCATACACCCAAGGCAAGCACTCTACCACTGAGCCACCTTCCCAGTCCAGCTTGTTAGTATTATCCCCAACTCTGGTCCTCAGCTCTACACAGACCTGAGCTACTCCCTGCCCTAGAATTCCTGCCATATAGCTAGGCACTCTCTCTCTCCTCCCAGACTTACTTGCAACTTGGATAGGGGCAGACGATGTGCTCCCTCTCCCGGAGAGGTATGGTCCTCTAACAAACCTTATAATAATCTTTCTCCTGTGCCTGCCTGTCTCTGTGTAGTCCCCTGTGATAGTCGTGAAGGATTCTTATAGAGCTGGGAGTAGAAATGGAGTTAGGACCTTTTGTTTGCAGCTGAGATTGGGATTTGATGTGAGATCAGCTGAGGTTGGTGTTGACATTTGAATTAAGATGGGAATAAAAGCAGGTCTGATGTCTGGGCTGAAAATGAGATCTATTTAGACCAGGCTAAAATCATGCAGAGTGCTCATGTTGTGATAGAATTTGGGGGGAGGTTGGAATCCCACCCTTAGTGGATGCGGAGGTGGGGTGGGTGGAGGGGCACACGGGAGCTGCAGTTAAGATAGAGTTTTGGCTTTAGGGATGAATTTAGAGCTGAAATTCAGTTATATTTGTTTGGGTTTAGGCTAGTGCTGACTTTGAGGCTGAAGTTGGAGGCCCCAGCAGAGGTGGAAGCTGGGATTGTGCTGCTTTAGGCCTGCCCAGCCCAATCCGGAAGTCAGTAGTTTGATCTATGAGCTGTATTCCCGTTTGTCTTCAGATGAAACACGAAGTCACCATCTCCTTGCTTTCACCAGTGCTTTTTCAACATCCATGCCCATCCAATTACCTGCCTAGAAATGGAGAATGTAATTGCCAGGTTTTTAAAAGCAGCACAGTTACCAGGTTCAGGAAATCTTGAGAGGAAGACAATACAGTCAAAAAGATTCCTGCAAGTGATGGGATCCTTCCTGACTGTGTGTGTATGTGTTTGTGTTTGTGTGTGTGTGTGTGTGTGTGTGTGTGTGGTGTCTGGGGTGGGGCACAGACCCCACCTAGGGATGAAGCAATTGGTATCCAGGCATAGGAGGGTTTATATGGGTGGCAGTGGGAAATGAGACCTACTTGGCTGTCTTCCTCCAGGGCCTGTCCACTTCCTTCTTCTTCTTTCTAGATCCCCTAACTTTCTCATTTTTTGTCTTTTGTAGTGCAAGCTGGGCCATAGGTACAAAGTATTCTTTTTCCTCTGCCACATTCCTTTTTCTTCCTGCATTTATCATGTCTCCAGAAATTTTTGACTTGGTTTCAGTAGAACCCACTTCCTTTCTCTTGCCCAATGCTGATCTAATTTCCTAGTGTCTGAGCCATCAAGTAGTTGTATCAAGTAGCTCCACCATCACACTGGCTTGTTTCTGGTCTTCTCTCCACTTAGAGGCAAAAAATAATCCAAGACTCAAAATCAGTTGAACCACAGTTCCACTTCTGGCTTATCTGGATAGTTCATTGAGTTTATGTACCCCATTTTTATTACCTAGTCTTCTAGATAATGGAAAAAGATGTAGGTTGTTTCTGTTTCTTGGCTATTGTGAATAGCCCAACCATAACCTGGGCATACAGATGTTTCTTCAAAATACTGGTTTTATTTATTGCATTGTATTTTAATGTTTTTGTTTTCCATAAGGGCTTTACTAATTTACATTCCCATCAACAATGTACAAGTGTTCCTTTTTCTCTTCATTCTTACCAGTAATGAATTTCCTCATTTTTAACCTCTGGGAGAAGGAACTGGACCTGAAAAGTTCAGGGTACAATCTGTAGTTACTTCTCTACCCCACCCCTCCTTTCACTTGCTGCCTCTGAAATTCACAGCATTGCCCTCCAGAACCTCTCCCCTGTTCTTGGTCAGTTGTAGCCTGGGTATCTGGAACCTGGGCATCCTCTGGGTCCCCAGGTGTCAAGTTCTCCATCTTTGGCCTCACTTTCCACTTTATACTCAGAAGGAAGAAAGTAGCCAGGTGCTTGTGAATCACACCTGTAATCCTAGCTACTCAGGAGGCTGAGATCTGAGGATCAAGGTTCAAAGTCAGGCTGGGCAGACAAATCCATGAGACTTATTATTTCCAATTAGCCATCAAAAAGCTGGACATGACTCAAGTGATAGAGCACTAGCATTGGCAGAAGCAAAATATGAGTTCCTGAGTTTAAACCCCCATTACCAACACACACACACACACACACACACACAAACAACACACACACACACACACACACACACACACACACACACACACACACACTGGGCTGTTACTGGGCCTCCTAACTTTCCTTGCTGTGTCTAAAGGAATCCAGCTCAGAATGGGACATTTCAGGCAGATGGTCACATATTATGCTGTGGTCAAGCATTCCATCACTTCCAGGGTTCAATAACAGCTTGCTCCTCATATGTATATAGAGGTTTTTTATTATTTAATTATTTTGTATAGTGATCTTGTGTCCTACAATCTTGCTGTACTTATTTCTTTTTTTTTTTTTTTT
>NW_012267235.1:12423981-12430043 GCF_000151885.1 Dipodomys ordii | reverse complement strand
CTCTCCCACTAAGCCACATTTCCAGCTCTTCATTACAACTTAAACTTTCAGAAGCCAGAGTTTTAGATCCCAGGCCCCTAATTTCTGGGCCTTTCTATGTCAATAGACAAAGAGTTAGGGGCAGAGGACAAAAGATATGCAGAGGTAAATGGACCCAGGTATAGAGAGATCTGGTGATCATTTTCTGGGCCTTTGTACTTGAAGGGTTTTTGGAAAAGTTGCTATTGCTTTTTCACTCAAGGAGAGCAGTCTGGTCAGGATAAACAAGCCATTGACACCTGGCAGGCAGTCTGGTTCTTCCTGGATTCCAAGATGGCTGTAAAGTGACTTACTGGTCTATATTCAAGATGAATCTCTTGTAAGGAAAGGGATGCCACCTTGGCCAGCCTCGCTTCAGCAACAGTGCTGATGCTTGAACATCTTTTCTCACAATTCCCATTCCTCCCCCTGCAGCTCCAGTGTCTCCATCTGGTTGCTCCATGCACTGAACATCATGGATAGCTCCTCCAAAAGTATGTCATATCAATCCCTCCCATCCTCATGAATGGGTTCTAGAGGAAGACTAAGTGGTGCTGGCTTCCATTGGGCAATTGGAAGAATATACGACTGCGTCATAATGAGCCTATTTTTGTTCAAAAATTTCCTGTGATAACGAAGCTTCTTAGTGTCAACCTTAAAACAACAACAACAGTGCTGTGCCAGGGCATCTGTGGCTCATGCCTATAATCCTAGCTACTCAGGAGGCTGAGATCTAAGGAATGCAGTTTGAGGCCAGCCCAGGCAAGAAAGTTCATAAGACTCGTATCTCCCTTTCTCCAGCAAAAAGCCTACAGTGGAGCTGTGGCTCAAGTGATAAAGTACCTTCCTTGAGTGCCAAAAGCCAAGGGGTAGCTCCTAGGCCCTGAGTTCAAGCCCCCATTAACCGCATGCACATACATACACGTGCACGTGCGCACAGACCCATACACACACACACACACACACACACACACACACACACATACAGTGATGCCATGAAGGCCTTGGCACAGCTTGCCTTGCACCATGCTCTGGGACGTAAGGAAACTCAGTTTCTTTCCCACCCCTCATAGGCTGCATCCTATTGTTATTGGGAATGTTTTTCTCCTTAAAGTACCCCTAGGAACCCTAGCTGGCCTCACCAAAATCTTATGAATGGGGTACACATCCTTCAAAAGGGACTGGGTCCCTCCTGGGCTGCAAAACTCATTTGCAAATCACTTTGTTCATACCCGTCCCAGACCTTGAGGTTGGGATGGCTTCCAGGACTCTTCCTAGAAACTGATAGCCAGGGGTGTAGCCAGGAGCTGCCACAGGAAATCTTGCAGGAAGGACTCCAGAAGCAGTGGGAAAAGATGCAGCCAGAACTCCAGATAGCTCCACAGCACTCGCAGACATAAGTCATCCAGCCCTCAGCCCAACAACTCCAACACATCATGGATGCCATGTGCCTTTACTCTTTGGTCAATGGTAGTTATTGGTGGGTTTTGACTATTTGGTGGTGGAAGTGGCTGTTTGTTGTGTTCTTTCTTTTTTTTGGGGGGGGTCCGGTCGTGGGGCCTGAACTCTGGGCCTGGGCACTGTCCCTCAGCTCTTCAGCTCAAGGAGCGCTCTACCACTTGAGCCACAGTGCCACTTCCGGCTTTTTTTCTTTTTTGCTTATGTGGTGCTGAGGAATTCAACCCAGGGCCTCAGGCATGCAAGGCAAGCGCTCTACCACTGAGCCACCTTCCCAGCCCTGTTGTTTTGTTTCTATGGTACTGGGGTTTGAGAGCACTCAGGGTCTCATGCTTGAACTTAAGGATCATGTGCTCTACCACACAAGCCGCACCCTAATCCTCCTCTTAGGTTTTGTGTGCTTTGTTTGCTTGTTTTTCTTCAGTAATGTATGCACAGAAAACCAAGTTTTAAAAATACAAGAAGTAGGCTATGGAAAAACTTCCTCTTCTTCTTCTTTCATAGCTACTTAGTCTTCCATGGAAGCTACTCCATCATCATTTCATCTATATTTTTCCTGAGACACTCTACACATCTTCAGACACATTTAAATATTTCTCATCCAAATAGTAGCATAATTACTATACCATTTTGACTTGATTTTTCAGTTTCTTCACCTTACAAATCTTCCCATATCAACTCTGTTTATCATTTTAATAATAAAATGATAAAAATATCAGGAGACATGGTATTCCATTGCATCATTGCAACATAATTTAGTGAAAAAAATGTTTTTAAGTTTTATTTGTGTTAGTTATGGGCTTGAACTCAGGGTCTGGGTGCTGTCCTTTAGCTCTTTCACTCAATGCTATTGGGCTACAACTCTGTTTCCAGTTTTCTGGCAGTTAATTGGAGAGAAGAGTCTCACAGACATTCCTGCCCAGGCTGGCTTTGTACTGTGATCCTCAGATCTCAGCCTCCTGAGTAGCTAGTATTACAAGTGTGAGCCAATAGTGCCCAGCTGGTTACAATTTATATTACCAACTAGATTTTGGTATTTAAACAACATAACTCCAAGATAAATAACAGAAGAGCTTGCCTCTGTGTGTGTGTGTGTGTGTGTGTGTGTGTGTGTGCATGCGTGTGTGTGTGCGTGTGTGTGTTTGTGCTGATCCTGGGCTCTGGGGGTTATCCCTGAGCCCTTTTGCTCGAGGCTGGCACTGTACCATTATGCCACAGCTCCACTTCAGCTTTTTCGGTGGTTAATTGATAAGAGTCTTGCGGACTTTCCTGCCCAGGCTGGCTTCAAAAACCTTGATCCTGAGTAGCTAGGATTACAGGTGTGAGTCACCAACGCTGGTAAAAAGTCATATCTTTAAATAGGAACATTGTATTATGCAAAAGATATTCCTCAGGGGCTGGGAAGGTGGCTCAGTGGTAGAGCGCTTGCCTTGCATGCATGAGGCCCTGGGTTCAATTCCTCAGCACCACATAAGCAAAAAAGAAAAAAGCCGGAAGTGGCGCTGTGGCTCAAGTGGTAGAGCGCTAGCCTTGAGCTGAAGAGCTGAGGGACAGCACCCAGGCCCAGAGTTCAGGCCCCATGACCGGACCCAAAAAAACAAAAACAAAAACAAAAAAGATATTTCTCAATAAAATTGATTTTGAAATTTGTGGGGTAGGGGAGAACATTAGGAGCTCTACGTTAGTGGAAGAAAAAAAATCAAAATAATAGCAGTGCTTCTAATCTCCCAGGGTTTATTCCTTTCCCAGAAAGGTCATATTAGGGATTCCTTGGGGAGAAGCCTCTCTCTACTACCATTCTGTGGCTGAGTGACCTAACAGAAATGTTTCCTGGTTGGTGGTACTTTGGCTGGCTTCACAGGCTTGGGTAGAGACTCTGGCAGATATAATTGTTCTGTTTTACCATTGGGGTAGGAGTGGCATAGTTCTCATCGCCATGCAGACCATGCCTCTGCCAATCATGTGGCTGATTTGGCATCCAGTTCCTGAAGGGAGAAGACAACAGCACGCTAGGAAGGGTAAATGGAGCAGAATTCAGGTCTGGAAAGGAGACACTCCAGATCAGCTCCCTGAGGGCCACAGCCAGGAAGGACATGGGGCAGAGAGAGAGCCAGAGTGTACTCAAAAGTTGGACTCATACTAGGTCTTATCCACCCATTCCCAGATAGATGCCTTCAGGCTCACTGAGGCTTATCCAGGTCTGTAAGGAATCTACAAATCTCTGGACAAAACCCTGAGTGATAGAAAAATAATCATGACTTTCCATTCCAATGAACTCCCTGGGCTATTGATTCTGAGCATTAGCTGTGTTTTCAGTCAGTGGAGGAGTTTTGCATGTTTATCCCAATGTCCAGACCAATGAAAAATGAGAACCCAGTGAAGAAACCTTCTAGGTTGGTGATAAAGTGCAGCTAAAGTTAAGGATGGGGGCTGGGAATGTGGTAGAGTGCTTGCCTAGCATTCATGAAGCCCTGAGTTCAATTCCTCAGTACCGAATAAACAGAAAAAGCCAGAAGTGGCGCTGTGGCTCAAGTGGTAGAGTGCTAGCTGTGAGCAAGAGAAGCTCAGGGACAGTGCCCAGGCCCTAAGTTCAAGCCCAAGATTGGCAATAAATAAATAAATAAAATTTTAAAAATAAAGTTAAGGATGATTTCTGTAAATTGGACACATCTTGGACACTGAAGAACAGAGGTTTTCATCTGCTCCTGCCTGGAGCTGAAGACCACTTGGTGGGACTTCTACAGCTGGCCTCAGGTCAACAATTACTTTGGAAGAACTAGGAGAGACTGTCTCATACTCCAGCCAGTTAAAGGGGCAGCAGGTCCTTTCAGAGTCTGATAAGGGAAAGATAGGATAAGAAAGGCACAATCTCCAAAGTAGGATGAGCCACATCCATAACCTTCCTGATCATTTTGACATTAGCCAGTTAGAAAGTTAAGTCCAGCTACTGGACTCATAAGAAATACAACAGTTTGATCTGGGACACATACATAGGAATGGACAGTATACTGGGTATGGCTTCTGCTAGTGAGTTCTGGACCTCAGATGCTCTGCTCAGGATTAGCTTAAAAACCTCTCTGCCCTCCCACACACTTCCTGCCTGAATACATGGGCACCCTTCATCTGCCTTTGAGTTCTTGTTCCTGTTTCTCCAGCCAGATCTCCAGGGCAACCACCTTCTGGTTCAAGCTATGGCCTGGAGGAGAGGGCAGCTTAGCAACAGGAAGCCAGGAGGCCACGCCCACCACCATTCTACACACTATAGGAGATCAGGGCCCATCACTGTTTGCAGCATGTGATTCTCATTTCATCTCTCAGAGACTTTAATCATTTCTTGAAAGCTCTGGTCTGGAGAATGTGAGGACTGAGTTCAGCAGTCAAATCATCACCTACTTCCACTCCATCCCAGAGCCCAGGCCAAACCCAGCTCATCCTAGGAGATCAGTTCCTGGACATCAGCCATTGTGTCTGAGGTGAAGTTACCCTCCTCTGGGTGAACTGGTCTCTCTGTACCTGGGAATCTGATGAGTGGAAGGAATACGGTCAGGACTAAGACTGATGAGGGTCCATCTGTACTGGCCCTGAGCAGGCCACTTGACATGCAGAACCTCATTCCCTAGTCTCAGTGGGCCACCAGTCTGGTATTGTGTATGAAGAAACCTAGGCCTGGGGTGAGGAATGCAGCAGGTAACCAAAGATAAGGCCAAAGCCAGCAGTGATCCCTTCACAGGTCCTTGGCTTTGCCCACCAGCACCCACCACAGGAACAACCACTGTAAGGTCTGCCCTGACAATGCAGGCCCTGTGCAGACACCTCCCTACCTCTTGGCTAAGTTTCCACCCAGTATCTATTACCTAGGTAACTGACACACCTGGAAGCAGTCACCTCCCCCCCTGGCTAGGTTGCATCCAGGTCTACCTCTTGTTACAGGCCTCCCATTGGATCTTAGGAGGATCCCACACCCTAAGGTCACATCCGGATCCAGTGTGGCCACACCTTCCCTCCACTTGGCCACACCTCTTCCTGTCCCTGGCCTAGATAAGTCCTGGCCCAGAGGTGGGTTGCCCCTTTTTCAGCCATGCCTCTCCACCATGCATGGTGGGGGCAGCAGTTCGGTAAATAAACTTCTTCTCCTGCCTGAATAGTGTGTGGTGTTCTCTTCATCGGCTACCTAATGAAACCTACCTAGTTAATATACCTTACAATCACTTGTCCATGAAAGCCACTGCCCATGTAGGTCTCTCTGGCTGTCAATAAATAGCACTGGCACTGTCACAACCCCATTACTGTTCCATATCAGCTCCTTTGTGGCCACCACTGTCCCTGCTAAAGTTCTTACCATTACCCACCATGGTCCATCACTGTACCCCATGATTGCTCTCTTCCCTGGGCACCCACATTAGTATCCGACCACACAGACAACCAGCAGCAGCACGAGGCTGAGGCCCAGGGAGAACAGGAGGAGGCAGGACACAAAGCAGATATCCCACAGGACAGAATGGAGATACGAGAAGAGGGCGTTAGAATGAGGGAGGACCAGGATGTGGAAAAGAGCACCAGGAACTTGTCTTAGTAAAGGCTGAACC
>NW_012267235.1:12421715-12423561 GCF_000151885.1 Dipodomys ordii | reverse complement strand
AGGCTAGCTCTCTACCACTTTGAGTGACAGCGCCACTTCCGGTTTTTGAGTGGCTAATTAGAGATAATGGAATTTTTCTGCTTAGGCTGGCTTCAAACCTTGATCTTTAGATCTTAGCTTCCTAATAGATAGGATTACAGGTTTGGGCCACGAGTGCCCTGTCTCACTGACTTTAAGTTTCAAGGATGCAAACTTTGCTGATATTGTCTATGTGCTGCTTTGCCTGAAGAGCTCCAACTGCCCCCACCACTCATCCCCATCAATCTAGCACAGTCCTCACTCACACAGGCCTTGCACGCTATCTGGTGATTCACGTACACAGCCTTAGCAGCTGGTATGCATATAAGAACAATGGATAAGTGCAGTCTTATTGTCAGAGCTGGAAGAGGTACCACTAGGACACACGGAGAGTTGCAAACAGGCAGGCCCTTAGCAGACACTCTCAGAAGCATAACTAGTTTACAGATAATCAATCTCCCCTCCAGACCCATTTCCCTGCAAGGCACATTTCTTAGTCCTTCCCCACAGAGGGCTCTGGCCTCCGACATCTTCCCTGTCTTTGTCTTTCTAAGGACCCTGCATTCTCTTTGCAATGGACCATCAGACCCCAGGAGCTGATTCTCTCAGAGGAGACACCCAACTGGTCTGTTTTCCCACTGGTATGATCACCTGGCCTCTGCCTCCATTCCATCTGCTGGTCTGAAGGATACCACCAAAGGGATCTCTTTGTTAAATTCAGAGAAAAATAGTGAGGCAAGCTGTCTTTCAAAATAGTATGGTGTTAAGCATCCTTACTGCAGCTCGAGAAGAAATCTCCACAGTTGTAAAAAGCTAAATGTTGTGTGTATATTCCAGAAACTCAGATAATGTCCCCTCAGCCCTTCAGGATCTAGATACTCAGATAAACCATATCTGACTCTGTTTTTGGCTTTAATGAGCTCCTTACATAATGATTTTTCTTTTTGGTACTAACATGTGGGAAATACTGATTTGTTGTTATTTATATTGTTTTGGTGGCTTGTTATAGCCTCCCTAATTTCTCATATGGTTTCCTTTCCAGTCTGGGGGAAAAAATGTTTCTTATGACATCTGTTCCTGGCAATTCTTCAACTGAATTTCCCATGTTACCTCTTAGTAAGATAGGATAAGACTTCAGGTCTCTGGCTAGGCAGGGCCAGAGTCCCCTACTCAGCTTGAAGCATTTACAGAAGATAGGTCATCATCAACTTCCCTTAAGATGAGGGATCTAAGTCATTTCTTTGGAAAAATGAGGCAGGATAGACTAGAAAAATAGACATGGGAAAATAGTGGTAACAAGTACAGATCCCCTTGAGTGCAGAGACCTCACTTACGAAAGATGGTGACAGGCCCAAGCCTTCTATGTCTGCTCAGGAAATCCTAGACTTATTGGAAGAAATCTGGTTTCAAAAAGTCATCACTCGTGTCTAAGATATCAAAAAGGAGACTCTGGTAGCCAAAGAAAATCGTACAGCCTATTATTATTATTATTATGAGTGTGTTGGTATGTGTGTGTATGAACTGGGGCTTGAACTCAGGGTTTCTTATTGTCACTGGTTTTTCACTCAATTATAGGCATAGCCAGGAGTGCCTGGCTGGATTTTAACTTTTTACAATATCTGGAACTTTTTGTCTTTTAAGAAGACTTAGTCTGCCAGGCGCCAGTGGCTCACACCTGTAATCTTTTTTTTTTTTTGCTTTATTCTTTTTTTTTAATTTTTTATTGTAAAGATACTATACAGAGGGTTACAGTTACATGAGTGAGGTAATGAGTACACTTCCTCTTGAACATTGTTACCCCCTCCATTGTTTTCCCCCTACCATCCCC
>NW_012267235.1:12413781-12417715 GCF_000151885.1 Dipodomys ordii | reverse complement strand
TCTGGGCCTGGGCGCTGTCCCTCAGCTCTTCAGCTCAAGGCTAGCGCTCTACCACTTGAGCCACAGCACCACTTCTGGCTTTTTTCTTTTTGCTTATATGGTGCTGAGGAATCGAACCCAAGGCCTCATGCATGCAAGGCAAGTGCTCTACCACTGAGCCACCTTCCCAGCCCCAAGGCTTAGTCTTATGAACTATACAACTTAGGGGTGGGGATGAGATGGGAAAACTGGGAGAGAGAGGGAAAGGGCAACATTGTCCAAAAAGAAATGCAACCTTTACCAACCTTATGTCACTATATAACCCCTCTATACATCACCTTTATAATAACGATAAAAATGGGGAAAAAGACATACTCTTACATTTAATATAATTAGCAATTGATTTAGGTCATAACTAACCTTTTATTTGTATCCTTTCTTTGCTCAAGGTTTAGGTATTTTGCTTTTTTTTTCTTTCCTTCAGTTATTTTTCCATATTTCCTGATAATTTGGTTAGAAATTATGTCAGCTACCAAATAATTTACATAAAAGTTGCTATGATAGTTGTAAAAAGCATGGAATACACATTGCTGTTTTATTTGTAGAAAATGTTTCCCTAAATACCTCAGAGTAGCAACACTCCTATCTTCACTTACCAACTAGTGGGATTTTAGGCAATGTGCCATAACACCCAGTTTATGTTTCTCTTGTAAATATGGAACTGTTAAATAATTCTTTCTCTGTACTTAGTAACAATTTTTATTTTTAAAGCAGACTTTACAGCTCCTCTTGTTATTAGTATTTTATTACCTGTTTCCAAGAATAAATTTTACTTTTATTGATTATATATATTCATTTTATAGTTCATTAATTTTCAATAATGTTTTTCATTTTTAATATATTTATATAAAGTCATTTACTCTATTTGGAGTATAGTCTGTGGTTCTTTATTATTACTCTGTGTGTGTGTGTGTCTGTGTCTGTGTGTGTGTATATACACTACTGGGGTCTTAAACTCAGGACCTTACACTTGCTAGGCAAGTACATTACCACATGAGACATGGCCCCAATCTGTGTGGTTCTTCTTTCTCCAGTTTCTTGAGTGAGAACATAGCTGGACCCTATGCATTGCTTCTCAGTGGCAACAACTGTGCTATACATCTAAGAACATTCTGAAACAGCTCTAGACTACTCCACAGTTTCAGCATGCAGTGTCCCACTGGGCTTCTCCAATTCTCTCCACATTTTTATTTGGACTCAAAATGCTTAGAAAGATGGTGAGAAAATTATTTGTTGATACAGCTTCAAGGATGTACTTTTTAAAAAATAATTTTTATTGAGATTAAGTGATTACATAAATTTCACAGTACTGTGGAATAGTGATACTTAGTTAAAATCACAAACACATTTTAACCTTCACAAGGCAAATTGTCATGATCGTGGTCTATAATGTGTGTGAATTCTATGAGCTTTGACAATACAACTATTTTTTCCACATCGGGTGCTATGTATATTTCTTTTCTTTTGCTTACTATTCCCTCTTTGCCTCTCATTCCCTCCCTCCCATCGATGCCCTTGAGTTGCTTAGTTTGTTTTCATCCATGTCCAGTGCAGCTGATGGGCCCCTCTGTTGTATATTTTCCCTTGTTTCCTTCTGATTCTGTGCTTTCGTCCTAGCTTCCCTCAGATGTGCACATATGTGGTTAAGAACATGGAGCCCTTTAGAAATGATATGACAAATTGCATAAAGGTCCTTTGTTTCTTTTCTTTTCTTTTCTTTTGTCAGTTGTGGGGCCAGAACTCTGGGCCTGGGCGCTGTCCCTCAGCTCTTCAGCTCAAGGCTAGCGCTCTACACTTGAGCCACAGTACCACTTCAGGCTTTTTCTGCTTATGTGGTGCTGAGGAATCAAACCCAGGGCCTCATGCATTTGAGGCAAGCGCTCTACCACTGAGCCACCTTCCCAGCCCTGTTTCTTGAGTCCTTTTACTTTGTCATCTCTCCTTGCAGTTTGGATTTAACATAGGATATATGTATATTTGTGTTCATTTTTCTAACTGCTTTAGCCTGATGAGAACAAGGCTCCATTTTGTAATTAGTTAAGGTCTTATTGAGGAGGAAATATTTTCTCCACTTCTATGAACAATTCCATAAGCATCTATAAAGACTGATTGGTCAGTTCTTGCTCCCCTCCCTGGTTGATTCTATTCCTGTGGGTGTTTCTCTTCACGGTCTTGCTTATGCTGTATGTTTGGTGACTCTGGGTTGTGGACTAATGGTGTTTGTTGCCTATCTGTGCACACAGATTCTATTTACTGTGACCCCAGTGTCTTTCCAAGTTTTTGAAACACTTGCCCTGCTACGGGGCAGGGAAGATTCTGGAGCAATATGATGGTCACCAGTAACAATTCTATTTATAAAATAGACTGAGACTCAGAGAACAGAATGACTCCCCCAGCCCATATCCTATGAACAACAAAGCCAGTATCCTAACCAGGCTACTCAGTTCTCATGATGGTTTGACCGTCCCAAAGTGTCCAAATGACCAGTGAGCCAACCCTTGGTTCTCAATCCCAATGACCAGACAATTCAGAGTGTTTAAGTGTTTAAGTCTATTTCTCTTCTTTTAACTGAAGAAAAAGCTGACAGGAATGAACTACACACTCTACAAGTCTCATGGGTTTTAATCTTCCCCCACCCCAAACATCACCCACATTCCTCACATTCTTTCTCCTTCCCTTAAAATTCCCCAAGAGTATGAACACACACACACACACACACACACACACACAGGTGGATTCCCAAACTCAGACCTCAATGGCTCAAAGCACTGAGGAAATCAGTTAGAGGGAGGAAAGCTCCTAGCTGGCCTTGCTCAGCTCTGTCTCACAGATCCAGTGGTAGTGCTTCTTGCAGACATCATCGTTCCAAAGCCCATTAAGGCCCAAATGAGCACAGTCTTAACTTCCTCCCATCCCATGCCCATGCCAGTTATCTGGCTGCTCTGGTCTCGGATTCATGTAGAAAGAGACGATCATGTGCCTCAGGAAGTCAGATTCTCAGTGAGGTCTCCCCAACCCACACATACATACACATACTCTGAGAAGGTGAAAGGGGCCAGCTATGGCCAGATATGCATTTATTTGAAGCCTGTCTGGTAGTCAGTCCCATCCACCCATCTCCTGGACCCACTTTGATCAGTGAGGCCTATCTAAATGTGTTTAGGGTTCACATGATCCTTGAGAAATCTCTGGGAAGAAAAGAGTGAGTCTCCCTTATACAAAGCAAGTTTCTCAGAAGCACCCCCAGGGTCTTTCCTGCTGCTCCTTGGAGTTGATTACTGATGGACTTGCAGAAAAATGGCAGATTGATCTGGGATACATAGACAGGAATGGTACGTGCACAGGGTATGATATTCTGTGAGGTCAACGTGCATAGGGCCCAACCTAAAACCTCCTTGCATTCCTACACATCTTATTTGCAAGTGCAGGGGCCCAGTCATTTGGCCTGTTTTGAGTTCCCAGCCCTATTTCTCCAGCTTGATCTCCAGGCCAGCCACCATCAAATTCACACTAAGGACTGCAGGTAAGAGGGCTCAGCACCAAGCATCCACTCTCAAATTCTTTTCTTTTCTTTCCTTTTTTCTTTTTTTGGTCGGTCGTGGGGCTTGAGTTCAGGGCCAGGGCTCTGTCCCTGAGCTCTTTCACTCAAGGATAGCACTCTACCACTTTAAGTCACAGCACCATTTCTGGTTTTTGAGTAGTTAATTGGAGATGAGTCAAGTCTCAGTGGTAGAGTGCTTGCCTTACATGCAAAGAAGAAGAAAAAGAAGAAGGAGAAGAAGAGGAAGAAGGAGAAGAAGAGGAAGAAGAGGAAGAAGAAGAAGAAGAAGAAGAAGAAGAAGAAGAAGAAGAAGAAGAAGAAGAAGAAGAAGAAGAAGAAGAAGAAGAAGAAGAA
>NW_012267235.1:12405934-12412056 GCF_000151885.1 Dipodomys ordii | reverse complement strand
GACCGGACCCCCAAAAAAAAATTTAAAAAAAATTGAGTACTAAGAGGCAACTAGCTTAGCCAAGCACAGGTAGCTCATTAAACTAGTTGAGAGGCTGAGATCTGAGAATGTGGTGGTGGTTCAAAGCCATCCTTGGCAGGAAAGTTCATGAGACTATCTCCAATTAACCACCAGATAACCAGAAGTGGAGTTATGGCTCAAAGTGGTAGAAGGCTAGCCTTGTGCAAAAGCTCAGGGACAGCACCCAGGCCCTGAGTTCAAGCCCATGACTGACCCCCTGCCCCCCCCCCCAAAAAAAGGCAGCTATCTGTTGTGGTACAGATGAGTTCAGAGAAAAGGAAGACAGGACTAACGAGTGAATGGGATATGGTAAATCATCTATACTAAATGTTAGAATAAATTAGACTTTGCCAGAAAGCTATGCAAACATCCATACAAAGAACAAAGAAAAGGTTTATGGCCAGCAAGATCCCTTCTCACAAGAGAGAACTGAAAAGTGCTGGCTATTGTCTGAGGTGACCTATATAACCTACTGAGGCTAGAAGGGGCTAGAAGGGGGCTAGGAGACAGAGACCCTGGTGTCGACGTGAGTACCAGGGGCTTCATCATGGTAGACTAGGATATATAGCTGCTGCCCAAGTAGTAGATAAGGGGCCCTGCAGCTGCGCAGACCTGAAGGTCACTCTAAAGGGTTCTTGCTGCCTTATATGGTGGTAGCTGCCCCAGAGGAATGCCATTTCAAGGTCAAGGGGGATTGGAGGCTGATTATTTACTGCCTTTACTAAACAGGCACGGTGTTGTGCCTAGGAAGGGGGCATGCCAAGCTGTGGAAGGGGGAAGGAGTGTGCTAAGCTATGGGGAAAAGAGCTCATTGGGCTAACACTAAAAACTTAAAATAAAAAAGTAAATTGTCTATATGTTATATGGGGGGGTAATCTATATATTTACATGAATAAAAAATTAAAATGGGGCCAGGCACCGGTGGCTCATGCCTATAATCCTAGCAACTTAGGAGGCTGAGATCTGAGGATCGCGGTTCAAAGCCAGCCTGGGCAGGAAAGACTGTGAGACTCCTATCTCCAATAAACCACTCAGAAAACCGGAAGTGGTGCTGTGGTTCAAGTGGTACAGCACTAGCCTTGAGCTGAAAAGCTGAGGGAGAGCGCCCAGGCCCAGAGTTCAAGCCCCACGACCAACCAAAAAAAATAAAAATTAAAATGGGCCGGGCTCTGGTTGTGGCTCATGCCTGTAATCCTAGCTACTCAGAAGCCTGAGATGTGAGGATCATGGTTCAAAGCCAGCCTGGGCAGGAAAGTCTGTGAGACTCTTATCTCCAATTTACCAGCAAAGTGGAAGTAGTGCTGTGGCTCAAGTGGTATAGTGTTTGCTTTGAGCTGAAGAACTCAGGTACAGCGCCCAAACTCAGAGTTCAAGCCCCACAACCGACAAAAAATTAAAATGGAGTTGGAGGCATGGCACCAACCAATGAGCCAAAGCCAAGCATCATAGCAAGTTTGAGGGGTTTTTGGGTCTCAGACAGAAAAAAAAATTCAAACAAGCCAGGAGCTGGTGGTATAAACCTATAATCCTAGATATTCATGAGGCTAAGATTTGAGAATCTCAGTTAGATGCCAGCCCTAGCTGACAAATCCACAAGATTCTTTTGTACTTTGTTTTTTGTTGGTTTGTTTTGCCAGTCTTGGAGCTTGGACTCAGGGCCTGGGCACTGTCCCTGAGCTTCTTTTGCTCAAAGCTAGCACTCTACCACTTGAGCCACAGTGCCACTCCTGGCTTTTTCTGTTTATGGTACTGAAGAATTGAACCCAGGGCTTCATGCATGCTAGGCAAGCCCTCTACCACTAAGCCACATCCCCAACCCGAATCCACAAGATTCTTACCTCCATATAACCAGCAAAAAGCTGAAAGTGGAGGTGTGGTCTCAGTGGTCGAGTTAAGGCATGAACAAATCAGCCAATGGAGAGACAGCATAAGATCTGAAGTCCAAGCCCCAGGACCAGCCCACATACAAAATTAAAGAGAAATTAAAGATAGACTAACATAATACAAAGTATGATTTGCTTGCATAATTTTTGCTCCAAATTTGGAGTTAGGTGGATACAAGGATAAAGGTAAATTATTTTAAATTTACACGTGTTAAGGAATATTACACAGCTACCATCATTTCCGTACATTCTAAATAATTTGAATGGTCTGCTTTTTCTTTCTTTCTTTTTTTTCCCACTCCTGTGCTTAAACTCAGTGCCTGGGCACTGAACCTGAGCTTCTTTTTGCTCAAGGCTAGCACTCTACCACTTGAGCCACCAAGCCACTTCTGGCTTTTTCTGTTTATGTGGTACTGATGAATCGAACCCAGGGCTTCATGTATGCTAGGCAAGCACTCTACCACTAAGCCGCATTCCCAGGCCTTTTCAGTTTTTTAATTGTTATTATAAACATGACATACAGAGGGGTTACAGTTACATAAGTCAGGTAATGAGCACATTTCTTTTTCGACAATGTCACCCCTTCCCTTGCTCTCTCCCAGTTTTTCTCTCCCATCTCCACCCACAAGTTGTAGAGTTCATCCAACAGTGCAAGTAAGTACCACTGCTACCTTTGTTCACGCCTTGTACCTCCCAAAGTATATATTTTTATTGCCAATGTGTGTGAATATATCTATTTATCTATGTACAATTCTTTGCAAGGTATGGGAAGCTCTGTGATCATATTCTTTACATCTGGGTATGAGTGCTCTGTCTTCCTCAAAAGTCAGTAGGTTAAAGCCAGGTAACAGGCTCAGGATAGTGACTAAGTCCCAGACCTCCTATTCAGAAGTTCAAGACTTCCCTGGCTTCTGATTTTGCAGTACTCTCCCAGCCAGTGAGGATAGAGTTACCAAGAATTGACATGCCCACACATTCAGAGACTTTACAGATTTGTTACGGTTTCTCTGCTCTATGGCCAGGCAGTGGTTTCCCAAACTCCTCCAGTGCCAGATAACTAGAGTGGCTGCCTTTAGGGGCCTCAGCTGCCTTTAGCAGTAGCTTGTGTGGGGTATTACATGTTGCTGCTGAAGCTCTCCAGGGGTAGAAACACTGCCTGTCAGACCTAAGCTAGTTCTGTAAACCCCAGCAGTCAGGAAATCCCAACTTTGCATCACAGGTAATACAAAACCCTCTCTTCTATCAAAGTAGTCACTTCCTTTCTGTCAAACTTTTTTTTTGCCAGTCCTGGGGCTTAAACTCAGGGCCTGGGCACTGTCCCTGAGCTTCTTTTGCTCCAGGCTAGCGCTCTACCACTTGAGCCATAGCACTACTTCCAGCCTTTTCTGTTTATGTGGTACTGAGGAATCGATATCCTGAGGCACAGGTAACAAAACACTGGCATCTAAACTGAAAATGTTGCTTCTCAAGACACACAGCCAGACTTCCCAAAAGACTGGCATCTAAACTAACAATCTTGCTTCTTGAAATTTAAGGTTCCCCCCCCCCCGCAACATCTCCTCCACCATCTCTTTTTTTTTGGGAGGGGTCCAGTTGTGGGGCCTGAACTCTGGGCATGGGCGCTGTCCCTCAGCTCTTCAGCTCAAGGCTAGCGCTCTACCACTTGAGCCACAGTGCCACTTCCGGCTTTTTTCTTTTTGCTTATGTGGTGCTGAGGAATCGAACCCAGGGCCTCAGGCATGCAAGGCAAGCGCTCTACCACTGAGCCACCTTCCCAGCCCCTAACACTAATTATTCTTATTCAGAGGGTAGAGATGGCAGATGGGTGTAGCCCATCATCTTGGCCTATCCTCCCTTCAATTTGGATTGTCTCCTGAACCCAGATTAGACAGTGAGGAAATTATATGTTGATACAGGTTCCTAGAATGTACTTTCATGTGAATTTCCAATTGTTTCAGCCTAGTCAGAGCATTGCTCTATTTTGGAATCAGTTGAGGTCTTATTAAGAGCAAACATTCACTCCATTTTTATTAACAATTTCAGAAGCATCTGCTAATCCTGCTTGGTCAGTTCTCATTGCCATCCCTGGGTGTTGAAAATCAATAATCAACAACCAAGGCTTCTCCTCACAGTCCTGCTTGTGCTGTGTTTGGTGACTCTGGGTTGTAAAGTCATGGTGTTTGTCACCTCTCTCTGCACGCAGCTTCTCTTTTCTGTGATAAAGGTAATAGACCCCAATAGTCATTCCAAGTTTTGGAAGCACTTAGGAAATCGTTCGGCTCCAGGGATGATACTGTAGGATATTGGAACAAGCAGGAAGTTACCAGTAACAATAAGATTTTATAGCTGAGACTCAGAGAACAGAGTGACTCTCTGAGCCCACATCCTAACCAGACCATCTGGACTGAAACTCATTGGGCTCTCATGAAGGCCTGGCCCTCCCAAGGCTTCCTAATACCAGTAAGCCCACTCCTGTTCACATCCGTGACAAGATAACTCATAAAACAGTTAAGTATATTTCTCTTTTATTTAATAAAAGGTTGCCCATAATGAGCTATACGCTGCATAAGGTGTCATCAAACATCATCTTACATTCTAGCCATCATCCATTCCTTTCCCCTTAAACTTCTAGAGGAACACCATGAAGAATATGGCGATCCCTAGCAAGGAAGACTCTCAATCCTAGACCTCAGTGGCTCAAGCCATTAAAGAAATAAATTAAGAGGAAGAACGTTCCTAGCTGGCCTTGTCCATCTTTGTCTCACAGACCCAGCGGTAGGACCTCTGGCAGACGTCATCATTCCAGCGACCATCGGAGGTGAAATGGGCACAGTCCTCGCCGCCTCCCAGCCCGTGCCCGTACCAGTTATCTGGCTGATCTGGTGCCCAGTTCCTGCAGACAGGAGACAGCCATGTGCTGAAGTCAGACTCCCACCATCAACCAGGCCTGGGACCACGGCAGGGTGGGTAGGCTAGCCCCAACTTGAGGAAACCAACTTTGGGCAGATGTACACTCACTTGAAGCCTTGCTTGTAGTCGGTCCCATCCAACCATCTCCAAGGTCCATTTTGGTCAGTTAGGCCCATCCAAGTGTTAAAAGTACTTTTGTGACTCTTGATAAAATTCTGAAGAGACAAGATGGGGTAGTAAACTCTCTTAACAGCAGCCAGTCTCCCAGAAGAGCCTCCTCCTCTCTCTCCAGGTGTGTGTTACCTGCTCTTCCTGGGAGTTCACCACCACCAGGTATGCATCCTCCAGCTGGCAGACCTTGTCAGCCTCTGACCAAGACTTCTCAGATTGGGAGAACCAATAGCAGCTGCCGTCATACTCCAGCCAATGAAGGGGGCAACAGGTCTTTACAGAGCCTATGGGTTTCAAACAGGGTACAGAGGCTGAAGCACTGCCCAGTGCACCATTAGAAGGAAACTGGGGCCAACGATATCCATAGTGCTTCTCACCGTTTCTCCTTAGGTCAGCTAGCCCACAGTTCACGGTCCTCAAATCCTTCACCAGCTGCTGGATTTTCAGGAGCATCGCAGATTGTTCTGGGACACACAGATAGGAATACATTGGACACACAGATAGGAATCCAGTACAGGACTTGGCCCAGGAACCTCCCTGCATGCTCACACATGCTCACCTACTAAGGCACAATCATCTGACCTGTTTTAAGTTCCTCCTCCTTTTTCTCCAGAGTGCTCTTCAGGGAAGCCATGTTCTGGTTAAAGCTGCGGACTGAAGGAGATGGGGCTCAGCACCACGAAGCCCGCCCTCTCCCTCCCCTCCCCCCCATTCTACATACTTTTGGTAACCAAGGCCTCTTACTTGTTTGCAATTCCTGCCTGTGATCCTCCACTTCATCTTTCAGAGATTTGGTCATTTCTTGCAAGCTGTGGCCTAAACAATGTGGGAATTGAACTCAGAAATCAAATCACCACCCACTCACACTGGGCACTGGTGGCCCCTGCCTATAATCCTAGCTACTCAGGAGGCTGAGATCTGAGGATTGGGGTTCAAAGCCAACCCAGGCAGGAAAAGTCTGTGAGATTCTTATCTCCAATAAACCACCAGAAAATCAGAAGTGGCACTATGGCTCAAGTGGTAGAGCGCTTGCCTTGAGCTGAAAAGCTGAGGGACAGTGCCCAGGCCCAGAGTTCAAGCCCCACAACTGACCAAAAA
>NW_012267235.1:12394800-12405884 GCF_000151885.1 Dipodomys ordii | reverse complement strand
ACCAAAAAAAAAAAAAAAAAGAAAGAAAGAAATCAAATCACCACCCACTCCCACCCCATCCCAGAGCCCTGGGCAAGCCCAGCTCACCCTTGGATGTCAATTCCTGGATATTAGCCATTGTGTCTGAGGTGAAGTTACTGAAATTCCTCCTTAGCATGAGCAGGTCTTTCTGTACCTGGGAATCTGATGAGTGGAAGGAATGTGGTCAGGACTAAGACTGATGAGGGTCCATCTGTACTGACCCTGAGCAGGCCACTTGACATGCAGAACCTCATTCCATAGTCTCACCCTGACCCAGTGGGCCATCAGTGCCGTCGTCTGGTATTGTATATGAGGAAATCTAGGCCTGGGGTGAGGAATGCAGCAGGCAGCCAAAGCTAAGGCCAAAGCGAGCAGTGATCCCTTCACAGGTCCTTTGCTTTCCCCCCAGCACTCACCACAGGAACCATCACTTGCCCACGAAGGCCACTGCCCATGTGGGCCTCTTTGGCTGTCCACAGCAGCGGCATTGTCATAATGCCCTATCAGTGCCTGTGTATCCATCATTGTCCCTGCTTATCTTCTCACTGTCACCCCCCATGGCCCACTACTGATTACCCCATGATTACTTTCCTCCCTGGGTACCTGTGGGTACCTACTTTGAGATCCAATGATACCGACAACCACCAACAGCAGGAGGCCGAGTCCCAGGGAGAACAGGAGAAGACGGAATACTGAGCAGATATTCCACACGGCCGAAGGAAAAGGAAGGGCTGAAAAAGAGGATGTTCCTACGAGAGAGGTCCAAGATATGAGACAGGCAGGACGATGGGAGGGGCCCCAAGAACCTGTCTTGGGATTTAGGGTGAACCTTAGGACTGCTGGGGGTGTGGTAGACTTAGCTGAGAAGAATTGTGGAATCCATGTCACATTTACCTCTCATACTTCTGGAGGCCCATGTATGTACCCCCGAGGAGACCACATGCATATAAGCAGACACAGGCAGAAACTGTGGCAATGTATGTGGCTTCTTCATCAGAGAAGAGTGAGATAGAAGTAGGATAAAAGAGAAATAAGCCAGGTGCTGGTGGTTCACACCTATAATACTAGCTACTCAGGACGCTGAGATCTAAGCATTACAGTTCAAAGCCAGGTCTGGCAGAAACTCCCTATGAGACTCTTATTCTCCAAAAACCACTCAAAAAAACAGAAATGGAGCTGTGGCTCTAGAGTACCAGCTTTGAGCGATAAAGCTAGGGACAGCACTCAGGCCCTGAGTTCAAGCTCCACAACTGACCAAAAGAAAAAAAAAAGAGTTGTAACTGACAGGTTCATTTGGAGGGGAAATTAGTTATTTTATAACAAGCAGGCCAATGTGTGCAAATCTATGAAAGGCCCAGCAGTACTAGCACGCTACCACTTTGAGTCACAGTGCCACTTCTGATTTTCTGGTAGTTAATTGGAGATAAGAGTCTCACAGGTTTTTCTGCCTGGGCTGGCTTCAAACTGTGATCCTCAGACCTCAGCCTCCCAAGTAGCTGGTAATACAGGCATGAGCTACCAGCACCCAGCAAGACATAACTCTTATTTTCTGCCCACAGAACAGAGCCAAGCCAAGGCACTGAGGTCTTCCCTGTCTTTCTGAGGATCTTCTATCCTCTTTACAATGGGCCCTCAGATCTGAGGAGCTGACTCTCTAGAACGGACCCCCAACACCATACTTTTCAGAGGTGCAGACATATAGCTGAAACACTGTTAGACTTTTTTTTTTTTTGGTGGTTGTGGGACTTGAACTCTGGGCTTGGGTGCTGTCCTTGCACTCTTCAGCTCAAGGCGAACACTCTACTGCTTGAGCTACAAGCACCACTTCTAGATTTTTTTTTTTTGGTCGGTCATGGGAATTAATTCTGGGCCTAGACACTGTCCCTCAGCTCTTCAGCTCAAGGTGAGAGCTCTATCACTTGGTGCTTAATTGGAGATAAAAGTCTCACAGACTTTCCTGCCTGGACTGGCTTTGAACCACAATCCTCAGATCTCAGCCTCCTGGGTAGCTAGGATTACAGGCGTGAGCCACCAGCACCTGGCTACTGTTAAACATTTTAAGAAGACAGTTCAGGAGAGCATTCTCTCTTTTCCTCTCACCTTTGTCAATCTTTTGGGTTTTTTCGTCGCTCCCCACATCTTGAAAATTTTCATATGCCATTGTCATGCTTGAACCCAGCCGGTCTCTGAGGCTGTCTGAGCTGTAATGAAGAAACCAAGGCGCAAATGGAGCAGAGCTATGGCCAATAAAGAGGCTGGAAGCAAGGTAGAGTTGAAATCAGGACTGGAATAATAAGATATAACATTCCATTTGAGAATGAGCCCTGAACCAAAATAGAAACATTCCTGAGTTTCCACCTGAGGTTACAGGTGGTAAGCAGAAGTTGAACTGAATTTAGAATTAATTCAGAAGTAAGTTGGAGCTAAATTCATTTTTTTTCAACTGGGTGTGAAATGATTCTGGACTTGATATTCTGTCACACTCTAGTAGTAGCATCAGTGCTCATGGGAATTGGGCCTAAGCTTGGCCCTGGAACTAGAAGTAGAATGGAGTTAAGGTTCAAGTTTAAAGTTGAGATCCAAGTTGGATCTTGGCTAAAGCTGAGGATGGGATTCAAGTCAGAGTTGAGGTTAGAACTGGGATTGAGGCTGAAAATCAAGGTGGAATTGGACCAGAGATCAAGCTAAATTTGAATTTTAGTTTGTGACTGTGGATTCTGGCTGCCATAGTCTAATCTAGAATCCAGTGAAGGGAAGATAATCTCAAGTAGTAATTGATAATTAAATCCCATGGTGGCTCCTTCTGTTTCTTCCCAATTACAACCAAAACCCAAAGTCTCTCCTCTCTCTTCCTCTAACATCTTCTCTGTCCCTGGGTCTCACAGGCGTCCCCAGCCCGGTTACCTGTGGGAGGTCTGGAGGCAGTGATCCTGGCTTTCTTGTTCTCCAGAGAGGCAGGGGTCACTTAGACTTTCTAGGAGTGGGAGGGACCAAAGGAGGAGCTATGTGGAGTCTTGCTGATCTTAGCCTAAAAGTCCAGTTAAGTGTAATCCCATTTCTCAACTTTGGACAGTAAGTAACACTGAGAATAAATTATAATTGGAACCCAGGCAGATGTGGGAGGGGGGATGTGGAGCCCATTTTGGGCTCTTCCCACTGGGTGTGTCTTCTCCTTTTCCTCTTTTTTAGAGCCTCCTTGACTTCCTCATTTTTATCATGTGGGATGTAGAGCTGGACCAGAAAGAACAGTATTAATTTTCCTCCTTGTTCTTATGTGTGTATCCACTTCCTGCTTATACATTTGTCAGAACAGTCCATGTGTCCATTATTGAGCCTTCATCCTAGCCGTGCTTATTCTCTGCTCTTCTTCAAACCTTAGGCTGACTTCTCTGGCATCTAAGCATCCTTGGCCTGACTCTGCACCCTCATTGACTTCACAACTTGCTTCCATTTCATGCCAGGAGCCCGGCCAGTACTCCTGGGTAGACTGCTTTGAGCCACTGAACACAACCCTTTTTAACAAGAAAGGGACCCAACTGTGGACAAGCAAAGCAAATAGCTTGTAGTTAATCTTCTATTTAAATTGCATTGTGAGGCTGAGTTCTGAGGATCGAGGTTCGAAGCCAGCCCAGGCAAGAACGTCTATGAGACTGGTACCTCCAATTAACCACCAGAAAATCAGAAGTTGTACTGTGGCTCAAGAGCACTTGCCTTGAGCTGAAGAACTCAGGGGAAGCATCCAGGCCCTGAGTACAAGCCCCATGACTGACAAGAATAAATAAATAAGATAAATAAATAAATTGCCTTGTGTTCTTCTATTTGTTTTGCTTTTGCTTTTTAACTGAATTGACAGTGTATCAGAAACATTTCTACACATCGGTAACTCATTTTATTATCCTATGTTCTGGCATTTCCTTTCCTTTTTTAAAAAGATAATTTATACCATTTTCATACATAAATAGCCACTACAAGTACACCTATAATCCAAGCTACCTTAGCAGGCTGAGATCCAGAATTCAAAACCAGCCCTGGCAGAAAATCTGAGATGGAGATCCAGAAATGGAGTAGAATGCCAGCCATGGCTGGAAAAGCCAAGTAAGAGCTCAAGGCCCTGAGTTCAAGCCCCAGTACTGGGGTTCACATACATAATTATATGTATATTAGATTAGATATGCATATATATTATACACACACACACATATATATATATTTAATTATATTGCCCCTTTAACCACCTTCTTCTTTCTTCCTCTCCTGGTTGTCCTCCAAACAATCTCTCTTCTATGTTCATGATATGTATATTTTTTGTGCCTAAAGTCTGAATATGAGAGGAAACTTGATTTATCTTTGTGAATCTAGTTTATTTCCCTGGCATGCTCTTCAGTTCTAGCCATTTTCCTGCAAATGGCCTAGTCTCCTTTATGGCTGCATAATACTCCATTTTATACGTATACTACATTTTTTTTATCCATTCAGGTTGATGAACATCTAGTCTGATTTCATTATGTGGCTCTTGCAAATAGTGCTGCAGTAAACATATGTTCAAAGAGGCTGAGATCTAAGGATCTCAGCCAGCTTTATCCAGGAAGTCTATGAGACTCTTATCTCCACAAAAAGCCAGAAGTGGAGCTGTGGCTCAAGCTGTGGCAGAGCACTAGCACTGAGCATAAAAGCTCAAGACAGCACAGTGTCTGTCCTGTAATCCTAGCTACTCAGGAGACTGAGATGTGAGGATCACAGTTCAAAGCCAGTCCTGGCAGAAAAGTCCCTGTGAAACTCTTCCCTCCAATTAACCTCTCAAATACCAGAAGTGGAGCTGTGGCTCAAAGTGGTAGAGCGCTAGCTTTGAGCACAAAGAGGCTCAGGGATAGCGCCCAGGCCCTGAGTTCAAGCCCTATGACCAAAACCACTAGACAAACAAAGCTCAGAACCGTACCCAGGCCTAGAGTTCAAGTATCTATATAGCTGAGGTTGGCCTCAAACTCACAATCCCCTTACTTCAGCCTCCCTAGTGCTGAGATTTACAGGTATGTGCCACCCTGCTACATCTCCCTGTTTTTAAACATAGGGTATTTCCTACTTTGGCTTTGCTTCCTGATTTTACTTCTGATTGTTATTTGATGTTTTGCTTATTTTGTGGGGCAGGATGGTGCTTCAATTTGGACTTGGAAGATCTTTAAAAGGCCTATGTGCTGGAGGCAATGTTGCCAGTGTTAGGTTTTTAAAAAGAGGTAGCCGAGTAAGAACTGCACCAGCACGCACATGGTATTCAGGTAAGGGGGTAGGTTTATTCAGTAGACCTGATGGGACCAGGCAAGGTTGGCACTCCACGTGGCTGGGAAAGGCCTGGGAATGAGAGAGAGCTGGGAAAGAGAGGCATGTCACAGTTGGGAGGTATCTCAGTGGTGGAATATTGTAAAATGGGAAATCAGAGACAGAGCAAAATTATTGATTACTAAAAATAGGGCAAAGCATTTAAGGCAGAACCTCTTTGTAGAGAGAAACTCCAGGTTAATTATTAAAGAGAAATTCCAGAGGTAAAGACCCAAAGTGAATTAGGGAGTGAAATCATAAACAAGTTAAACATCAGGTTTCTGAAATGTGGTAAATAGCAGCAGAATTCAGGAAAACCTGGGAACCTGGAAGGCCAGAAGGCCATTTGGCCTTAGACTTGCTAAATAGGAAGATTAGGAGGTGTTTTTGTAAATAGGAAGCTTGGAACATGTTTTGGTAAACATCAGTTAAACTGCTAACAAAGGGAAAATCGGATTGCTCTTTGCTTCTGACTTAGTGTTTTGTTCATTGGAAATTGCTATTTTTGATTACTGACTGCTGATTCTGCTTCTGTCATGCACACCACCACCTGCGTGTGGCTCTTTTCCTTTATCAGCCATGCCCTGAGAGAGCTTGGCTGCTACACTCCATTACCCAGTGAGTGGGGTGTAGTCACTGCACAGCTAATAAAGACTCCTTGCTCTGCGTTTTTGAGTCAGTGGATGTATTTGCAGGAACCAGGTTTTTTTACCAACCTAGTGGGAGGTCTTCTCTTCATTGACCATGTGTCTCTGAAAGGGATTTTAGGAGCCTCACGCCTTCCTTTTTCTCTTTTGCCTCCTGCCTTTAAGGTGAGTAGTTTTGCTCTAATACATACTCCTGCCACGGTGTGCTCCTTGCCACAAGCCTAAAGCAACAAGGGCAAACTGATTGTAGAGTAAAACCTCTAAAAATGTGAGCCAAAATAAACTTTTATCTCTTTATAGGTTGATTATGCTAAACTAGTTTTTGGTTGGTTTGTGTGCTGGTACCAGGACTTGAATTCAGGCCCTTCCACTCTCATTCAGCTTTCTTGCTTATGGCTGGTACTTTGCCACTTGAACCATGCCTCCAGCCCAGCATTTTGCTGGATTTTTTTTGGAGATGGAGTATCACAGACTTTTCTCCCCAAGCTGACTCTGAATTGTGATCTAGGCCTCAGCCTTCTAAGTAGCTGGGATTACAGATGTAAGCCACTGGCACCTGGCTTTACCAGGCATTTGGATAGAAAGCAGGCTAACACAGTTTTCTTTGGAGAAGCAAATGCTGAGGGTGAATTTGAGGTATGACCTACTTATTAGGAGTTCAGCTCCTGGGAAAGGAAGAAGTAATGATGAATTGAGGGAGGTACATCTTGGCATCAGCCAGTCCTGAAGGGACTTCTGATAACTAGAACCATGTTGCCATGGTAGTAGATCAGCATCCAGGCATGGGCATGGAACAGGGCTCCATATAGCCCTAGCCTTCTGGTCACTGGTTGCACATGCCTTCAGCAGAATTGGCTGTCAGCAGATCACACTCCTTCCCTTCAGTGGTCACCAAATGTTTCCTAGAAAAGGGATTGGGCAATTCATCTGTGGCTAGTGTAGTATTGTGTTGAGTTATAAAGGAATTGGGATAATCAGCTTTTTGCAGTGTTGTTCCTTTCAGAGAACATGCCGTGTTCCTCTAGTTGCAGGGCAGTGCATTTATTCATCCACTCAACATAGAGGGTCTGCAGCCAGACAAGCTACTTGTGAAACGGTCTACCAGACAAAGGCCCAGTGTCCACTGAGATCACTTTCCAGCAGCTGACAGATAAACAAACAGATAAACAAACAAAGGAATTAGAAAAGTGTGTGTATATATATATATATATATATATATATATATATATATACACACACACACACAGCCTAATGTCACATGTGACAGTGTCTTGGAGGAGATGGTGACATAAAGCATTTTTAATATGGTGGCAAAAATAGAGTATCAGCCCGGCAGTAGTGGCTCACATGTGTAATCCTAGCTACACAGGAGGCTGAGATCTGAGGATCATGGCTCAAAGCCAACCCTAGGCAGGAAGTTCGTGAGACCCTTATCTCCAATTAACTACCAAAAAAGCCAGACATGGAATGTAAGGTCTACCCCGGCCATGCAGGCCCTCTTGGCTAAGTTTCTACCCAGTATCTGTTACCTAGGTAACTGGCACACCTAGAAGATAGGTCACATCCTGGGCCACCTCTGGTCACATGCCTCCCACCTTTAGGAGGGTCCCACACCCTGAGGTCACATCCGGATCCAGTGTGGCCACACCTTTCCCCCACTTGGCCACACCTCTTCCTGTCCCTGGCCTAAATAAGTCCTGGTCCAGGTGTGGGTCGCCCCTTTTTCAGCCATGCTTCTCCACCATGTACAGTCAGGACAGCAGTTTGGTAAATAAACTTCTTTTCCTGCTGAATAGTGCGTGGTGTTCTCTTCATCGGCTACCTAATGAAACCTACTTATTTAATATACCTTACATGGAGCTTAAGCTCAAGTGGTAGAGTTCTAGCCTTGAGCACAAAAGCTCAGAGACAGGTACCCTAGCCCGAGTTCAAGCCCTAGGACCAGCACACAGACACACAGACACACACACACACACACACACACACAGAGTTCATTAAAATAAAATAAATTGCATGGTCATTAAAAAAAAAAGAACAATTGTTCTCTTTCTAGTCCCCAAAATAAATTAAACTTTGAGCATTTCCTATAAATCGCTGACTCTCTGAGAAAAACAACTTTCTCTGAGACTTCTCTAATGCTGATGCTAAGGACGTGCCATGATTTTTTGTGAATATGAAAATCATGTGTTAGGAAAAAAAAGTGCTGAGTTTTGCCATCAAGAGGATCCTTGTCTATATGTGTTAACACTGACAACCTTGCAGAATTTCTCTGGGAATGCCTGCTGTAAATTTTGTTTGGTAAGCTTGTACTCACAAAGGCTGATACCTCTCAAGTAATCGGAATTATGGACATGAGCAGCCACATCTGACATCAGTACCTCTTGGTCAGAGAACTTCCCTCCTACAATTCACATGGCCACATAGGACATACCTTGGAAGGACATTGTTGCCAACTACAAAGAGTATTAGCCAAACACTGATGGGTGTCAAGATATAAATACTACAACTTCCTTCTTCCTAAGGGACAACTCTGATGTGACTTACGCTTCCTTTGTGGGATTTTAAGCTAAATTCAGATAAAGCCACCACCATGATACTTCATTTGTAATTGCCTGCAATGACTTCTGTGAACCTATGCATCACTTTCACAAAAAAAAATCCTCTCACAGTCAGCTTCTATTGACCTCTCCTCTTCCTGATCCCGCTTCCTTGTTCCCTTACTCATTATCTTCCCCAGAATGACTTCTAATGAATTACTTTCACCATGGATCCTCCTCTCAAATAGTTCAGTTCCCCTTTCTTGTCTTCCTTTCCTGGTTCTCTAGAACAAAGGAGAGAATTAAAGGTCAGAGGCTGGGCTTGGCTCCAATAGCTCACACCTGTCATCCTAGTTACTCTGAAGCCTGAGATCTAAGGATCCCTGTTCCAAGCCCTGGCAGAAAAATACAAGAGATTCTTATCTCCAAATAACTAGCAAAAAAACCCACCTAAGTGTAAGTGTGCCTCATATGGCAGATGTGGGCTTAAATAAAAAAGCTAAGCAAGAGCCCAAGACCCTGGCTCGTAGTTGGAGGTGGTAGAGGTGCTTTTCACAGCAAGCACATTACAATGGCCCTTGTTGGGTTTTTTTTGGTCATTGTGTCAGTTTGGGGGCTTGAACTCAGGGCCTTACACCTTGTTTGGCATTTTTACCCAAGGCTGGTACTATATCGCTTGAGCCATACCTTCACTTCCAGATTTTTGCTGGTTCATTAGAGATAAGAGTCACTCAGATTTGTCTTCCTGGGTTTGGCTCCAAACTGAGATCCTCAGATCTCAGGCTCATGAAAAGCTAAGATTATAGGTGTGAGCCACCAGTACCGAGCCTTTCCCAGATGTTAATATACCTTCAGATTTTCCTGTCAAGAAACAGAGATGAAGGGGGCTGGGAAGGTGACTCTGGTAGAGCGCTTGCCTTGCATGCATGAGGCCCTAGGTTCGATTCCTCAGCACCACACAAGCAAAAAGAAAAAAATCCGGAAGTGGCGCAGTGGCTCAAGTGGTAGAGCGCTAGCCTTGAGCTGAAGAGCTGAGGGACAGTGCCCAGGCCCAGAGTTCAGGCTCCACAACCGGACCCCCCCCCAAAAAAAAGAAACAGAGATGATGGAAATGACACTGTGGCTCAAGAGATAGAGCACTAGCCTTGAGCTATAGAACCGAGGGACAGCGCCCAAGCCCAGAGTTCAGGCCCCCAACTGACAAAGAAAAAGAAAGAAAGAAAGAAGAAAGAAAAAGGAAAGAAAGAGAGAAATAAAGGAAGGAAGGAAGGAAGGAAGGAAGGAAGGAAGGAAGGGAGGGAGGGAGGGAGGGAGGGAGGGAGAGAGATGAGGGTTGGGAAGGTGGCTCAGTGGTAGAGTGCTTGCTTTGCATGCATGAGGCCCTGGGTTCAATTCCTCAGCACCACATAAGCAGAAAAGGCCGGAAGTGGCTCAAGTGGTAGAGTGGTAGCCTTCAGCTGAAGAGCTGAGGGACAGAGCCCAGGCCCAGAGTTCAGGCCCCACAACCACCACCACCAACAACAAAAAAGAAACAAAGATGAGTCCATTTCTTTATTACCACAGAACTACTGAGGGCATTCCACTGCCTCTCTTAAAAACTCTGTGGGGGGGGGGGCGGGCATCTCCACTGCCTTTCTTAAACTCTGTGTGTGTGTGTGTGTATGTGTGTGTGTGTGTGTGTGTGTATGTCCGTGCCAGTCCTGAGCCTTAAACTCACAGCCTGTACACTGTCCCTGAGCTTTTTTTGCTCAATGGTTGCACTCGCCCACGAGCCACAGCCCTACTTCTGGCTTTTTCTGAGTAGTTCATTGGAGACAAGGCCTTTCCTGCTGGGGCTGGCTTTGAGCTGGGATCTTCAGATCTCAGCCTCCTGAGTAGCTAGGATTACAGGCATGAGCCACCAGTACCTGGCTTCTTAAACACTTCTTGACCCTCTCAAGTAGCAATCCACAGAGATCCCAACAAAATATGCTGTTAGCTACCACGTGTCCTGATAAAACTCTGTATCAATGGTGCCCTGTGGTTCTGTCATCTGGTTGGTGAGGGAGTAGAGAAACAGTCTACTTCCACATGGAGTGAGAGTTGAAGACTCTCTTGAATGAACTCCCTTGCTTGTTTTGTCCCCTCAAGGGAGTTCTGCTCAGATGTGCCTAGCTATCTTAGGGTTTTGAAACATATGAACAACAACAATCATCTGCCGCAGCTTTTGAAAACAGGAAACATATCCTTTAACCTCCTATTTCATGTGCTCTGATCACTTTTCTCAGTTCCATTTTTGAACAGGGGTTTCTGGGATGAAAAGGCTGGGCACCAATAGCTCACTCTTGTAATCCTACCTACTCAGGAAGCTGAGATATGAGGATCCATGGTCGAAGCCAGCCTGGGCAGGAAAGCCCATGACACTCTTATCTCCAATTAACAACTGAAATGCTAAAAGTGGAGCTGTGGCTTAAGTAATAGAGCACTAGGCTTGGACCAAAAAACCTTCGGGACAATACCCAGGCCCTCAGTTCAAACCCAATACTGGCACACACACACACACACACACACACACACACACACAGAG
>NW_012267235.1:12376379-12394130 GCF_000151885.1 Dipodomys ordii | reverse complement strand
GGCTCAGTGGTAGAGTGCTTGCCTTGCATGCATGAGGCCCTGGGTTCGATTCCTCAGCACCACATAAGCAAAAAGAAAAAAGCTGGAAATGGCACTGTGGCTCAAGTGGTAGAGCGCTAGCCTTGCGCTGAAGAGCTGAGGGACAGAGCCCAGGCCCAGAGTTCAGGCCCCACGACTGGACCAAAAAAAAAAAAGATGCACATTTTAGCCATCAGGAAATTCAGATAAAAAATAGAAAAAATAGATAATTTATACAATGTTGTTGAGAATATAAATCAGTTTTGCAGTTTCTTGAGCAACTTACACTATATGACAATATTTGCATTAGTCACAGAAGTAAATATGTGTCCATACAAAATTTTGTAAATGAACATTTATAGAAGATTTTTAATATCCAAAACCTGGAAACAGCCGGGCACTGATAGCTCACACCTGTAATTCTAGCTACTCAAGAGGCTGAGATCTGAGGGTCAATGGTTCAAAGCTAGCCAGGATAAGAAAGTCTATGAGACTCTTCTCTCCAATTAACCACCAGAAGACCAGAAGTGGTAGCTCAAAGTGGTACAGCAGTAGCCTCAAGCAAACAAGCTCAGGGACAACACCCAGGCTGGGAGTTCAAGCCCCACGACTGGGGCTTGATGAACCCAGATGTTCATCAATGAATGAATGGCTAGTTTGTACCATGGAACACTAATCAGCAAAAGAAATGAATTAAGCTGGTTGTTGGTAGTTAAAATCCCCCAGCTCTCAGGGGGCTAAGGATCAAGATTGTATGTCAGCTCTAGTAGAAAAGCCCATGAGGCTCTATCTCCAATTAACCAGCCAAATACTGGACTGGAAGCATGGCTCAAGTGGTAGAATGTGAGCTGTGAGTGAGGAAATTAATCAAGGGCATTAGACCCTGGGTTAAAGCCCTAGTATTGGCAAAGGTACAGGAGTGTCTGAGCGTATGACTCACTTAAGTAGAGTACTTACCTAACACGTGTGAGGCCCTGACTCAATCCCCAGCACCACCAAACAAAAGAAAGGGCAGAGATAGACAAGACCCTGAAGTGCTAGACATGTTCTGTGTTGTGACTGTATCACAATAATTGTGTCACCGTGTGAATACCTTGATCATGATATTGTGTGATTTTTGTTGTTTGTGAAAGTGGGTTTCTGGGGGAGGAGGGGAGGCTGGTGGTACAGGCATTTGAATTTGCTATGCTACCACTTGAGTCACATTTTCAAGTCTTTTTGCATTAATAACTTTTCAAGTAAGGTCTTGCACTTCTGCCTGCCTAGACTACCACCCTACTTACATCTAGGATGACAGGCATGCAGCACTGTGCCTAGCTTTTATTGGTTGAAATGAAGTCTACTCTCTTTGCCTCCCAAGTAGCTGTGATAATAGGCTTGAGTGACCACACCCAGCCTTGTGTGATGGTTTTGCACCAGAAAAAAATAACTGTATAAAAGGTATTTTTGTTTTTGTTGTTGTTTTTTGCTGGTCATGGGGCCAGAACTCTGGGCCTGGGCACTGTCCCTCAGCACTTCAGCTCAAGGCTAGCGCTCTACCACTTGAGCCACAGCACCACTTCCGGCTTTTTCGGCTTATGTGGTGCTGAGGAATCAAACCCAGGGCCTCATGCATGCAAGGCAAGTACTCTACCACTGAGCCACCTTCCCAGCCCTGTATGTTATATATGTTCTCTGTATTATTTCTTACAACTGCATATGAATTTTGTTCAGTAGGGTTTAGCTTTATTCAGTCTACTAACTTGGGGAATTTTCTACTATTCTATCATTATTAATTCCCTCCTGGCACTACATTTTGGTTTATCTTACAGTTGATTTTTTTTCTGTTCTAAGTCAGATGCTAGGTTTATATATTTTTACAATACATTTTTACATCTTACATTTTAGTAAAATGTAAAAATATAGGCTCATGCCTACTCAGGAAAGCTGACATTTGAGGATCACTGTCCTGTGAAACTGTTATCTCCAATTAATCACCAAAAAGCCAGGACTAGATTGTGACTTAACTGGTAAAGCACTAACTAGCCTTGAGCAAAAAAGATCAGGCCCTGAGTTCAAGCACCAGGATCAGCATACATACACACACACACACACACACACACACATACACACCCCCCCACCACCACCACCAACAACAACAATAACAACAACCTTGAAGCTGTACATTTTCCTCAGAACCCAGCTTTAGTTCCATCCTATATGTGCTGATATAGTTCATTATTTTACATATAATTTTCCCTTTAGATCATAGTAATATGGTAAAATATTTCTTCCTTTACAAACAGCTAAGCTTCCTTTTTAATTTTTGTAAATGATTTTAATTTAACTGTATTTTTATTATTTATTTATTTATTTTTGTCAGTCATGGGGCTTGAACTCTGGGCTTGGGCGCTGTCCTTGTGCTCTTGAGCTTAATGCGAGTGCTCTACCGCTTGTGCCACAGTGCCACTTCCAGTTTTCTAGCGGTTTATTGGAGATAAGAGTCTCACAAACTTTCCTGCATGGCTGGCTTTGAACCGTGATCCTCAGATCTCAGCCTCCTGAGTAGCTAGGATTACAGGTGTGAGCCACCGGCGCCCAGCTTTAACTGTATTTTAACAAGAGAATACCACCTTAAAAATCTCTCCCTTGCCAGGTGATGGTGGCTCATGCCTATAAACCTAGCTACTAAGAAGGCTGGGATCTGAGGATCACAGTTCAAAGCCAGCCTAGGCAGGAATGTCTGTGAGACTCTTATCTTCAATTAACCACCAGAAAACCAGAAGTAGTGTTGTGGCTCAAGTGGTAAAGCACTCATCTTGAGCTAAAGAGCTGAGGCACAGCATCCAGGCCCAGAGTTCAAGCCCCATGACCAACAACAACAAAAAAAATCTCTCCCTTAACCATGTGCCAGGGGCTCATGCCTGTAATCCTAGCTATTCAGGAGGCTGAGATCTAAGAACCAAGGTTCAAAGCCAGCCAGGGAAACAAATCTACATTTAGAAAGGTAAATGTCAGTCATTCTCATATCTAACTTTTAAGAAATTCATAGTTTAGTGATCACCAAAGATTATATCATTTGAGAAAAAAAAGTCTAAGTATTTATGAATCATGGTGGACTAGAGGGATACAAGAGAAGGAGTTATAAGGCTGACCTCTCTACCTAAGAAATTAGTTTTCGTTGGGCTGGGAAGGTGGCTCAGTGGTAGAGTGCTTGCCTTGCATGCATGAGGCCCTGGGTTTGTTTCCTCAGCACCACATAAGCAGAAAAAGCTGGAAGTGGCACTGTGACTCAAGTGGTAGAGCTGAGGGGCGGAGTCCAGGCCCAGAGTTCAGACCTCACGACTAACAAAAAAAAAAAAAAGAAAGAAAGAAAGAAAAGAAATTAGTGTTCACAATTTCCACATAATGATGTGAGCCTTTGGCACCAGAATTGATGGCATTGCACTGTACCAAGAAGCCAATGGATCAAAACTTGTTTAGTAAATGTATGTCCAATTCTGAATTTTTCTAATTTCTAATTTCTGTGTACAGAGGGGAGGGAGGAAGGGAGGAAGGAAGGAAGGAAGGAAGGAAGGAAGGAAGGAAGGAAGGAAGGAAGGAAGGAAGGAAGAAAGGCAGGCTAAGAGGTATGTTGTCTAGGGCTGGGAATTTTCCTGTATTTATATAAGTGTGTGTGTGTGTGTGTGTGTGTGTGTGTGTGTGTGTGTAAAAAGAAGAAAGGATTGTTACCAGAATTTATTCACTGGGGCTGGGAAGGTAGCTTAGTGGTAGAGTGCTTGCCTTGCATGCATGAGGCCCTGGGTTTGATTCCTCAGCACCACATAAGTAGAAAAAGCCAGAAGTCGCACTGTGGCTCAAGTGGTAGAGTGGTAGCCTTGAGCTGAAGAACTGAGGGACAGCACCCAGGCCCAGAGTTCAGGCCCACAACCAACAACAACAACAACAAAAGAATTTATTTATCAGTAACAATATTAGTACCATCCATAACTGATACATATTTGGAATTAAGAACTATATTAAATTAATTAAATTTTTATAGACAAAATTGTGAAATCTTATTCCATCTACGTGACAGTGGCCAAATAATGCCCATAACTGATGATAAAGAGCTATAAGTTTATGTTTGATACTTACAACTACAAATGTGAAAAGTAGAGGAAGCAGAGCATTGAAAGCAGTTTTTCTGGGCAGCAGGAATAGCTAAATCAATTGAAATCCTGCATGACCCTGCATGACTTTAAAGTGTTTTGCTTTTTTTTTTTTTGGACAGTCATGGGTCTTGAACTCAGGACCTGGGCACTATTCTTGAGCTTTTTCACTCAAGGCTAGCATTCTACCCCTTTGCACCACAGTTCTACTTCCCATTTTCTGGTGGTTAATTGGAGATAGGAGTCTTACAGACTTTCCTGCCCAGGCTGGCTTCAAACCATGATCCTCAGATCTCAGCCTCCTGAGTAGCCAGAATTACAGGTGTGAGCCATCCAGCCTTATTTTATTTAATATTAATCATGTACATAAAAAGAACAGTGATAGAGTGCTTACCTAGCATGTATGAAGCCCTGGGTTCGATTCCTCATAAACAGTACCACATAAACAGTACCACCTAAATAGAAAAGGCCAGAAGTGGTGCTGTGGCTCAAGTGGTAGAGTACTAGCCCTGAGCACAGAGAGGCTCAGGGACAGAGCCCAGGCCCTGAGTTCAAGCCCCAGGACTGGCAAAAAAAAAAAAAAACAAAAATAAAAGAACAGTCTTAGTCAATTTTGTGATTGAGTAATCTTGACCTATTACAAACTTACAAGCAAAAATTACTTGAAACATTATTTGTCGAAAACAATCAAAAATGAAACTAGCCTCTGTAGTCCTAGCTACTCAAGAGGCTGAGATCTAAGTATTGAAATTCAAAGCCAGTCTGGCCAGGAAAATCCATGAAATTCATGTCCAATTAACCACAAAAAGCCAGAAATGAAGCTGTGGTTCAGGTGGTAGTACACTAGCCTTGAGCACAAAAGCTTAGGGACAGTACTCAGACCCTTGAGTTCAAGCCCCAGAACTGGCAAAAACAAAAACAGAAACTATTTGCCCATCACAGAGCGTGGCTAAATATTGGGTGGTACATCTATACTTTGAAATTCTCTATGGCTTTAAAATTCAATGAAGTAAAACCCTTTTGGGCAATGGCATTGATTAGAAAAATGATCATAAGACATTGTACAGTGGAGAAAAAGAGCTACATGATTCTACAGAGTATTGCATTTATGCAGGAAACATTCTGAGAAGATATCCAGAAATATATAACACTGAGGAGAGAAAAGGAAGAAAAGACACTGGGGTATGTGCATGCATGTGCACATATGTGTGTCTATGAACAACCTTTTTTTTTTACTAACATCATATATAACTTCACAGTTTTAAATTTTTGCCTATGGCTGGGAATGTGGCTTAGTGGTAGAATGCTTACCAAGCATGCATGAAGCCCTGGGTTTGAGTCTTCAGTACCAAAAAGCTGGAAGTGGCACTATGGTTCAAGTGGTGGACTGCTAGCCTTGAGCAAAAGAAGCTCAGGGACAGTACCCAGGCCCTGAGTTCAAGCCTCAGGACGGGCACAAAAAAAAAATTGCCTAGCAAGTGCAAGACCTTCAGTTCAGACCTCAATACTAACAAGAGATATGTAGATGATAGAGAGGGATGAAAGATAGATAATAGATATAGATAGACAGACAGACAGACAGACAGACAGGTAGATAATAGAGAAACTGGCTTGTGTAAGGTCTTCAGTTCAATCCCTAATATCTCAAAAATGGCAAAAAAAAACCCACCTTAAAATATAATTGTTTAAAGGTCTTTCTAAGGCCACCCACTGCAGAAACTGATGGAGATAACCTGTGTTGGAGATAATGTCTTTGGAATTCAAATGGACCAGCCAGGCTGGAAATGGTGGACAGGGATCTGAGCAAACCTTCTGTTCTTCACACACATCTTCCCTGGAGGTTGAGGTTTGTCCCCAAATGCAGGGAAAGGAAAGAGCACCTGGATGGCCTCTAACTTCCCCTCATAACTGTCACTGAGCCATTTCTGGTCCTAGCCTCTCTCCTCTCCTCCCTAACCCTCCACAATCCCACTGGTGGTGTTTGCCAAGCTGCAAGGCTACAGGGTTACTCCTTGTCTCCCTCCTCCTCCAGCCCTTCTGTCTGGCCTTCTTTGTCCCCTTCATGTCCCAGTCCCAAATAACCAAGCCACACAGTTGCAAGTATTTGTGTCTTCTTTTCTCTACTCCATTGAGAAGGGTGAGCATGAGACTAATTACAACACATTGTGGTGTGAGGAGGGATCTCAGCCTTCCCAGCACCCACTGCCTATTTCTCCTCAACTCCTCTTCCCCATGCCTGGGACTCCATTTGTCTTCTGTTCTTCACAATCCTCCTCCATGGAGAAGCTAGATTGATGCAGAAGTGGGCCGGGGCAGGGGCTGGGGGTACCAATGGGAGACACTGAAGCCGGGCTCCTACACGGTGATATTATGTTTCATCTCACAGGCCCAGTGGTACAGCTCTGCACAGAATTTGTCGTTCCAGAAGCCATTTGCCAAGACTACCGCACAGTCATCTCCTGCGCCCACCTCGTGGCCCTGCCAGTTATCTGGCTGAGCCATACCCCAGTGCCTAAGAAGACAGGACAAAGCTCAGGCTCTCCCCTCACCGTCTCCCACCAATCCAATCTGCTAATCCCCCCAAAAGGCACGGATCGCTCAGTGGGACCATCAAGGTAGAGAGTCGGAGAGGGAACGTTGGGGAAGTTGGCCCCTAAGGGATTTGTGTGTTGGGGTGAAAAGTCAACTGGGAAGGGATACAGGGAAGCCACTTACTGGTAGTTGTGCTCATAGTTGGTTCCATCCACCCATTTCCACGGGCCCTGTATGTCAGAGAGACCTATCCAGGTGTGAAAGGGGCTCATGTGTTCCACAATGAATCTCTGGAAAAACATGTGGGAAGAAGTTGCTAGATTCCAGAAATGTCTTGTACAATCATGATGTATCTGTGCAGGTGTGCCTCCTTCTGCTTCCTCAGCCTGATCTTCCCCAAGCTAAGACATCCCTCCCTCCCCAGGAAGGGTTTCCTTGTTCTTCCTCTATAACAATAGCTGTTGAGTGCTTTTTGCCAGTCCTGGGGCTTGAACTCAGGGCCTGGGCTCTGTCCCTGAGCGTCTCTGTACTTAAGACTAGCGTTCTACCACTTGAGCTATAGCACCACCTCCAGCTTTTTCTGTTTAGGTGGTGCTGAGGAATCGAACCTAGGGTTTCATGCATGCTAGGCAAGCACTCTCCCACTAAGCCACCTTCCCAGCCCTGTTGAGTGTTTTGTTTTATTTATTTTAATGTAAAGAAAGTAAGTTTATTTAAAAGCAAAAGTTGAAAGAAAGACCCATTTGTAAAAGTGGACTCTTTGAAGAGAAGGGAAATCTCAAGTTGGATATCCCCATGGCTATTTAATGGACATTTTCTAGGACAAACTTTGCATAAAGTGCTTTACAAAAATGACCTCATTTAGGAGGCAGGCACCAGCTCATGCCTGTAATCCTAGCTACTCAGGAGGCTGAGATCTAAGGGTCATGGTTTGAAGTCAGCCCAGGCAGGAGAGTCCATGAGACTCTTATCTCTAATTAACCCCCAGAACAGCAGAAGTAGAGCTGTTGCTCCAGCAGTAGAGTATTAACCTTGAGAAAAAAAATCTCAGGGGTAACTCCCAGACCCTGACTGAGTTCAAGCCCCAAAACCAGCACAAAAAATTATCTCATTTAATCCTCAAAAGTCCTCTAAGTTGATTGTCATAGTGATTGTCACTTTGCAAGGTAATAGAATGCAGAGAGCCAATCCAGCATCTAATTCCTACCTACCACACTGTTTCTAGGCCTAGCTGACATTTCACCCATTTTTGACTGCTACTCTGACTCTGGTCCTCTTCTTGTCTTCTATCTACAGCTTCCAACACTTGGATTCTCAGCTCCTGCTGCTCCCACATATCCCAGAACCCATAAATAATCTTGAGTTCACTCCCCTTCCAGATCCATCTGCCCCTGGTTGACCTTGCTCTGTGTGGCTGTCATTTCCTGAGGTTTGCCAGTCCTCAAGCTTCTGAGCTTGGACTCACAGGGTAGAACCCAATATGACCTGGCAACAGGGTCTAGCAGGTCTATGATGAATGGATGAGTTTGAGGGTGCTAGCCCACTGGCAAGGGCATGGGTGAAAATGTCTCTGAACTTAATAAACAGGTCCCCACTCTACCACTTGAGTACATCCAGCAGAATCTAGAGCCCCTTTGACAGAGATGGCTATCCCAAAAGACTTAAATCACCATGCTTGGCAATGCTGCAAAGGAATTATGTGATCAGCCTAGTTTTTTGGACATTTACCCTAACAATCCTCTCAACAGTGTGTAAAAAAAAGGTTAAATTGGAAGACAAATCACCTAATTCCATTTTCATTCCTTAGAGACACAACCAAGGTTGTAATTGATCACCTCGTTCAAGGGCTGGATCAGTTCTAGTACATTGCACAGTATCCTGTTGATGAAGAGGCAACCCCAGGGTTTGGTGAAGTTGCTCCTCATGTTCAGAGGGTTGACAGAATTGGGAAGAAGAGACCTAGACACAAAGTAATCTATTCACTGCCTTCTCAGTGGCCTCTTCTTATCAACAAAGAAATAGAATCACTGAAGTAAATATATAGATTATCAATCCTCAGGTCTCTGGATCAAAGACTGAGTAAAGAAGTCTCAGATGAGCAGAGAAAAATCATTCAGGATCATTCTTTCTCACTTCCTGGATGAGTAACAGGAAAGGAAGAATGACACCCATTTTCATAAGAGTAACAAAAAGAAAATCATCATAAAAATCATTCCACACTCTACCACTTGAGCTACATCCAGCAGATTTTCTCATCTTTCAAATGAAGAGTTATATAAACTTCTGGTTTCTGAAGCCAAAAAATTTCAGTTACCATTTAAAGTTATAAAAGTAATCACTAGTAAAACTAAGAGTGAACTGCCACTATTCTAAAATACAATAGAGGAGAAAACAAAGTAAATGTGAGAAAGCAAAAGAAGCATAAAACCCTTAAAAATAAACAGGACTGCTGGGTGCCAGTGGTTCATGTTTGTAATCCTAGCTACTCAGGAGGCTGAGATCTGAGGATCACATTTCAAAGCTATTCCATGCAGAAAAGTCTGAGACTCTTATCTCCAATTAACCACCAGAAAACCAAAAGTGATGCTGTGGCTCAAAGTGGTCAAGCACTAGGCTTGACTAAAAAAGCTCAGGAACGGCACCAGGCCCAGAGTTCAAGCTCCATGACTGACAAAAAATAAAATAAAATAAAAATAAATAGGACTAATATTAAACATGTCTACTAAAGATAAATGTTAAATGAATACATTCACCTTTTAACAGAAAAATCATTCCAGTTACTCAGAAGCCTGAAGTGGGAAGATCACTTGACACCAGGAGTTTGAGACTAGCTTGAAATCTATAGGAAGAGGTGGGGGAGGGAGGGGAGGAACTAGTTTGCTTAGCAAACATGAGGACTTGAATCAATTTTCTTAAAATGGTCATACTGTCAAAAGAAATCTAAATGCTGGGCAGAAAGACATTCACACCTGTAAATCAAGCTACTCAGGAGACTGAGATCTGAGAAATGTGGTTCAGAGTCAGCCCATGCAGACAAATCTGTGAGACACCTATTTCCAATGGTCAAAAAAAGGAGCCGGGCGCCCGTGGCTCACACCTGTAATCCTAGCTACTCAGGGGGATGAGATCTGAGGATCACGATTCAAAGCCAGCCCGGGGAAGGAAAGTCCATGAGACTCTTATCTCCAATAAACCACTAGAAAACCAGAAGTGGTGCTGTGGCTCAAGCAGTAGAGCGCTCGACTTGAGCTAAAGAGCTGAGGGATAGTGCCCAAGCCTAGAGTTCAAGCCCCATGACTGACAAAAAAAAAAAAAAAGGCTGGGAAGGTGGCTTAGTGGTAGAGTGCTTGCCTTGCATTCATGTGGCACTGGGTTCAAGTCCTCAGCACCACATAAGCAGAAAAGCTGGAAGTGGAGCTATGGTTCAAATGGTAGAGTGCTAGCCTTGAGCTGAAGAGCTAAAGGACAGCACCCAGGCCCAGAAGTCAGGCCCCATCACCAACCAAAAAAAACAAACAAAAAAAAATTGGTCAAAAAAAAGCCACAGTGAAGATGTGGCTCAAGTGGTAGAGTACCAGCCTTGAGAGTAAAAAGCTAAGCCAGAGTTTGAGGCCCTGAGTTAAAACATTCACACTGGTATAAAAACAAAACTAATCAGGGCACTGGTAGCTCACGCCTATAATCCTAGTTACTCAGGAGGCTGAGATCTGAGGATCTCAGTTCAAAGCCAGCCCAGGCAGGAAAGTCCACGAGACTCTGATCTCCAATAAACTACTCAGAAAACCGGAAGTGGTGCTGTACCTCAAGTGGTAGAGCGCTCACCTTGAGCTGAAGAGCGCAGGGACAACGCCTAAGCTGAGTTCAAGCCCCATGACTGACAAAAAACAAAAACAAAAAAACACTACTCTCATTCAGAATGACAATCCTTAAGAAAACAAACATTAACAGATGCTGGTGAGCATATGAGAAAAAAGGAAGCCTCCATGCACCACTGGTAGGGAGGTAAACTAGTGCAACCACCATGGAAATCAGTATGTCAGTTTGTCAGTTCTTCAAAAAACTAAAAATGCACCTACCTATGATCCTGTCAGATATATATCCTGTTAGATATATACCACTATTGGGCATATATCTAAAGGAGAAACATACCTGAATATCCATGTTTATAATAGTGCTGCTCACAATAACCAAATGGCAGAATCAGCCAAGGTGCCCAATCACAGATGAGTGGATAAAGAAGATATAGTACATATGTAGTACATATATATACTATATAGTTATCAGTACATATGTATACCACAGAATATCACATAGCCCTAGTGAAAAATGAAATTAAGTCACTTCTAGAAAAATGAGTGGAATTGGAGAACAACATGTCAAGCAAGATAAACCAAGCCCACAAAATGCAAATTTCATATGTTTTCATTTTTATGTGGACGCTAGACCTAAAAGGCATACTCATAGTTCATGGACATATACATATCTGAATGTAATGTATATATGTATGTATGCATATATGTGTATATATATATTTTTTTTTATATCCAGAATATGGTTCTAACTATGGGACTATTTAGAAGAATGAGGGGAAGGAGAAAGAAAAAAAGAAAGATGGAGGGTGAAGATAGCATTAGGAATCTCAAAGCTGTTGACAGCATGAACTTCTGAGTCAAATCACAAGAGTATGGAGACCTTATGAATGGCATCACATTGACTTTTGACTTTTTTTGTTGTTGTTTTTATGGTAGTGGTGGTGCTGGGATTTTAAGATGGGGTCTCACTTTGTGCCACAGTCAGTCTAGACTGTGATCCTCCTATTTGTGCTTTCCCTGTATCTTGGGATGACAGGCATGTACCACCACACCCAGCTACTGGCTAAGGTATTTCAAACTCTTTCCTGGGCAGATCTCAAACTGTGATATGCCCAATCTCTGAGCTTTAGAAGAGTAAAGGGGCACAGAAATGGAGGGACTACGAGTTAGCAGTGGTACTCACCGGACACTCTATTGAAAATGAACAATACAACTTGTTGGTGGGGAGGATGGGAGGGAAAAATTGGGAGAGAGTGAAGGAAGGGGTAACATTGCCCAAAAAGAAATATACTCTTTACCTGACTTACGTAACTGTACCTTTTACAATAACAATAAGAAATTTTTTGAAATGTCTTGTCTGATTGACCAAGAAACATTATACTCATAACCTGACTTATAGAATTGTAACTCCTTTGTACAACTACTTAATAATAACAATTTAAAATGCACAAAAGAGCTGGGAATGTGACTTAGTGATAAAGTGCTTGCCTAGCATGCATATAATCCTGGATTTGATTCCTCAGTACCACCTAAACAGAAAAAGCTGGAAGTGGCGCTGTGGCTCCAGTGGTAGAGTGCTAGCCTTGAGCAAAAGAAGCTCAGGGACAGTACCCAGGCACTGAGTTCAAGACCCAGGACTGGCAAAAAAAATAAAATAAAATGCACAAAAATCAGCCAGGAGCTGGTGGCCCATGCCTGGAATCCTACCTACTGAGGAGTCTGAGATCTGAGGATCTCATTTTGAAGTCAGCTTGAGCAAGAAAGTCCATGAGACCACCAGAAAACAGGAAGTGGTGCTGTGCCTCAAAGTGGTAGAGCGCTAGTCATGAGCAAAAGAGCTCAGGGACAGCGCCCAGGCCCTGAGTTCAAGCCCCACAACCAACGACAACAACAAAAAATGGCACAAAATGTCTTATGTGTTCTAATGGGTTGGTTCTTCCTCTGTGAACCATGTTCAAGGTCACTGTCTGGTGGCAGCAATGGAAATGAGAGGCAAAGGGCACCTTGCAGGGCTCCAGACACGCAGGAGAGCAGTCAATGGAATCCCACTACTCTGTTCCCTTGACACAGACAACAACCACATCTGAAGGCCAACATTGGGATTCACAGGCTCTCCATGTCCTGCCCTCAAGGTTTATCTCCCAACTGGCTCCTTGTCACTTTCTGTCAACTCCTGGCTACCATCTCCCACTTCTTAGACTCAGTGGCTGCTCCACTGTGTACCTGCCCAAACTCTGCCACACTTCCTCTTCTGGATTCTGTTTTAGGTTAAGAAGCAGGGAAAACAAGCCTGCTTGGGCCTACTCATTCAAAGCATTCCGGTTTTCCTCTGGCCTCCAGACAGCAGGGCCTCACCTGTTCATCCCAAGAGTTGATAACCACCAGGTGGGCATTCTCCAGCTGGCAGTATGCGTAGGCCTCGTGCCAATTCATCCCCGCACGCGAGAACCAGTAGCAGCTGCCTCCATATTTCACCCAATTAACAGGACAACATTTCGTGCCTGAGGGGACACAGGCCAGAGGGTGATGAGGCCCTGTTGTGGCCGGGACAGAGACACGGGGACCAGCGCCACTGAGTCCCTACCGTTGCTTTGGAGAAACACCATGTTGCACTCCAGGGAGCTCATATCCGTGGGGAAGTGCTTCAGGTGCAGGAACAAGGTAGCGTGGTCTAGGGGACAGAGGGACAGTGGGAGGGATGTGTGGGTCCCCTCCTGCCAGGACCAGGTGCAGGACCCCATCTGGAGGCTTCAGAACCTCACACCATACACACACCACAAAACACGTACCATACAGACACAACACACACCCACACTGCACATCATCTAATACAGTATACCCACACCACAGCCCACGCCACATATACCCCAACACACATACCACACACATACCATAACACACATACCACCCACCAAACACATACCACAACACACATACCAAACACATACCACACCACACACACCAAACACACACCAAAACATATATACCACACACCACACACACTGTATCTATGCCACCCCACAGCACATATAACACAACACAGCATACATAACATACCACATGCACCAAATACGTACCACAACACACCTAATGCACACATAACACACCCCACACACCAACACACAGCATAACACATGTACCACATCACACACACACACACACACACACACACACATTGTTGGCCCAGGAGCCTCCTCTCCTGCAGCTTAGCATGTTCTTTTCCTAGACAGAACTAGGCCCATTTAGTACAGATAGCAAATAACAGGCCTCCTCCCCTCTTTACCTTGAGATGACACTCCATTGGGGTAGTTACAACCCCCTTAAAGTAACCTTCAGTCTGGGCAGCTGCAGCCCCTTATCTGCCACTTGGGCAGCAGCCATAAATCCTATCCCGCCATGATGAAGCCCCTGGTCCACAGACCCACACCGTGTCTCCACCTCCAAGCCCCTCCTAGCCCCTGAAGCTTACATAGGTCATCTCAGACAATAGCACTTCTCTCTTGTGAGAAGGAGTCTTGCTGGTCCTCTTGCTGCCACTGAACCTTTTCTTTGTTCTTTGTGCCTAAATGTCTGCGTGGTTTTCTGGCAAAGTCTAACACACACATTGCACGCATGCCACACGCACACCACATCACATACCATAAACACACTAAACTCTTCAGATGGAGCACATGAGTCACATATAACACTCCACACAACATACATACCACACTCATACAACTCCACAACACCAGAGCACATACTGCACACAAATACCACCCCATACTCACACCACACACACAATACCCACACACGCACACCTCGCATATCACAGACACAATACACACATCCACCTCACACACAGACCACACGCATGCTTCGGGAGGAAAATGTGACCTGCTGTTACGTCCTGATGTTGTTTCTTCAGCTGGGCCTCCAGAGATGTCAATTTGTCGCTCATGCTGCCTTCTGAAAAAAAAAGGAAGACAAATTCCTCCTTCAGCCTCCTGCACCCACCTCCAGCCTCACACACTAGGGGGCGCCATTTGGAGCCCACAGCCTCCCGTGGAACATGGCCTAGTCAACATCTGAACCCTCAGCCCCATCAGGCTGCTCTGCACCTGCAGGGGCTTAGGCCACTGTGCTGTTGAAATTCCTTCTTTGGGTCCCTGTGTTCACACAACCCAGTCCCATGCAGTCCACACAACTTGCTGCAACTTGCTCCCACTCTCTGACCTCTGACCCCCTCACAACTCCCTCCCCCACCCCAGTTCCTAGAATTGTCCTCAGTCCCCCAAATACACAGTGCTCTTCCTCACCTCCTGTGGGTCACAGCCTCTTCTCTCTGGCTGGCACTCACCCTGCCTGCCTCAGTTGGTCCCCAGGGCCCTTCAAGTCAGGGCCAGTACCTGTAGAAGTCTTGCTAGCTCCTCAGGGCTAGATCATCTGCCCTGGGCTTCATCCCCACAGCCCCTGAGTAGATACAGCACTGAGCCCAGCAGATAAATCTGTGTGGATAAACGACGACCAGCCACTCACTATGGGAGCCCAGGGCCAGGACCTCCACCAGGGTGCTGGAGGAGAAGTTGTTGAAAGTTTCCTTCAGGGTACGCAGCTCTTCCTGCAGCCGTGTGCCTTGTCAGGAGACAGTGAAACAGGAAGGGGTGTGGGGCTATGCCCCCATTACCATCCATGTGACTCTCCCCCTCACTGCCCCTTCATCCATCCCATTCTTTTTTGGGGGGAGGGGTAGGAGGAGAGGTTAGTCCTGAGACTTGAACTCCGGGTCTAGGTGCTGTCCCTGAGCTTTTATTTATTTATTTTTTAGGTACAAAACCAGAACCCAAACTCAGTACCTGACACTTTCGCTCATTGGCTGGCATTCTACCAACTGAGCCATGCCTCCAATCCCAGTCCCTGAGCTTTTCTACTCAAGGCTAGTGCTCTACCACTTGAACCACGCCTCTACTTCTGGTTTGTTTGATGCGTAATTGGAGATAAGCGTCTCATGGATTTTCCTGCCTGGGCTGGCTTTGAACTACGATCCTCAGATCTCAGCCTCTTTTTTTTCCCCTTATTTATTTATTTATTTATTTTTTTGTCAATCATGGGGCCTGAACTCCAGGCCTGGGCACTGTCCCTCAGCTCTTCAGCTGTAGACTAGTGCTCTACCACTTGAGCCTCAGCCCCACTTCTGGCTTTTTCTACTTATGTGGTGCTGAGGAATCGAACCCAGGGCCTCATGCATGCAAGGCAAGCACTCTACCACTGAGCCACCTTCCCAGCCCTGATCTCAGCCTCTTGAATAGCTAGGATTATAGGCATGAGCCACTATCACCTGGCTATTGATCCCATTTTTTTTTTTTTGGGTCCGGTCATGGGGCCTGAACTCTGGGCCTGGGCGCTGTCCCTCAGCTCTTCAGCTCAAGGCTAGCGTTCTACCACTTGAGCCACAACGCCACTTCTGGCTTTTTTCTTTTTGCTTATGTGGTGCTGAGGAATCGAACCCAGGGACTCAGGCATGCAAGGCAAGCGCTCTACCACTGAGCCACCTTCCCAGCCCCTTCCTCCCATTCTTGACTTCTTATTGTACTCAGCACCTGTAGCATGCTGCCTCCTCTTCCCCTCTCATTGCTCTCATCATTATCCATAACCCACCCCCATCTTTGTCTCATCCCTGTAACCTCACTTTGAGACCCAATCACACAGACGGCCACCAGCAGCAGGACATTGAGGCTCAGGGCGAGCAGACTGAGATGGAAGCTGGAGCAGAGGCGTTTTGGAAAGGTCTGGGAAGGAGGCTGCCCTGTAACAGAGAAAAAGGGTGTCAGAAGCCACACATTCAAGGGACAGGAACAGGGCAAGGAAAGAAACAAGTATGGCATTCTGGAGGAGCCAATGGATTTGACCCCATTAATGGGGTGTTAAACACAGAACATTTATACATCTGCACCTACAGGAACATGGGCAAGCATGCACACACCACACACACATACACACACACACACAGGTACATATAACATACACACACGGTACACAATAGTCACAACAGCTCTGTGAAAAGCCAAGCTCTTACACCTGAGATGAGGGACACACCTGCCCTTTGCTAAACATGCTTCATAAGAAAAGAGGGCTAGTGGATGCTAATGGCTCATGCCTGTAATCCTAGATACCCAGGAAGTTGAGATCTGAGAATCATAGTTCAAGAACCCAGCCTGACAATTTCAAGAGACCCTTATCTCCAAATAATCAGCCAAAAGCCAAAAGTGGGGATGTGGCTCAAGTGGTAGAGCACTGTCCTTGAGTGAAAAAAACTAAGCAAGAGCTTGAGGCCCTAGGTTCAAGTCCCAGTATCGGTAGGAGAAAGGGAGCAAGAATTTTCAAGACACTGGACATCAACAAAGGAAAGGCATTGATTCCTGAAAAAGAGGAAACAAATAAGATGAACCAAAATACTCCATCTTTTTTTTTCTTTTGGTTGGCTGTGGGGCTTGAACTCTGGGCTTGGGCGCTGTCCCTCAGCTCTTCAGATCAAGGCAAGCACTCTACCATTTGAGCCACAGCACCACTGCTGGTTTTCTGGTAGTTAATTGGAGATAGAAGTCTCAGACTTTTCGGCCCAGGCTGGCTTTGAATTGTGATCCTCATATCTCAGCCTCCTGAGTAGCTAGGATTACGAGTATGAGCCACCAGCACCTGGCAAAATGCCCCATTTTATACTTAGAGAAAGTTTTTGAGCCACAGGACATGGAAGGGAAATTAAGACAGAGGCCAGCAGCTTCCCTAGTCCAGGAGATAGAATTTAGAGTTCGAGCTCAAGATGGTCAGGACTCACTGGATCAGACAGATTGCAAATTACTGTATCCTAGAAGAAAGCTCAAGAGTATATAGAGGAATACAAAAGTATCCAGCACCTGGTGTGGTAAAATTCACAAAATCTGGCATCCAGTCAAAGATATACAAGATATATAAGATGTACAGGAAAACACAGGTCATATTGAGGAGGTTAACAAATCAATCAAACAGGCTGAGGATGTAGAGTGCTTGCCTCGCCCGTGACCTGGATCCCATCTTCAGCACCAAAAGTAAATGAAAAAAATCTATTAAAATGGATGCAGAGGGGCTGGGAAGGTGGCTCAGTGGTAGAGCGCTTGCCTTGCATGCCTGAGGTCCTGGGTTTGATTCCTCAGCACCACATAAGCAAAAAGAAAAAATGTCGGAAGTGGCGCTGGGGCTCAAGTGGTAGAGCGCTAGCCTTGAGCTGAAGAGCTGAGGGACAG
>NW_012267235.1:12371851-12374790 GCF_000151885.1 Dipodomys ordii | reverse complement strand
TACCACTGAGCCACCTTCCCAGCCCGGAGTAGGTTTCTCTTGGCCCTTGTTTTCCTGCCCAGCACAATCCTTCCCTCAGTCCCCCAGCCTCAGTGTAACACATCCCCTCTGTCCTCTCCCCTGAGCATGTGCCCTGGTCCCCTCTGCTTCCACAGAGCCTGGCTCCAATCTCAGCTCCCACCCTGACGTTCCTCCACCTGTTTCCTACCTTTCTACCTAGAACCACACCAATGTCTCTGAAATCTTTCCACCAATCACTTGGAGAATTATGTTCAACATTTTCCCAGGACAGGCCCAGGAGGATCTAGGGGGAGCAGGGCCCTTTCAGCTCATTTCCCCACTCTTCCCAGCTCATCTCCCACCCTCACGCTTACGTATACTCATAGTTCTGGCTGGCTGTGGACATGCCTGCATATGTACACACACACACACACACACACACACACACACACACAGAGCACACATGTGCCTCAAGGTAGGAGAAAGAGGGAGAAAATCTCCTCTGGTTCCAATATGCCCTCATCTCTGGGGCCCTCTACAATAAGAGGAGGAACGCAGTCCCTGCCCCCTGAGCGCATAGACAGAGAGCACTTGGCAATTGAGACAAGGGTTCAGCGGGTGAAGCCCCTGAAACTGGTACTTGCCTTTCCAAAATGGACTTTCTCTCCTGGGGTTCTGCCCATGAGTGCCTGGCTCCTCACCACCACTGAACTGATTGTTAGATTCCTCCAAGTCAAGCTGCTGGATGTCTTGAAAGTCCTTGTCCATGATGGGCCCCAGGCTGGTGTTGGAGCTGGGAGTGAGGCTTGTTCTTCAGGCTGAAGCTGGAGCTGTGTTTATGGATAGGCTTTGAACTGACAAGCAAATTCATGTGGACAGATTAAAGTAAGGAATGACACCAGGTGCTGATGGCTCATGCCTGTAATCCTAGCTACTCAGGGAGGCTGAGATCTGAGGACTGAGGTTTGAAGCCAATCCAGACCCAGCAGCAACAACAATGATGATGATGATGATGATAATAATAAAATAAGGCCAAAGAGTAGAGCAAGGTGACAGCTGAGGTTGGATATGAAGTTGAAGATAAGTTTGGAGGAAAGGTTTGAACTATCTTAGTTTCCTGTCCCATCTCATGTCTCCTTGACAAGGCCAGGAGCTTTCCCAGAGCAATCCACACCTTCCCATCCAACCCCTCTTGTCCCTGAACCACAGAAATCTACAGTACCACCTGCCCTCACACCCCCCCCTTCATTACCTGTTAAAAGTATAAAGAGCTGACTTGCTCCCACCAACAGTCCAGACCCTAGAAAGAAGAGATGTGAATGCTGGGAAGATTGGGGAAGGAGGTGTGAGGGGAGAGGGGAAGAGGAGGCTGGTCCAGGCAATCACCCTGAGCCCCTGTATCTGAGTGTCCAAGTGAATCTAACATGGCATCTCCTGGCTGAGGGGACTTTGGACAGTTAAATAGAAATATAAACAGAGCTGGAACTCACGCCATGAGTAGTGGGGGTAGACGACACAACCATTGCTATTTATCCTCAGAGAAGGGGGTCTTCTGGGCCTACCACCTCCATCCCCAATCTCCAGTCAATCTATACCCCTCATTTCATGACTGAGGCAAGGGAGCTAGGCCTGGAAGTGTTGAGATACCACGAGCTGTTTCTCCTCTGTCCCTCCCCCTTCCATTTCCTGTCCCTGAATTTTCCAGCAGTGCTGGTTTCTCCAAAGTTCCCTGACCAGGATAAGAGAGACCGACTGGTTCCCAGCTCTTTCCCAATCTGGGCCTGTGAACCTTGCATGCCAGCCCTGTGGACTCAGCTCCAGGTACCCCAACCCCTGCCCAACTCAATCACCTTTCTGGGGAGCAAAAGTTCCTCCAGTTGCAGGGAGGAAGAGAAATAGGATAAAGACGTAGGCTTGAATTAGGGCTACTGTAAATTCTAGGATTGTTAAGAGTGTGAGAATTACGAATGCTGCTAGTGATCCTAGAGAGCTAAATGAGTGTGCCACAGAAAGCAGTTCTCCTAGAGTAGGAGAAAAGTCACCTTCATAAGCACTTTCTGTGGCCCAGGCACCCTGCCAGGCCCAGGAACACAAACATTAGTCCACTCCTGTAATTTCGTTATACATGTTTTCTCACTTAACCCTCACAAACACAACACAAGAGGGACGCCTTCCTTATTCCCAGGGGGATAACAGGGGAGGAAAGGGAGCCTTGGGGGAGGAGGTAGAAGAGTTTGAGGGTAGAATGTTTCCCCAAGGACTCGTGTATTAGACACTTTGTCTCTAGACTATGGCACTACTGGGAGATGGTAGGAATTTTAAATGGTGTGGCCCCGTGGGAGGTATTTAGGTCCTTGGTCACTTGTCCCCTCAAAGGATACCATGACCCCAGCCTTCTTCCTCTCCTGATTCTCAGTGTGGCAAATGGCTTCGCTCCCACACATACACCCTGGTGTCATGTGCCACTTCAGTAGTTCCAAAGCAGCACGGCCAAGGGATCATGAACCGACATCTCTAAAATAAGCTTATTTTCACTTTAAGTTGATTTATCTCAGATATTTGTGGGCTAGACCCAGTTCTAGCCAGCTGTTTGCTGTTCAAAAGCCAGTATTTGTACTCACTAGACACTCTGTTGGAAATGAACTATATAACCTGAGGAGGGGGGGCAGGATGGAAAACTTGGGAGAAAATGAGGGAGGAGGTGATACTATTCAAAAGGAAATGTGCTTGTAACCCCTCTGTACATCACCTTTACAATAAAGTAAAACCAAAACAATAAGCAAAAAAAAAAAAAAAACAATATTTCAGGCTAGGCACCAGTGGCTCAGGCCTGTAATCTTAGCTACTCAAGAGTAAGAGATCAGGGGCTGGGAAGGTGGCTCAGTGGTAGAGCGCTTGCCTTGCAAGCCTGAGGCCCTAGGTTCGATTCCTCAGCACCA
>NW_012267235.1:12369278-12371641 GCF_000151885.1 Dipodomys ordii | reverse complement strand
AAAAAAAAAAAAAGCTCAGGGACAGCACTCATGGCCTGAGTTCAAATCCCAGGACCTGCGTGCGCGCGCACACACACACACACACACACACACACACACACACAAATTAAAAAATTTAAGCTAATAGTTGGAAGGTAAGACTTGGTGGGAAGGAAATCAGTTTTACTCAAGAGCCAGCACTCTAAATCTTAGGAGCATGCAAACTTCACTGGAAACAGACAGCCCATACCAGGAAGCCATTCTACTCTCTCTTCCTCATCCACTCCAACCCCCAACTGCTACTGGCAGCCAGAGCTGCCCTGCCTCCACCCCCAGCTACTGCTAAACCATGAGACTCACCCCTGCGCTTGAGTTGCTACTACTCAAGGGGACCTGCTCCACCTCCACCTGCACCGGGCCACTAGCATGTGCCTAAGCTACCTCCCCTCACCCCAGCCACCGCCCCAGGCCTGAGCCTTAGACAGTCACCCACCCTTTACCCAGGCTGCACCCAGAAAGGAATCATAGACTACCTCAGGCCCATAGGGGGGGCCTGGACAGAGATCTGAGGGCCAAAGACCAGGAAGTGAGCTCCCTAATGGAGCCCATGTATTAGTCACCCTCCTCCTCAGCCAGGAAAAGTACTTTTTCTTCTTTTTCTTCCTTTTTTTTTTTTTTTTTGGTCCCGTGGCTTGAACTCTGGGCTTGGGCACTGTCCCTGCGCTCTTCAGCTCAAGGCGAATACTCTACGGCTTGTGCCACAGCACCACTTCCTTTTTCTTCCTATTTTTTCCCTTCTCTTTTCCTGATTGTACTTTTTGGGGGAGGGTTGTGAAATTTGAACTCTGGGCCTGGGCGCTGTCCCTCAGCTTTTCAGCTCAAGGCTAGCGCTCTACCACTTGAACCACAGAGCCACTTGCAGTTTTCTGGTGGTTAATTGGAGATAAGAGTCTCACACAAGCCGGGCGCTGGTGGCTCACGCCTGTAATCCTAGCTACTCAGGAGGCTGAGATCTGAGGATCGCGGTTCAAAGCCAGCCCGGGCAGGAGAAACCGTGAGACTCCTATCTCCAATAAACCACCAGAAAACCGGAAGTGGCGCTGTAGCTCAAGTGGTAGAGCGCTCGCCTTGAGCTGAAGAGCTGAGGGACAGCGCCCAGGCCCAGAGTTCAGGCCCCACGACCGACAAAAAAAAAAAAAAAAAAGAGTCTCACACAGACTTTCCTGCCTGGGCTGGCTTTGAACCCCAGTCCTCAGATCTCAGCCTCCTAAGTAGCTAGGACTATAGGCATGAGCCACCAGCACCTGGTTGTATTTGTTTTTCTCTGTAATAATTATATAAGTTTCACCAGATGCTGTTGGTTTACACCTGTAATCCTAGATACTCAGGAGGCTGAGATGTAAGGATCATGGTTCAAAGTCAGCCCAGGGATGAAAATCTGTGAGACTCTTATTTCCAATTAACCACCAAGAAACTGAAAGTGGAGCTGTGGCTCAAAGTGGTAGAGCACTGAGCAAAAGAGCTCAGGGACAGAACCCAGGCCCTGAGTTCAAACCCCATGACTGACATGCACACACATGAAATTACATAAGGTTCTTCAACACTACTATATTGTATATCTTTATCTTGTATACTTCTCCCTCCTTTCTTTATCTTTTTCTTTCTTCCTTCTCTCATTCTTCTTTTCTTTACTACTTAATTTTTAATACCTTATACTTTTTAATACCTCTATTTTAAATACACAGTTTATCCTATAAGAACCCTACTTCTTTTCTTCTACAACCATATTAGAGATGGAGCTGATAATCCAATTTTTTAAACTACATTTGAATACTTGGTTTGGGGCCAGGCATGGTAGTACATGTCTGTAATCACGGCAACTAAGGAAGTAGCAACAAAATTGCTGTTTGAGATCAGCCCAAAGTTAGAAAGGTCTTATCTTAAAAACAATCCAAGGGGGCTGGGAAGGTGGCTCAGTGATAGAGCGCTTGCCTTGCATGCATGAGGCCCTGGATTCTATTCCTCAGTACCACTTAAGCAGAAAAAGCTGGAAGTAGTGCTATGGCTCAAGTAGTAGAGTGCTAGTCTTGAGCTGAAGAGCTGAGGGACAGCGCCCAGACCCAGAGTTTAGGCCCCACGACTGACAAAAATAAAAAATAAAAATAAAAAATCCCAGTGTGATGGCACACGTACAAAGCCAGCCGAAAGGACTGGGGAGATGGCTCAAGTAGTAGAGTGCTTACCAGACAAACAAAAGGTTCTATATACCATGCAAAAAGAAAGAAAAGAGGGGCTGGGAAGGTGGCTCAGTGGTAGAGTGCTTGCCTTGCATGCATGAGGCCCTGGGTTCGATTCCTCAGCACCACATAAGCAGAAAAAGCCGG
>NW_012267235.1:12363765-12369183 GCF_000151885.1 Dipodomys ordii | reverse complement strand
AAAAAAAAAAAAAGAAAGAAAGAAAAGGGAAAAGAAAACTGAAAATGTGGCCAAAGTGATACAATGCCAGCCCAGAAATATTGAGGGCCTACGTTCAAACCTAGTACCACCAACAAAAAGAAAAGACAACTAAATATATCTATATACATATGCTTTCCATTTTTTTGTTTTTGTTTTGTTTTTTGGTGCCAGTCCTGGGGCTTGAACTCAGAGTGCTGTCCCTGAGGTTTTTTGCTCCAGGCTAATGCTCTACCACTTGAGCCACACTCTACTTCTAGCTTTTTGGTGATTGATTGGAAATAAGAGTCTTGTGGACTTTCCTGCCCAGACTGCCATTGAATCTTAATCCTCAGATCTCAGCCTCCTGAGTAGCTAGGATTACAGCATGAGCCACTGGCACCCAGCTACAATTGATTATTTTATCACTGTTGTATGCTTTCTCTCCTCTAAGTAGCAGAAAAGAAAAAATATCCAACCTAGATGTACACAACTTCTATCACAATATAGAAGTGCAAGTAATGTGAAAAGGTCAATATGACGCTTCCAGAAGCTTCTAACCAAGTCCAAAGATACTGAAAGTGTTGGAATGCCTGAAAAGAAAAAAAACTTCTAAACTTTTAAAAATGATGTGACTTCAAATAACTTCTAGTCAAGATTATTATACCCAATAAAGTTATCCTTCAAAATAGAGGAAGCACTACAAGCCAAAGTTCCTATCTGAAATACTAGCTACTTAGGAGGCTGAGATCTGAGGGCTGAGATATGAAAACAGCCTGAGCAGAAAACTCTGAGACTCTCATCTCCAATTCATGAGCAAAATGATGAAAGTAGAGGTGAGACTCAAGTGAGAGAGGGCAAACCTTGAGCAAAAAAACTAAATGAGGGTGTGAGGTCCTGAGTTCAAGCCCAATATCAGAGTACGCATGCGTGCACACACACACACACACACACACACACACACACACACACACAAATGAATAATTAGCATGCCTGCCATGGAGATATTAGAGACCGAAAGTGTGTCACTGGATGACAGGCTCTTGTTTTGGCCTAGAAGCACAGTTGACCAACATGGAGACAAGGAAACACAGATCTATAACTGGTACAATTCTGGAATGAGTGGTACCCCAGGAGGAGGGTGTTCCTAAAGAGCTTTTTCTCTTTTTAGATTTTTGTTGGTCCTGGGGGCTTGAACTCAGGACCTGGCCATTGTCCCTGAGCTCTTTTGCTCCAAGCTAGCACTCTACCACTTTGAGCCACAGCACCATTTCCAATTTTCTAGTGGTTCATTGGAGATAAGAGTCTCATGAAGCCGGGCGCCAGTGGCTCATGCCTGTAATCCTAGCAACCCAGGAGGCTGAGATCTGAGGATCACGGTTCAAAGCCAGCCTGGGCAGGAAAGTCCATGAGACTCTGATCTCCAATAAAAACCACTAGAAAACCGGAACTGGCACTGTGGCTCAAGTGGTAAAGTTATAGCCTTGAGCTGAGGAGCACAGGAATAGCACCCAAGCCCAGAGTTCAAGCTCCAGGACCAACCAAAAAAAAAAAAAAGAATCTCATGAACTTTCTAACTGGGCTAGCTTGGAACCACAATCCTCAGACCTCAGCCTCCTGAGTACTAGGATTACAGGCATGAGCCACCGGTGCCTGGCCATAAAGAGCTTTTGTAGAAGCTGGCACCTGGGTAGTTTGGGAGAAGTTCAGCCAGAACTTGGCTCTCTAGACTTTCTACCTCACACACCTAAGGCCAGAGGTGAGTGAACTCTGGGAGTTCAGATTACAACAAACAGATAGTATTTATTTAATTTATTTGTGTTCATTTAATATGAAATGGTTTGAAATTAAATATTACACCGAAGTAGATCTATGGTTCAGGTGATGGAACACAGCCTTGAATGAAAAAGCTAAGGGGCAGCACCTAGGCCCTGAGTTCAAGCCCCAGTACTGGCACCTAAATAAATAAATATTAGAGTCAAAAAGAACTCTCCAGGGGCTGGGAATGTGGCTTAGTGGTGGAGTGCTTGCCTACCATGCATGAAATCCTGGATTTGATTCCTCAGTACCACATAAACAGAAAAGGCCAGAAGTAACACTGTGGCTCAAGTGGTAAAGTGCTATCCTTGAGCAAAAGAAACTCAGAGACAGTGCCCAGTCCCTGAGTTCAAGCCCCAGGACTGGCACAAAAAAAAAAAAAAAAAAGAACTCTCCAAGGAGAAAAAAAAATTGCTGCTGGATAATACACAACATGAAAAAAATCATGGTAATGATACTGCTACAGAAAAAAAGGATAATTTAGGCAAGACATGAACATAAATGAAAGTGATAGGGAAGTTTATTAGAAGTGTAGCAGAGAAAGACAGGATGTGGTTAGATATGCCATGGGAAACAGAACTTCAGCCCATTTCAGCCATCTTTCCCCATCTTCTTTATTATGGAGATTGGCCTTGGGTTAAATAGGGAGAATTGGAAGCCTTGAAGGCAGCTTTTGTTTGTTTGTTTGTTTTGTTTTCTCTCTCTCTCTCTCTCTCTCTCTCTCTCTGTGTTTGATTGGAGGGTCTTTTAGGGCGCTGGTGGTTCACGCCTATAATCCTAGCTACTCAGGAGGCTGAGATCTGAGGATCACAGTTCAAAGCCAGCCCAGGCAGACAAATTCAAAAGACTCTTACATAGAATTCATCAGCAAAAAGCCAGAAATGGAGCTGTGGCTCAAGTGGTCGAGCCCCAGCTTTGAGTGAAAAAGCTAAAGGATATCATCCAAGCCCTGTGTTCAAGTCCCACTACATACATACACCCATACACAACACACACACACACACACACACACACACACACATAGAGCTTCTCCCTTCTTCCCAGTGACCTCCAGTTCATCTTCTAAATACAAATTTTGAGTCATCTCCTTCCAGAAGCCTGTCCTGACTCAGTCAGCAGGCATCCCTGAGCCTTCCTCCTCACTACCTCCATGCAGAGCCTGGTCCTGCTGCGCTGTCTGCTTCTCAAGTTGTATGCGACACTCTTCAAGTGAGGCCTATGGCTTTTTGTTTCTTTGTCTCTAACATTCTGATGGGACCCAGAATATGGCTGCCCGGATTCCCTTCCTCCTTTGCTTTTAAAGACAAGATAGAAGAAGAATGATGTTGTAGTACAAATGTTGGAAAACTCCCAGGAAACTCATCCAAAAATATGGAACAATGCATTTTGCCCACCAGCTTTATAACTGTTTGCACTTCATAACTCATTTGCCCTGCTAGGACTGAGGAGGAGTTGCTGGTAACAACAGAAGAGGGTAAATTTCCACCAGAGGCTCCCGAGAGCTCTCCCCTGAGTCTCCACTGCCTCTTCTTCCCCCTCACTATCTGTCACAATGTGACCGATCACACCATAGGAACCTCAAAATCACAGGCTACAGAAAAGTGGCATTTTTGGAGGTGCTTGACCACTTGAGCAACACTTCCAGCTCTGGCAATTTTTGTATGGGCCAGTCTGGACTGTGATCCTCCTATTTATGCTTCCTGCTGAGATGACAGATGTGCACTACCACATTCAGCTTTTCTTTTCCTGTAGAAATGGGGTCTCATAAACTCTTTTGCCCTGGCTGGCCTAGAGCTATCTCCTCCAAATCTCATCCAAGGCCCATGCCACCTTGCCCAGTTATGGATTTAAATGGAGTCTCAGGGACTTCTCTATCCAGGCTGGTTTCAAATCTCAGTCATCCTGACCTCTGCCTCCTAAGTAGCCAGGATTATAAGCATAAGCCACCAGGGCCCAGCCTGATTTAATGACTTTGTGATATGGTTCCAAGTATTTTTTTTTTAAGCCTGGCACCAATGGCTCACACCTGTAATCTAGCTACTCCGGAGGCTGAGATCTGAGGATCACAATTCAAAGCCAGCCTGGGCAAGAAAGTCCATGAGACTCTTATCTCCAGTTAACCACCAGAAAACTGGAAGTAGTACTATGGCTCAAGTGATAGAGTGCTAACTTTGAGCTGAAGAGTTGGGTGATAGTGCCCGGGCCCAGAGTTCAAGACCCACAACCGGTCAAGAAAAATAAAAATAAATAAGTTTTTTTTTTAATTTTAATTTTATTTTATTGTAAAGATTCTGTACAGAGTGGTTATGGTTACATGGGTAAAGTAATGAGTACATTTCTTGTCAAGCATTGTTAAAGTTTTGTTTGTTTGTTTTTTAGTTTTTGTTTGTTTGGTTTTGTTTTTTTAGTGCTATAGTGGGCTGATGTAGCTCAGGGTTAAGGTACTGGCCCAGCTTGTGCAAGGATCTAAACTCAATCTCCAGCAAATGGAAAAATGTATGATGGCTTCTCAAAAAAAATTGAGAGCCAGGAGCTGGTGGCTCATTGCTGTAGTCATCTCTACTTCAGAAGCTGAGAACAGGACCATTGAATTTCAAGAATAGTTAAGGCAGAACAGTTCCCAAGACACCTTCTCAACACATAGACGAGTAAAATAGCACATGGCTATAATCCCAGCTACAATGGGAAGTATAAAATAGGCAGATGGTAGCCCAGGCATGAGCCCTGTCTCAAAAAATAACCAACACACCTGGGCGCCGGTGGCTTACACGTGTACTCTTAACTACTCAGGAAGCTGAGATCTGAGGATCATGGTTTGAAGCCAACCCAGGCAGAAAAGTCTGTGAGACTCTTATCTCCAATTAACCACCAAAAATCTAAAAGTAGGGTCATGGCTCAAGAGATAGAGTGCTAGCCTTGAACACAAAATCATAGGGACTGAGCCTAGGCCCTGAGTTCAAGCCCCAGGTCTGTTACAAAAATAAGTAAAAATAACCATCACTAAAATGGGCTAAAGATTCAGGCACTGATGGTTCACACCTGTAATTCTAACTACCCAGGAAAGTTGAGATGTGATGATGACAGTTCAAAAACAACCAAGCAGGAAAGTTTATGACTCTCTTATCTTAGCCTTGAGCAGAAAAGCTAAGGGACAAGCCTTGAGTTTAAGCCCCAAGACTGGCCCTTCTCCCCCACCCCCCAAAAAAGGGGGTAATAAGCAATAGGGCTAAGTGTTAGTAGAATGCCAGTCCAGTAAGTATGAGATCATAAGTTCAGCCTAGTACTACCTAAAGAATTACAGAGCTGAGTAAGGTGGTATATATCTGTAATCCCAGCATTTGCGAGGCTGAAGCAAGAGGAAAGTTAAGGTGGCAAGCTCAAAGTTGTGTGTATTTTTATTTATTTATTTATTGACAGTGCTCTGGGGCTTGAACTCTGCTTTATCACTTGAGTCACAGCTCTACTTCTGGGGTTGTTTTTTTGTTTTGTTTTGTTTTGTTTTTTTGGGGGGTCCGGTCGTGGGGCCTGAACGCTGGGCCTGGGCGCTGTCCCTCAGCTCTTCAGCTCAAGGCTAGCGCTCTACCACTTGAGCCACAGCGCCAC
>NW_012267235.1:12327380-12362420 GCF_000151885.1 Dipodomys ordii | reverse complement strand
AAAAAAAAAAAAAGAGTTTCGTAAACTTTCCTACCTGGGCTGGCTTTGAACTGCAATCCTCAGTACTCAGCCTTTTAAGTCTAGGATTATAGGAGTGAGCCACCAGCCGCTGGCTAAGATTGGCTTTGAGGTGTCCAAGATGGCCAGAGAAAGCAGTAAGGAGCCAGGGACTGAAGAGCATGAAGCAGCTCAGACTGGAACAAAAGTGGGCAAGTTGAATGCTTGTGGACTTTGCCAGAGTCAACTGCTGGGAACAGGCAGAAGAGACAACTGGAAGAGGCAGGTGGAAGAGACAGGCAGAAGGGGCTGGAACAGTATTCTTGACCCCTCTGTGATCACCCTCACAGCCAAGTAGTGTGATTCTCCTCAGCTCGGCTCTGCCCTCGGTGGGTTCAGGATCATCTGAGAGTTCCATTCCTACCCTCAGGTAAACTTGAATCTTCAGGAATGTAATCCACCCTTGTCCCCACCCAGCCTCCCTGGTGAGTCCAAGCCACCTGGCCTGCTTGTGACTCATGATGGCCATAACTTCTCCTCTCATTCACTATTCACTTGTAATGATAAAAACCCGGTGCTGAATTACAGGAACTAAGACCTGGTTTTTGCACCCAAGCTGACATTTCAGAGTTGCTAACAACCTCCCTGGCAACTGGAGTCAGTAAATGACCTGGCAAGACATTCTTATTCTGCTGCAGCCCATAGCTTCTGTTCAAACCTAGAGGTTTAAATAAAAGCCAGCACTGCCTTCCCTTCCACCACCGGCCTCGGTATGCCCAGCGAGAGGAGAAGAAGAGGTGGCCTCCATGGGAGCCAAAGGAATTCTTTTTTCAGACTTCATTTATACAGCCCTGTCTGGCTTCCAGTTCTCAATTCTCCTGCCTCAGCCTCCCATGGGCTAGGACCTACAAGCTAGGATTTACAACCCCAACTGTTTTCTTTCGAACCTCTTCGATGGACAGAGATGGCTCTAGCTAAGGTCTGTGGACAGCAAAGAGTGAAATGGCCCAAGTGGAATCCATCATGACTGAAGGAGGGAACAGAACCAGTAACTTTCATCTTAGTTAACTAAGGCTGTTGTAACAAAATGCCACAAAATGAGTGGCTTAATAACTATTTGTTTCTCCCAGTTCTGGAAGCTGAAACATCCAAGATCAAAGTACCAGAAGATCTGATGTCTGCCAAGGGACATATATATATATTGGTTGTGGGGCTTGAACTCTGGGCCTGGGTGCTGTCCCTCAGCTCTTCAGCTCAAGGCAAGCACCCTGTCGTTTGAGCTATAATGCCACTTCCGGTTTTCTAGTGGTTTTTATTGGAGATAAGAGTCTCACAGACTTTCCTGCCCAGTCTGGCTTTGAACTGCGATCCTCAGATCTCAGCTTCCTGAGTAGCTAGGATTCCAGGCATGAGCCACTGGCACCATGTTTTCCTGGTTTATAAATAGATGTGTTTTTGCTAAGCACTGATGTGGTAGAAGGAGAGAATGTGTGCATGCTCTTGTCAATTCCTCTCCTTCGAAGCAGTCACTAACCCCATCATAGGAACCCCACCCTGGGGATCTCATTAAACTAATTATCTCCCAAAGACACCAATACCAATACTGTTCCAGATTTCAATACCTGAATTTGGAGGGGAAGCAAATATTCAGTCCATTGGACCTTGTGTCATGGCTAAGGCCTTGGAGAAGCTAGGTTGAATGTGCTCCTGATCAGAGAGATGTTCAGATGTGTTTGGAGACCATCGCTGAGTGGAAATATGAATGAACTATTAGCATGCCTTTGGGAGCCCAAGGTCTTGGCACTGATGATTAAGGGCATGATGAAAGAGTAAGGTTCACTCTGAACAAGCATCAAGCTAATAGGTACAACAAGTTTCTTGTTTCAATGCATATATGTAACAAATCACCACACAGGACTTGGCACATGTGTACAATTGTGTGCCACTAATAATTACTGGAGGGCTGAGAATGTGGCATAGTGGTAGAGTGCTTGCCTAGCTTGCATAAAGCCCTGGGTTTGATTCCTCAGTACCATATAAACAGAAAAAGCTGGAAGTGGCACAGTGGCTCAAGTGGTAGAGCACTAGCCTTGAGCAAAAAGAAACTCAGGGACAGTGCCCAGGCCCTGAGTTCAAGCCCCAGGACTGGCAAAAATGAAAAAAATAATAATAATTATAGGAGACAGATCTGAGGATCATTGGTTCAAGCCAGTCTGGGCAGAAAAATCTGCAAAAATCATCTCCAACTAACCAGAAAAAAAACCGATAAAAGTAGAGGTATGGCTCAAATGGTATAGCACCAGCCTTGAGCAAAAAAAGCAAAGCAAGAGCGTGAGAGCCTGAGTTCAAGCCCCAGTACCAGTACAAATAATAATAATTAGTTTTGATGCTAAAATTCCCACAGCTCAGGCGTCTGATGGCTTAGAGGTACCAGAGCTGAGCATGGTATGAAGACATGACCTTTCCTCTTCCCAGACGCACAGTAACAACAGTATGCCTGTAGCATGGCACATTGGGACTGTGTAGGGCCTGTTTGCGGCTGCAGCTTCAGAAACAAGGAGAAAGGGCTGGGAAGGTGGCTTATTGGTAGAGTGCTTGCCTAGTATGCATGAAGCCCTGGGTTTGGTTCCTCAGTACCACATAAAAAGAAAAAGCCAGAAGTGGTGCTGTGGCTCAAGTGGTAGAGTGCTAGCCTTGAGCAAAAAGCACCTCAGGGAGCACGCCCAGGCCCTGAATTCAAGCCCCAGGACTGGCAAAAGAAAAAAAGAAAGAAGAAAGAAAGAAAGAAGGCAGGAAATAATACCTAGTAGATTTAATTGATTCTCTCTACAAGGCAGGTCTAGCCCATTTGTTTGTTTGTTTGTTTACAGGGTTTGGGCATGTCCCCAAGCTTTTGTGCTCAAGGCTAGTGCTCTACCACTTTAGCCACGGCTCCACTTCTGGCTTTTTGGTGGTTAATTGGAGATAGAGTCTCACTGACCTTCTTGCTGGGTTGGCTTTAAACCATGATTTTCAGATCTCAGCCTCCTGAGGAGCTAGGATTACAGTCATGAGCCACCAACATACAGCTATGGCCCTTTTAAATGACTGTCTCCATGGTTCTTCAAGAATTAGGGCTTTCTCAATCTCAAGGTATCTCAGAAAGCTGAATATAGACCTTCCCTATGACCCAGTCATATACCACTCCTAGGCATCTACCCTGAACAAAGGAACCAGGATACAAGGACACATGCACCTCCATGTTCATTGCAGCACTGTTCACAATAGCCAAGATACAGAAACAACCCAGATGCCCCACTACTGATGAATGGATCCAAAAATTATGGTACCTATATACAATGGAATATTATGCAGCCATTAGAAAGGACAAAATAATGGCATTTGCAGGGAAATGGATGGAACTAGAACAAATCATTTTGAGCAAGGTGAGCCAAGAGCACAGAGACAAAAGGCACATCGTCTCCCTGATATGTGGATGCTAAAACCAAAATGCAAGGAGATATGACAAAGTAAACAGGACTCCAAAAACAGAGGATTTCCACTCATTTTGTCCTATCATTGCTAAATGACTCCATGTTCTTGACCACACACACACACACACACATAAAATATATAATCAGTGGGAAACGGGAAAACATACAACAGAGGGGCCCATCAGCTGCACTAGACATAGATGAAAATGAACTAAGCAACCCAAAGACAGCAATGGGAAGGGACGAATGAGAAGGAAAGAGGGAACAGCTTACACTAAGCAAAAGCAAAGAAATGCAAATGTCACCTGATGTGGAAGAAATAATTGTATTGTCAAAGCTCATAGAATTCACAAACTTTATAGACCATGATAATGACAGTTTGCCTTGCGAAGGTTAAAATGTGTACTTTAACTAAGTATTACTATTCCACAATACTGTGAAATACATGAAATTTATGTAATCACCTAATCTCAATAAAAAAAAAAGAAAAAAGAAAAGTGAAAAAGAGTGGGTTAGGAGAGATGGGTAACCATGTTGTCAGACATTTTGTATTCATATACTGTTTTGTAGAATGAGAATTTCTTTGTACAACTACTTAAAGCTAATAAAAAATTAAAAAAGAACATGACACCTGTTTAAAAAAAAAAGTATTTATAAAGTTAGCATGTATCAGAACCTATTGAGGCTTCTCAAAGACACCCACTACTGAGTTACAGGGAAATAAAACCTTATCAAAAGATGCATGCAGGCTGGGAAGGTGGCTCAGTGGTAGAGCACTTGCCTTGCATGCCTGAGGCCCTGGGTTTGATTCCTCAGCACCACATAAGCAAAAAGAAAAAAGCTGGAAGTGGCGCAGTGGCTCAAGTGGTAGAGCGCTAGCCTTGAGCTGAAGAGCTGAGGGACAGCACCCAGGCCCAGAGTTCAGGCCCCCCGACTGGTCCCCCCTCCCCAAAAAAAGATGCATTGTACTCCTAACTTGATTTCTGGAATTGAAACGCCTATGTACAGCTACTTAATAAAAGTAAATATTTTTTAAAACCACCAAAAAAAAAAAAAGAATAAGGGCTCTCTGGCTGGGTGCCGGTGGCTCAGGCCTATAATCCTAACTATTCAGGAGGCTGAGATCTAAGGATCATGGTTCAAAGCCAGCCAGAGCAGGAAAGTCCATGAGACTCTGATCTCCAATGACCCACCAGAAAACCGGAAGTGGTGCTGTGACTCAAGTGGTAGGGTGGCACCACAAGTGTACCTTCCCCACTTCCCCCGCCCCTCCCTGCAATCTGTCTTGACTTGTCTGTCCATATAGATTATACCTCTGGCATGGAATTTTTTTTTTTTTGGGGGGGGGAGTCCGGTCGTGGGGCCTGAACTCTGGGCCTGGGCACTGTCCCTCAGCTCTTCAGCTCAAGGCTAGCGCTCTACCACTTGAGCCACAGCGCCACTTCTGGCTTTTTTCTTTTTGCTTATGTGGTGCTGAGGAATCAAACCCAGGGCCTCATGCATGCAAGGCAAGCGCTCTACCACTGAGCCACCTTCCCAGCCCTGGCATGGAATTTATGTTTTAAATATTTATTTCAGGTTTATTTGTTTTTTTATACACACTCCCTCCACTTCCCAAACCCAGAAAGTGCTGATAAGGAAGAGTTTTATTCCCAAAACAAACCTAAGTTGTTATTTCACCAATGAGAATATGACCCTTTGTCTTTTGAAGACATTAAATGTTTGCAATAAAAATGCAATTAATCAGCATGACTATGATGTGCTTTTTAAATTTAGTTCTACCTTTAAACAACAAACTGCATTGTCCAACTGAGAAATGACCTCTTGTTAAGACACATTAAGTATTTTTATTATGTTTCTAAACTATCCAAGAAAAACTAGTCTAGTGGTTAGATGAGAAAGTGCAACTTTATGCTGGGTTTTAAAGAATTTACTTTGGATGTCAGGTTTATAAGTTACTCTCTTTGCTACCACAAAAGCAGGAAGTATGGCTTTCTCCTGGAAATGACAGAGAACAAAACTGTCCTCCTTGCCAATAATACCTTTCACCCTCAGGGAAGAGAGAGGGAGAGAGGGCTACAAAATCAACATTAAAGCTGAGTGGCTTGTCTCACACCTGTAATCCTTACTACTTAAGAGACAGACTTGAGGATCACCGTTTAAAGCCAAACCAGGAATAATACCAAAGAGAATCTTAACTCCAATTTGCCAGCAAAAAAAAAAGAAGTGAAGATGTTGTTCAAGAGGTAGAGCACCATCCTTGAGCAAAAGAGCTAAGGAAGAAGATGAAGCCCGTGGTTCAAACCCCAGTATCTGCATACACACACACACACACACACACACACACACACACACACACGCATGCACGCACGCACACGCGCGCACACAGGCACACATACCCAATCTAAGTCAAAGTTGTTTGTTTAACTTTTGTTTCTTCCACTCCAGGTATTCCTTTACAGAAAAACAAACCACTAAGAACACAAAGAATTCAGATCACTATGGGGATGGAAGCTAAATTGGCAGACATCATCCAGAAGGAATAAGGAATCTTCACTTAGAAACTGCAATGAAAAATTAATTAATGAAAAATTAATGGGAGAAAACGGAGGGGTAATACTTCAAAAGAAATGTATTCACAATGTGACAGGCTCACACCTGTAATCCTAACTACTGAGGAGGCTGAGATCTGAGGATCACAGTTCAAAGCCAGCCTAGGCAGAAAAGCCTGTGAGACTCTTATCTCCAATTAACAACTAAAAAACCCAGAAGTGGCATTGTGGCTCAAGCAGTAGAGCGCTCTCTTTGAGCTGAGGAGCCCAAGGATAGTGCCCAAGCCCAGAGTTTAAGCCCCACGACCAATAAAAAAAAATATATAGTTAATGGGAGTAGAATAAAGTCACTTCAAAAGAGCCAGTGGGGTGGGCTGAAAGGGTACCTAAAAGTTAAAAAGGGACACATGTCATTGTCAACACTTCAAATGAACTTAAGTAGTGAAAGGGCTGATAGAATCTTCTGCTAGCCTACTTTGCCAAATCTAAAATCTTGTAAATTAGCAAGTTAACCAATCAAATACAGATTCCAAACTAGGAATTCATTTGTACAAATTTTGTTGGATACATTCATCTTTTGTAGGATTCTATTATATAATACATCCTAATTTAGCTCATCCATGTAATCCTAGCAGTTTAGGAGACTGAGATCTGAGGAAGTTTAGCTAACCTGATAAAGGCTAGAAATAGAGTTATGGCTCAAGTGCTAAAACATCAGTCTGAACAAAAAAGCTAAAGGACGGGGCCCAAGTCCTGAGTTCATACCCCAGTACTGCCTACTCCCAAAGGCCAGACTGGATGTTTGGTTCAAGGGGTAGAGTGCCAGCCTGGAGTTAGAAAAACAACACGAGGGCTTGAGTTCGAGTCCCAGTGCTGGACTGGCACAAAATAAAGGGAACCAAATGCATTTGGCTTTAAGTATAAAATATTTTGATATTTTGGAGTCTACTTTCTTTTTCAGTTAGTGTTATATTATAGAAAGAGAGTCATTTATACCTGTTATTACTATCCTGTCAGAAGTGGCAGCATAAGCACTATAATCAAAAGATCTGAATATCGAAGGAAGTATGCTAAAAAATATGGGTGTGTGGAAGGTATTGTATGTGGCAGAAAGGTCTTTAGAAAACCAATCAATAGAAATATATCCCTGAATGGTCAGACTCAGCAAATCTGTTGGGGGCATATAGGTACTGCCCTCTGTTAGCTTTCTTCCCTGCAGGATACATATTAAGTGCTGTTTTAGTGAGTTTATTTATGGTAAAAAGCCAGTGGGTTTGGGTTGGGAGCTTTCTGCTTCACAGAAAGGAGCTCTTTTGTATCAAATTTTTCTTTTTATTTTTAAGCCAGTTAGCAGGAAATGTAACTTTTGAACCAGGATTTTTGAGAAGTATCTTGCCAGGCATTTGAAATAGAGAAAAATAACTTGCCAGAAATAAATTATTACCATCATTAAATCTTAATAAATAAAAGTGATAGAATCAATGCATTGGATTAATTAAAAATCTGTCTCACTACTATTTACTCTATTTTTTTCTCAGATGTGAAACTCTTCCTTAATTATCTACCAAATTCCTATAGATATGGATATGATAGAGATGGATAGCCAGGCACCAGTGGTTCACACATGTAGTCCTAGCTACTCAGGAGACTAAGATCTGAAGATCATGGTTCAAAGCCAGCCTGGGCAGAAAAGTGCATAAAACTCTTACTCCAATTAACCACCAAAAAGCTGGAAGTGGAGCTGTGGCTCAAGTTGTAGAGTGCTGGCTTTGAGTGAAAAAGCAAAGATGCCAGGTGCCAGTGGTTTACACCTATAATAATCCTAGCTACTCAGGAGGCTGAGATCTGAGGATCATGGTCCAGAAAAGTCCATGAGACTCTTGTTTCCAATAAACCACCAGAAAACTGGAAGTGGTGCTATGGCTCAATTGGTAGAGAGCTTACCTTGAGCAGAAAAGCTGAGAGACAGCGCCCAGGACCAGAGTTCAAGCTCTAGAACTGGCACAACAGAAAGGAAAGGAGAGGAGAGGAGAGGAGAGGAGAGGAGAGGAGAGGAGGGGAGAGGAAAGGAGGGGAGGGGAGAGGGGAGGAGGAGAGAGAGAAAGGGAGGAAGGGAGAAAAAGAGAAAGAAAGAAAGACAGAAAGGAAGGAAGGAGGGAAGGAAGGAAGGAAAGAAAAAGAAAGAAAGAAAGAAAAAAGAAAGAAAGAAAGTGTGCTGGTGGCTCAAGCCTGTAATCCTAGCTACTCAGGAGGCTGAAATCGGAGGATTGTAGTTCAAATCCAACCCAGTCAGGAAAGTCTGTGAGACTCCTATCTCCATTTAATCACCAGAACACTGGAAGTGGCGCTGTGTGGTTCAAGTGGTAGAGCACTCACCTTGAGCTGAAGAGCCAGGCCCAGAGTTCAAACCCCATAATGGGAGAGAGAGAGAGAGAGGGAGGGAGGGAGGGAGGGAGAGGGAGAAGGGGAGGGAGGGAGAGAGAGAGAGGGAGGGAGGAGGGAGGAGGGAGGGAGGGAGAGAGGGAGAGGGAGAACCCTCTCTCACCACTTCCACATTTCTGTGACCTCTCACCTTCTTTCCACAAGGTCACTGCAGCAGCTGTGCTGAAACCCTTGACCCCAGTTTGTTAGTACAGCTGACTCAAACACAGCCAGTGTCTTCCCAGTTTTGGGAAAAGGACAGAGAGAAAAATAGAGAGAGACCCAGACAGAGAGCACAAAGGATATGTAAGTTATAAAGCTTAGGAGTATGTCAAGGATGAAATCAGAAGAACAGAGAAGTCAATCACACTGAGAATGAGCAAATACAGTGCAGGAAGCAGAGCTCCAACACAAAAAGAACGTCCTGTGTCCCCAGCACAGAGCCAGTCCCTCTTATGGCACGGGTTCCAGCTGTGTTTTTATACAGAGATCCAATGAGAGGCGCCCTCGCCTTCTAATCACCTCCCTTTGCTTCAGCTCATTCCACTGAATTTTTTTCACTTATAGCAAAAACACTACCAACTAATTCACTCAAGTCGATCTTAGGAGTACATTCGGTCTCACTGACTAGTTTGTCCATCCCTATACTAATACTGAGTGTGTTTTAATTAGACAGTTTTAATATTTGTGTGTGATAGCCAGGTGCCCATTGCTCACGCCTGTAATCCTAGCTACTCAGGAGGCTGAAATCTGAGGATCCTGGTTCAAAGCCAGCCTGGACAGCAAAATCTGTGACACTCTTTTTTTGGGGGGGTCGGGTCATGGGCTTGAACTCTGGGCCTGGGCGCTGCCCCTTAGCTCTTCAGCTCAAGGCTAGCGCTTTACCACTTGAGCCACAGCACCACTTCTGGCTTTTTTTTTTCTGCTTATGTGGTGCTGAGGAATCAAACCCAGGGCCTCATGCATGCAAGACAAGTGCTCTACCACTGAGCCACCTTCCCAGCCCCTATCCGTGAAACTCTTATCTTCAATTACCACCAGAAAACCAGAAGTGGCTCTGTGGCTCAAATGGTAGAGTGCTAGTCTTGAGCTGACGCGCTCAGGGACAGTGCCCAGGCCCAGAGTTCAAGCCCTACAACCAACCAAAATAAATGTGTGTGATGTATATGTTAAGATATGCATATATTGGGCTGGGAAGGTGGCTCAATGGTAGAGCGCTTGCCTTGCATGCCTGAGGCCCTGGGTTCGATTCCTCAGCACCACATAAGCAAAAAGAAAAAAGCTGGAAGTGGTGCAGTGGCTCAAGTGGTAGAGTGCTAGCCTTGAGCTGAAGAGCTGAGGGACAACACCCAGGCCCAGAGTTCAGACCCCACGACTGGACCCCCCCCCAAAAAAAGATATGCATATATTGTTTAATATATATGTGTACTGTATATGTTAATATATGCATGTTATAAATTTAATTATAGTATATCATATATATTTACAAATTATGAGTATATAATGTGTATATGTGTTTTATATATATAGTTTATTGGAGATAAGAGTCTCAAGCCTGGTGCCAGTGGCTCAGGCCTGTAATCCTAGACACTCAGGAGGCTGAGATCTGAGGATCAAGGTTCAAAGCCAGTCCGGGCATGAGCCTCTTATCTCCAATAAACCATTAGAAAACCAGAAGTGACACTGAGGCCCAAGCGGTAGAGCACTTGCCTTTAGCTGAAGAGCACAGAGACAGTGCCCAGGCCCAGAGTTCAAGCCCCACAACTGACCAAAAAAAAAAAAAAAAAACAAGAGAGAGAGAGTCTCATGGACATTCCTGCCTGGGTCTGGCTTTGAACTGCAATCCTCAGATCTCAGCCTCCTGAGTAGCCAGGATTACAGGCGTGAGCCACCCACCTTCAGCCCTACTCCATTTTCATACCTTACAGTTGTTTGCACACACACCTTTTGCACATTCCTCAAGTTTATTCTTTGGCATTTTATGTTCAGGAATCCTCATCATTCTTCCCAGAGTTTGAGGATGGGACCATAGGGGACACTCTAATGTCTCATACCCCCGCCTTACATTCTTGCCCCACTGTCCATTTGCAACACAGTAGATAATCCAAGTGAAATCAAACAGCTTGTGCCAAGTGCTGGTGGCTCCCATATATAACCTTAGCTCCTCAGGAGGCTGAGATTTCAGGATTATGGTTTGAAGCCAGCCTGGGCAGAAAAGGCCACGAAACTTTTATCTCCCATTAACCTCCAGAAAGCCAGAAATGGAAGCTATGGCTCAAGTGATAGAGCACCGGCCTTGAGCAAAAACACTAAAGCACAGCACTCAGGCCCTGAGTTCAAGCCCCAGTGCCAACCAAAGTTAGCAGCCATGGAGAGCAAGGGCTGCTGGGTTAATCCTCTAGTTGTGTGACCCTGAGGTCCACCATTCTGTCTGCTCAGGACACTGGTGAGCCTTCGTGATCCAAAATGGGCAGCCACTTCGCCAATGCCCCTCCACTGCACTCATCATCAATCCCCTCCTCTCCTTCACTCCCGGCTTTTGGGGATCAGCCCTCAGGAACGGCACCTCCCACAAGCCATCCTTTCCAGCTCTGCTTCTGGAAGACACTCAAAATAAGATGATCTTCCTATGGGATTCTGACTCATAACGAAGCAACTCAATTCTATAGGAGAACAATTTGAACCAGTTTGTGTCCCAACTGCCAAGAAACCTACACCCAGCTGTCGAGCAGTGCTGAGACAGTACGGCCTACAATGAGGAGCCCATGCCCAGCCTTGCTTCAGGGAGAGGGGGAGTCCTTGATGGAGGACCCACAAAGATGACAGATGGGAATGGCTAGAGTGGCCCTTACAAAACCAAGGGGAAGGCTGGATAGGTGGCTCAGTGGTAGAGTGCTTGCCTAGCATGCATGAAGCCCTGGGTTCAATTCCTCCGTAGCACATACATAGAAAAAGCCAGAACTGGTGCTGGGGCTCAAGTGGTAGAGTGAGCAAAAGAAGCTCAAGGACAGTGCTCAGGCCCTGAGAACTGGCAAAAAAAAAAAAAAAAGGAAAGAAAGAAAGGGAAAAGAAAGAAAGGAAGGAAGGAAGGAAGGAAGGAGGGAAGGAGGGAAGGAAGGAAGGAAGGAAGGAAGGAAGGAAGGAAGGAAGGAAGGAAAGAAAACCTGAAGGAGCTGGGAGGGAAGTGTGCTGATGGATATAATTTCCTCTCTGACCTCCTGCTGGTGACACCTACGTGCATGCTCACACACACTCAAATGTGTTGTCCTCTGGATTCCTGCTCCCAAAACAGTGAGTCTTGTATATATGGTGAAAATCTGTACTAACGGTGGATGCCAAGCACCAAATGACTCACGCCTGTAGTCCTAGCTACTCAGGAAGCTGAGATAGGAAGATTAAGGTTCAAAGCCATCCAAATGGAAGAAAACAATCTGTGAGACTCTTATCTCCAATTAACTAGCAAAAAAATCAGAAGTGGAGATGTGGCTCAAGGGGCAGCGCGCCAGCCTAGAGTAAAAAGCTAAGGGACAGTGTTGTGAGTTGAAGCTCCACTCTGCTCCTTCATTGGGAGGCCAAATAGCCATACTCTGCTGCTTGCTGTGGAGCCTGTAGTACATCAGACATTCCTGTGCAGCTTACCATATTTTAGAGTCACAGAAGTTTTATAGATGTAGCAATCTCAGGATAAAACCAAATCCATACACTGGTATTATGGAGAGATTTTGTTTTATTGTTATGGTTTCATTTTGGTTGTGTGTGTTTTTCAGGATAGCTACATGGACTCAACTGTATACATTATTTTGCACCATGCATCTGTTACTAAATTTCTTTAAAATTGTGTGTGTGTATGTGTGTGTGTGTGTGCGTGTGTGTGTGTGCGCGCGCGCGTTGATACTGGGACTTGAATTTGGGGCCTGAACACTGTCCCTTGCCTTTTTCTCTCAAGGATTTTTAACTGTAGGCTGGCACTCTACCACTTGAGCCACAGCTCCACTTCTAACTTTTTGGTGGTTACTTGGAAAGAGGAGTTTCACAGACTTTCTGCCTGGGCTAGCTTTGAATCATGATCCTCAAATCTCAGCCTCTGAGTACTATAAGCATGAGCCACAGGCTGGGAAGGTGGCTCAGTGATAGAGTGCTTGCTTTGCATGCATGAGGCCCTGGGTTCGATTCCTCAGCACCACATAAGCAGAAAAAGCCGGAAGTGGCACTGTGGCTCAGGTGGTAGAGGGCCAACCTTGAGCTGAAGAGCTGAGGGACAGTGCCCAGGCCCAGAGTTCAGGCCCACAACTGACAAAAAAAAAAAAAAGCATGAGCCACACTATAGGCATGAGCCACAAAACTCAGTGCTGTAGGAGCAGCAGCCCAGGGCAACTTGTGGAACTCATACCCACTCCCAGCTACAGCAGGAGACAAAAGGAATGAAATGCTTCCTTGGCTGCTTATGAATATAATAAAAGATTCCCTCAACTAGAGTAAACAAATGTTTACTATACTATCCTTTGCCCATTCCTTCCTTGGGTTAATTTTTTTCTTGTTACATCATAAGAGTTCTTTAAAGTCTGGATATTAGTTGCTTGCTAGAAATGTTACAGATATTTCAGCCAAACCTATTGCTTATTTCTAGTTTTAGTTGTCAGATCTGTCGATCGTTTCTGTAGAGGCAAAATATTATTTTCCCACATAGCCTTTTGTAAAACAAAATAATCATCTACTGTATTTTGGTTAAGTCACATCCTTAAGCCCTGAAGTTTCTGACTCGGCTCTAATGAATAAAATGCATACAAAAGTTGGGATAGGGCTGGGAATATGGTTTAGCAGTAGTGTGCTTGCCTAGCATGCATGAAGTCCTGGGTTCCATTCCTAAATACCACATAAATAGAAAAAGCTGGAAGTGCTGCTGTCGTTCAAGTGGTAGAGTGCTAGCCTTGAGCAAAAGAAGCTCAGGGACAATGTCCAGGCCTGAGTTCAAGCCCCAGGATTGGCCAAAAAAAAAAAAAAGTTGGGATAATATAACTCATACTTCTCTACAGTCACTCACTTTAGCAGTTACCCACCTTCAACTAGTTCTGTTTCATCTACACTCTGCCCCCATCTCACTAAACCTGCTAAATTTTTTTCAGAGCAAATCACAGATACATTATTTTAACTATAACTATTTCAGCACGTGTATCTAAAATACAGAATCTTCTTTTCTTAACTGCAATACTATACCAAAAAAATTTTTTTAATTTAATTTTATTTTATTTGTGAACATACTGTACAGAGGGGTTACAATTACATGGGCAGGATAATGCGTACATTTCTTACCAAGCATTGCAGAAAAAAAATATTTTTAAGAATGCCTCACCCATGTTGGGCACTGGTGGCTCAAGCCTATATTGCTAGCTACTTGGGAGGCTGAAATTTGAAGATCTCATAGATAGCCCAGAAGAAAAGTCTATGAGACTCTCATCTCCAATTAACTAGCAAAAGGCCATCAATGTGGGTGTGGCTCAAGTGGTAGAGTATCAGCCTTCAGTGAAAAATCCAAGCGAGAGCACAATACCAGCAAACACACACACACACACACACACACACACACACACAAAGAATGTTCTATCTACTTCGTACAATTACTTTAAAATATTATTTTTAACTTAAAAAATAGCCAGGCATCAGTGGCTCACACCGATAATCCTAGTTACTCAAAAAGCTGAGATCTGAGGATTGTTGTGTGAAGCCAATCCAGGCTCTGATTATGCACCAAAAAGTCAGAGGTCATCTGTGCTCAAGTGGTAGACATCTTGCCTTGAGCACAAAAGCTCAGGAACAGTGCTCAGGCACCAAGACTGGCAAAAAAAAAAAAATTGTGTGTGGGGGTGGTCCGGTCATGGTGCCTGAACTCTGGGCCTGGGCTCTGTCCCTCAGCTCTTCAGCTCAAGGCTAGCGCTCTTCCACTTGAGCCACAGCGCCACTTCCGGCTTTTTTCTTTTTTGCTTATGTGGTGCTGAGGAATCGAACCCAGGGCCTCAAGCATGCAAGGCAAGCACTCTACCACTGAGTCACCTTCCCAGCCTCTGAACTTTTTTTTAATTTAATTTTTGGTCAGTTGTGGGGTTTGAACTCTGGGCCCGGGTACTATCCCTGAGCTCTTCAGCTCAAGGCTAGTGCTCTACCACTTGAGCCAAAACACCATTTCTGGTTTTCTGGTGTCATTGAAGAGTCTCATGGACTTTCCTGCCCAGGATGGCTTTGAACCTCAATCCTCAGATCTCAGCCTCCTGAGTTGCTAGGATTACAGGTGTGAGCCACCAGCACTGGGCTTGTCCTTGAGCTTTTTTGCTCAAGACTAAAACTACCACTTTGAGCCACAGCTCCACTTCGGGTTTTCAAGTGACTAATTGGAGATAAGAGTCTCATGGGATTTCCTGCCCAGGCTGGCTTTGAACTGAGATCCTCAGATCTCAGCCTCTAGAGTAGCTAGGATTATAGGTGTGAACCACCAGCACCCATATAAGAAAGACTCTTGTCTCTTTAATTAACCAGTGGCTCAAGTGGTAGAGCACTAGCCTTGAGCAAAAAGCTCATCGAAGGTGCTAAGGCCCTAGGTTCAAGCCCCAGGACTGGGAAGGCAGTCAGGCAGGCAGGCAGGAAGGAAGGAAAGAAGGAAGCCCAATCTAGTGAATTTGTCAATTTATCTGATTTCCCCAAGGGTTTTGTTGTTGTTGTTCCTTTAGTTGTTTATTTCTTTGATTTTTGTTTTTGCTACTGTAGGGGTTTGAACTCCAGCTCTGTGCTTGTTAGGCAGCTGTACCATCACTTGAGACATGCCTCCAGCACTTCCAGTCTTTTTGCAATTAGTTTATTCAAGTCAGGATCCAAAGTCCAAGCAGTGAACTTAGTTACTGTGTCTCTTCCATCTATTTTAAAGTATAAGCATTCCTCCTCTTTCCCCCCCACAACCCCCTCCTTTTTTTTGTCTTAACATTTTTTTTCTCATTGAAAAAAATCAGAAATGGACTGTGCAAAAAAAACATCATCAACCTCGCAGGAGTGATAAACCCATTCTTCAGTGGATATTTCTCTCCCACTGCATTTCCAGTCATTAGAACTCACCAGATTCAGGTTCAAGGTCCTCTGACACAATCATTGCACGAGTCAGGATGTGTCTTTACTATTGCATCACAATAGAAGAGACATATGTCCACAAATGTGGGGGGAGGGACTTTTTTGGTGCCAGTACTTGGGCTTGAACTTGGGGTTTGGGTGCTGTCCCTTAGCTTTTTTCACTCAAGGCTGGTGAACCATTACTTGAGCCATACCTCCACTTCCAGCATTTTGCTGGTTAATTGAAGATAAGAGTCTCTCAGACTTTTCCTGCCTGGGCTGGCTTTGAACCATGGTCTTCAGATCTCAGTTTCCTGGGTAGCTACATTTACAAGCGTGAGCCACCAGCACCTGACTCATCACCTTTTGATTCTTCTTTCTTTCTCTGGATGGACTTTCAGAACTAGTCCAGCTGCCCATGCTTCCTTCTCTGGGAGCATGCCTCATCTCTCTTGGTTAGGACCTCTAGGGCTGTGGGGCTTCAAAGCACACACACGTTGTTCCTGCTAGACCAGAGCTGGAGCTGGAGCCTCCCCTCGGCAGTACAAGGCACACTCTCACCATGGGTATTTTCTTTTTTTGTTGTTGTTATAAGTTTTTTATTGTGAAAATACTGTACAGATGAGTGACAGTTACATGAGCAAGGTAATGAGTACATTTCTTATCAAGCACTTTTACTTCCTCCTTTGTTTTTTCCCCTACCATCCCTGCCCTCCCATCTCCACAACTACACTCCCCCCCACCATGGGTATTTTCTTATTTCCATTTTTTCCCTTCATTCTGGTTACACTCCCAAACTCCTTCCTTCCTAAGCAAACACTTGAATCAGTTTGGCATTTGTTCTTTTTTTTTTTTTTTTTTGGTCCGGTCATGGGGCCTGAACTCTGGGCCTGGGCGCTGTCCCTCAGCTCTTCAGCTCAAGGCTAGCGCTCTACCACTTAAGCGACAGCGCCACTTCCGGCTTTTTCTTTTTTCTTATGTGGTGCTAAGGAATCGAACCCAGGGCTTCATGCATGCAAGGCAAGCACTCTACCACTGAGCCACCTTCCCAGCCCTGGCATTTGTTCTTGAAAATATATAGATCCTGCCGGGCACTCAAGGCTCATGCCTATAATCCTAGCTACTCAGGAGGCTGAGATTTGAGGATTGAGGTCCAAAACCAGTCTAGGCAGAAAAGTCCCCATGAGACTCTTATCTCCAGTTAATCATTCAAAACCTAGAAGTGGTGGTGTTGCTCAAAGGAGTAGAGCACTAGCCTTGAGCAAAAAAGCCCCACAACCAACCAAAAAAATATATATAACCTAACAATGTATAATGATATATATTAACATACTAATGTAATATGTTATATATTGAATATTATAAGTTATATATTGTAATATAATGTGTATTCACCAGGGTACTGGTGGCTCATGCCTATAATCCTAGCTACTCAGGAGGCTGAGATCTGAGGATTGTAGTTTAAAGCCAGCCAGGGTAAGAAAGTCTGTGAGATTCTTACCTCCAATAAACCACTAGAAAACTGGAAGTGGTGCTGTGGCTCAAGTGGTAGAGTGCTAGTCTTGAGTTGAAGAGCTCAGGGACAGTGCCCAGGCCTAGAATTCAAGCCACACACACACACACACAACATTATATATATATATAGTGTATTAGTTAATATAACATATGTGTTATATAATATATTTTATATATTATATATCTTTAAATATTATGTAACGTAATGTGGGTATCAGGTTTTGACTTTGATTGATGTTACTGTGTTGTTGATTGCATTTTGTTTTTTACTTCTCAGCCTACGCTGATTTGAGGCCTATTCCTGGCTGTATACCTAGTAATTTATTTTTTCAGTTTTTGACTGTTGTTGTTGTTGTTTTGTACTGGTACATGTGCTGGGACATGAACTCAGGGCCTGCATGTTGTCCCTTAGCTTTTTTGCACTTGACCATACCTCCAATTGTGGCTTTTTTTTTTTTTTTTGGCTTGTTTTTTCTGACCAGGATGACTTCAGTCTACAATCCTCAGATCTCAGTCTCCTGAGTAGCTGGGATTACAGGCATGCGCCACCAGTGCCTGGTCTATATAGGCATTCTTTTTTTTTTTTTTAATTTGGTCATGGGGCCTGAACTCTGGGCCTGGGCGCTGTCCCTCAGCTCTTCAGCTCAAGGCAAGCGCTCCACCGCTTGAGCCACAGCACCACTTCTGGTTTTCCAGTGGTTTATTGGAGATAAGAGTGTCACGGACTTTCCTGTCCAGGCTGGCTTTGAACCGCTAACCTCAGATCTCAGCCTCCTGAGTAGCTAGGATTACAGGCATGAGCCACCAGTGCCCGGCTCAGCTAGGCATTCTTAATTCTACTAAATACTTACACAATGGCTTCCAATTTACACTCCCATCAGCAATCCATATGGTACTCTTTCTCCCACGTCCTTCCCAGCACTCGCCTTTCTCTATTTTTACTGCGAGTTGGGTAAATGTGAAAAGATGACTCACCAATGTTCACAATTGCATTTCTATAGTTGCTAATGTATACATATCTTCACATGCATATTAGACCCATGCACTCCTTGTTCTAGAAGTTTCCTGTTTCATTTTCTTGTGTGCATAGGAATGGTGGTACTGGTGTTTGAACTCAGGGTCTCACACTCATTTTTGTCTCAAGGCTGACCTTCTACCATTTGAGTTACAACTCCACTTCTGGCTTTATGGTAATTAATTCAAGAGTCCAACAGACTTTCCTGCCTGGGCTGGCTATTTGAAGGTGGTGCCAGTAGCCTGTAATCCTAGCTACTCAGGAGGCTAAGACTTAGAGAAATATGGTTCTAAGACAGAAAAGTCCATAAGACTCCATCTCTAAAAAAAAACAGCCAAAAGCCTGGATGAAGGCAAGGCCCTGAGTTCAAATCCTAGTACTATCCAAAAGAAATGAGTGAAGGACTGGTTATTCTGTAATTGATGAATACAATATACTAAATATGTCCATTTGATCATGATGATTCAATATAGGGTTCAAAACATCTATATCCATAAGGCTTTTTGTTGGCTTGATGGTTATACAACCTTTTCTATTTAAAAAGGAGTAAATTGGACTACCTTTACCTTGCATTTAAAAATGTTTAGTTTTATATGTTTTGTGGCTATGCTAGTCAGTATACATATATTAACTATTGGTGTACCTTCCTGTTGAATTGAAATTTTTATCATTGGCAAGTGATCCTCTTTAATAGCATTTTATTATAAAGTATATTTTATATAATTTATCTACTGAATACATACTTTTCCTTTTAATCAGTTCCAGGTATGCAGAGGTCTCTCCTCTTCCGCTGAAACCTCCCTACAGCTCATCACAGGCAACAAATGCAAACTTGCTTTTTCTTAGGTTCTTGTTCTGGATTGGTTTTTTTGTGTTGTTGTGTTTGGGTTTTTTTGGTCAATCCTGGGGCTTGCACTCAAGGCCTAGGCACTGTCCCCGAGCCTCTCTGTGCTCAAGGTTAGCACTCTTACCAGTTGAGCTACAGCGCCACTTCTGGCTTTGTCTGTGTATGTGGTACTGAGGAATCAAACCCAGGGCTTCATGCATGCTAGGCAAGCGCTCTACCACTAAGTCACATTCCCAGCCCATGGGTTGGTCTTTTCTTTCCCGGTCTACTTTCCTATATTCCTTTTTTTCTTTTCTTTTGTTGGTCATGGGGCTTGAACTCTGGGTCTGGGCACTGTCCCTCAGCTCTTCAGCTCAAGGCAAGCACTCTACCACTTGAGCTACAGCACCACTTCTGGTTTTCTGGTGGTTTATTGGAGATAAGAGTCTTACAGACTTTCCTGCCTCAGATCTCAGCCTCCTGAGAAGCTAGGATTACAGGTATGAGCCACCAACACCCAGCCCTGTCTATATTCCTTTAGAATACTTATTTCCTTCCATTTTCCTGTTTGGAAGTTTAGAAGTTACAACCTCTACTACTAAGGAATTTACCCAAGGAAATACAACAATGGTAATGGTAAATAAAAAACATTGCGTTTACTTTCCTATTAGGTCTATCTATCTGTCAGAGAGAGATGTAAACTTTTTTCCTGATGCTGTTGGGCTGGAGTATGGAGTGGATCATTATCTGTATTTTTATTTTCTTTTTTACGAGTCAGTCCTGGGGTTTGACCTCAGGGTTTTGCACTCTGCCTTGGCTTTTTCACTAAAGGCTGGCAGTCTAGCATTTGAGTCACACTTCCAGTCTAGTTTTTTTTTTAGGCTGGTTAATTAGGGATAAGAGTCTCACAGACTTTTCTGCCAGAGGTGGCTGATCCTCAGATCTCAGCTTCCTGTGTAGCTAGGATTGCAGATGTAAGACACCAGCACCTGACTACATTTTTCTAATTTTCTAAGAAGGATGGTGAGAAAATTATATGTTGATACAGCTCCCAGGATGGACTACCATATTCATTTTTCTAACTGCTTTAGCCTGATAAGAGTATGGCTCCGTTTTGTAATCAGTTTGGATTTTATTAAGGAGAAAATATTTTCTCTACTTCTATGAATAATTCCAGAAGCATCTGTGAACCTTGACTGGTCAGTTCTTGCTCCCCTCCCCGGTTGTTGATGCTATTCCCATGGGTGTTTCTCCTCTTCGTCCTTTTTGTGCTGTGTGTTTGGTGACTCTGGGTTGTGGACTCCCACTATTTGTCACCTGTCTTTGCCTGTGGTTTCTGTTTACTATGATAACAGTGACTGTCATTCAAGGTTTTTGAAGCATTTAGAAAATTGGGAGGGTTCAGCTGGGGGCTAAAAGGGTTGGGGCGTGGGGTAGGGGATCATCAGTAACGAAACTGTTTTACAACTGAGACTCAGAAAAGATTAACTTTTCCCTGTCATAGATTATAAACAACAAAGCCAGGCTCCTAGCCAAAGCTCTGGCTCAAAGCTCTGGTGGCAGCCTGGCTCTCCCAAGGCTTTCAAATGTCAGTGGACCCCTTCCCTGACTCCTAATCCCAATGACCAGACAACTCCGAGTGTGGACATACATTTTCGCTCTCTTTTTAACCTTAGAAAAAGTTGACAATAATAAGTTGCACACTGCCCCAAGTGTCCTGCGTTTCCATCTCCCCCATCAGAAATCACCCGCCCTCCTCACATACCATTCTTTCCCTTTCCCCTTTCTTGTTCTGGAGGAAAATCAAGAGTGTAGAGACTGCCAGATTGGAGGAATCTCAATCCTAACCTTCAGCTGCTCAAGACAGTGAGGAAATAAATTAGAGAAGAACGTTCCTAGCTGTCCTTGTCCAGCTTTGTCTCACAGACCCAGCGGTAGGGCCTCTGGCAGACGTCATCATTCCAGCGACCATCGGCAGTAAAATGGGCACAGTCCTCGCCGCCTCCCAGCCCGTGGCCGTACCAGTTATCTGGCTGCTCTGGTCTCCAGTTTCTGTAGACAGGAGACAGCCATGTGCTCCAGTAGGCCAGTCTTTTAACCAGGTCCCCAGGAGCCCCACCAGCCCTGGGGCCATAGGTTTGGGAAAGGGGGGGAGGGTGATCCCAGGCAAAGGGAGCCAGCTGTGGGAAGATGCACACACTCACATGAAGCCAGTATCATAGGTAGTCCCATCCACCCATCTCCAGGGGCCATTTTGATCAGTTAGACCCATCCAGGTGTTTATAGGACCAGTATGGTGCTGAACAAATTGCTGAGGAGAGAAGAGAGGGTGGTGATCTCTCCCTTCTACCAGCTAGACTCCCAGATGAGCCCCTTGGGGCCTCACCTGCTCCTCCTTAGAGTTCACCACCACCAGGTGGGCATTCTCCAGCTGGCAATACTTGTCAGCCTCCGGCCAGGGTTTCCCAGAGTTGGAGAACCAGTAGCAGCTGTCTTCATACGCCACCCAGTTAATGGGGCAGCAGGACTTCGCCGAGCCTGTGTGGAGAAATGGAGGGTGAAGGGCTGAGGCATTGCTTGCAGGAGAATGTGGGTAGGAAAGTGGAACTGCTCCCCCTCCCCCTCACCATTGCCCTGCAGCCCAGCCAACTGACAGTTCAAACTTCGCAGGTCAGACACAAACTGCTTCACGTGGACCAGCAAGCTGATATGATCTGGGTAGACAGAGGGTAGAAGGAAGAGAGTGGGAGAGGGAAATGAGGTCAGTGTAAACATGAGGAGAGACTCTTGCACTTCCCTGATCAAACCAAACACAGATGCTCTCTGTTATCTCTGTGTATCTCTGTCTCTGTGGCTCTGTCTATCTGTCTCTGTGGCTCTATCTGTATCTGTAGGGCTCTCTCTCTCTCTCTCTCCTCCCTCCTTCTCCCCCTCACCTTCTCTCAGGTTTTGCTGCTCTTTCTCCATCTGGGATTCCAGCGACTTCATCTTTCTTCCCACATTGCCTCCTAGGGGAGAAACTCATTCAGTGTCCAGACATCCCTAACCACCCCTCAGCCCCAGGGACCCAGTTTCCAAGCCCCTCACCCTGGGTGCTCAGGGTCTTGAACTCAGCCTCAATGCTCACGGTGAAGTTGCTGAAGATTGCCCTCAGGGACAGCAGCTCCCCTTGCATCTGAGAATCTGTGGAGGAGAGAGTGTAGGTGGAACAAAATGGTGGCATCCACCATGGCGCTCGTCCCTCCCCTCACCAGCATTCCCCACGCTCCCCCATCCAGAGTTCTCCCTTCTCTGCCCACTCTTGGCACACCCACTTTGGGATCCGATCACACAGACCACCACCAGCAGCAGGAGGCTGAGGCCCAAGGAGAGGAGGAAAAGACGGGGTCCAGAGCAAAGACGCTGCAACCGGGGCTTGGAAGGAAGAGGCCCTGCAAAGAGAGGGTGTCAGAGGTCAGAGAAACAGGGAGCCAGATGTAGCCAGATTCTAGAAGGAGAGCAGGCTAAGAATCTCTAGGCGACTGGGAGGAAGCCTTTAGCTTAAGAAATCTGGCCAGCAGGTAACCTGTAAGGCCAGAAGCAACATGACCTGGGAATGGAAAAGGGGTGCAAAGCTTTGACCAGCTCCAGCACAACAGAGGTCCTGTGTCTTTGCTGACACCTAGTGGTATAATTTTGTCACTGCAACTTATGAATCTCCTCTCAGCGGTCAGCAGGGAGCCACTGCTCCAACCATGAAAGTAGAGTAGAGGTTTCTTCCTCTCTCCATGAATTCTACCCACCGTTGGCTGCATGCAGGAAGAACAGGCATATTCCTCACATTCTTTCTCCTTCCCTTAAAATTCCCGAGTATCAACACACACACAAACACACACACACACAGACTTCACTCTAGGAACTACTGAGCCACCATTTTCTGTGAGAATGAGGCAGAGAGCCAGGAATAGAGCCAAGGGTTCTGGAAAGGGGTCCAGGAGCTGAAGCTTAAGGGTGAAAGCCACCAAATCTGGCCTTGTACATGGAGAGGCATCCCTCACCTCTCCGCAGCTGATGGTGGTCATTGTCCTCATTGTCCAGGTGCTGGAGATCTTGATATTCCTTCGTCATGATAGGGCTGGTGCTGGAAGGTGTGTGAGATGCCGGTCCCTTTTCCTATCCAGCTGGGTTACCTCCACACTACGACCCCACCGAGATCCTTTCTCTCTCCTCCATCTCCTCCCAAACCTCACACCTACCATCCACCCTCTGCCATTTCCCACCCTTCCCCTCCCCTCCCCCACAGAGCCCCTCATCCCTCCCTCAGTGGTCCCCCACACTCTCAGCCTTTCTCCCCATTTTACTTACTGAAGATCTGGAGATCTGACTCTCAGGCCCCTCAATTTTGTGTGCCGATTCCAGGCTTAAGGAGGGGGCTGAAAGCAAGAGGGAAGGGAAGAGACCGGGTCCATATGAGGGCCCTGTGTGTCTGGGTATCTGAGCATGTAGACCCTGGCATCTCCAGGGTTTGGGACTTTGGACAGTAAACAGAGGTGGAAATGGATTTGGAACTTGAGGGATATGTGTGGGTGGGAGTGGGGGATGGGTTACTCTGCCCTCCTCCTCCCCAGGGAGGAGTCATTCCCAGGTCTTCACACACATGCACACGCATGCGCACAAGCACACAGAGTTACCTTATTCCTCATTGCAGAATTTGGGAGGGGGAGCTAGACCCAAAGGGATGAGGAGTCTTTCCTCTCTGTCCCTCTCTCTCTTTGATTTCCTCCTCTAAATTTCCCAGAATTGTTTCTCCTAATAGTCTGGATCAAAGGTAGCAACAAGTTGCCTGCTTGTTCCCAGTCCTGGGCTGTGATCCTGGCATCGGGGTAAAGTCACAGGCCTCAGCTTTCTGTAGGCTCACCTGCCAGCAGTTCAGACTTAACTTGACCCACTCACTCTGGCTCAGTCCTCCAAGCATTGGGAGGAGGGCAGGGAGGATCTCCCTTGGGATTGAGGATTCTCTACTTCACTCCAGTTGTCACAATGCAATCCTTTCTGCAGGTGAGCAACCTGAGCCCACCACACCTGGTGTTATTCTCTGAGTTTCCAGGTAAGAATGCACCTTGCCATAAAACAGATACTTATCCTTGAAACAAAGAAACACCCTGCTATCTGCATTTGGGGGCATCCTGTCAAACAGTTGTTAATCCTTGCATGAGAAATGCATTCTTCAGGAAAGAATGCATTCAGTTGTCTCTCTTTGAAGCAAAGATGGCATTTCTTTTTTTTTGGTGGGGGGGGGTCCGGTCGTGGGGCCTGAACTCTAGGCCTGGGTGCTGTCCCTCAGCTCTTCAGCTCAAGGCTAGCACTCTACCACTTGAGCCACAGCACAACTTTTGGCTTTTTCTGCTTATGTGATGCTGAGGAATTGAACTCAGAGCCTCATGTATGCAAGGCAAGCGCTGTACCACTGAGCCACCTTCCCAGCCCCTCAAAGATGGCATTTCTAAGTTTTTAAATACCATATTTTTGAGTTGCCTTCACCAGGCCTCAGTTTCCTTAAGTTATCCTGTTAATTCAGAGAATAACACCAGGTGTGGTTACAGCAAAGAGAAGCACCTAGCTTTGTATAACTTAAAGCCAGACCCTTTGCCTTTACCCTATAAATACCCAACAGCCCAAGAAGTTGTGTGTCTCTGGGTGTCTCCCTCCCTCTCCCTCTCCCTTCCCCTCTCCCTCCCCCTTCTCTCTCTCTCTCTCTCTCTGTTGTGTGTGCATGTGCATGGCTGTATCTGTGTGTCTGTCCCTATGAGAGCACCCACACTCTACTAGAGTGTGCCCCTGTCCTTCTGTTTGTCTGCTTTTTTGTCTGTCTGCTTGCCTTCTTGTTTACTTACTCAATAAAGCTCTGCCAAGTTTTCTAACCATTGTGACTTGTCCAGAAATTCTTATTCTGCAATCAAAGTCAAGGACCCTAAAGGTTCCTATTATATTTAAAGGAAAGTTTCACTAAACCTTACTTCCATCTGGTGTCACCCTCATTTGTCTATGTCCTAAAAACCCTTGTGCTGTTGACATGCACTGGGCCTGCTGCCAGTGATTTTGGTGATAATTGGGCCTGCTCATTTAACACTGTCTGATGTTATCACTTAGAATCTGGTTTGTTCAGGCAAATGAAACTATGCTGATTTAGCAAGAACAGTGGTTTACCCTCAGAACAAGTTCTAGCAGGAAGCTAGCTAAAGAGGGTTTTGGAGTGTTCATCTGGATGCTGACTATCCGTTGTATTGAGCTTTAAAGCTACAGAAAGCTGTTTGGCACTGGTGGCTCATGTCTAGGTGCTCAGGAAGCTAAGATCCTAGGATTGCTGTTCAAAGCCAGCTCAGGCAGGAAGGACTGTGAGACTCTTCTCTCCAGTTACCCACCAAAAAGCTGGAAGTGGAGCTGTGACTCAAGTGACAGAATGCTAAACTTAAGTGGAAAAGGCCAAGCAAGAGTACAAGGCTCAGAGTTTTCAAGCCCCAGTACCACTACAAGAAAAAAAAAGGAAAAAACAAAAACAAAAAAAGAAGAGGGGCTGGGAAGGTGGCTCAGTGTAGAGCGCTTGCCTTGCATGCTTGAGGCCCTTGGTTCGATTCCTCAGCACCACATAAGCAAAAAGAAAAAAAGCCGGAAGTAGCACTGTGGCTCAAGTGGTAGAGTGCTAGCCTTGAGCTGAAGAGCTGAGGGACAGCGCCCTGGCCCAGAGTTCAGGCCCCACAACTGGACCCAAAAGAAAAAGAAAAGAAAGGAAGGAAGGAAGGAAGGGAGGGAGGGAGGGAGGGAGGGAGGGAGGGAAAGGAAGGAAAGAAGGAAAAGAAAGAAAGAAAAAGAAAAGGAAGGAAGGAAAAGAAAGAAAGCTTGGGCATAGTGGTAGAATACTTGCCTAGCATTCATGAAGCCCTGGGTTCAATTCCTCAGTACCACACAAACAAAAAGCTGGAAGTGGTCCTGTGGCTCGAGTGGTAGAGTGCTAGCCTTGAGTAAAAGAAGCTCAGGCCCTGAGTTTAAGCTCCAGGACTGGCAAAAAAAAAAAAAAGCCTTGTAGAAAGCTGTAAACATGATCTGATGATCTGTGTATCTTTCTATTGCAGGATGTCCTGAAGGAAGACATCTTAAAATCTGATTTCTATCCTATAACCATGTTCAGAAATTTTATTAGGGAATAGTGCTTGGATCAGAACCCATATGTATATACAGCTCTTTATATTTTTTCATCCTTTTTTTTTCTTGTCAGTCATGGGGCTTGAACTTTGGGCCTGGGCGCTGTCCCTCAGCAATTCAGCTCAAGACTAGAACTCTACCACTTGAGCCACAGTGCCACTTCTGGTTTTCTGAGTTGTTTATTGGAGATCAGAGTTTCACGGACTTTCCTTCCCGGGCTGGCTTAGAACCATAATCCTCAGATCTCAGCCTCCTGAGTAGCTAGGATTACAGGCGTGAGCCATGGGCACTCAGCTTCATCCATTATATTTGGAAAAGGGCTATGACTTACAATGTACATAACAGATAAGTATAGTTGCACATGTGAATTAGTGATCTCCTGCTACAAAATAAGTACCTTACAACCTAGAACCTTAAACAAGATCTTCTCACCCAGTTTCCCCGATGCCAGAATGCAGCTTTAACCATGGGTTCTGGCCCAGGATCTCTTGCAAAGGTACAACCGAGATGTCAATCAATGGCACATTCATGTGAAGATGTGACCCAGATTGGAAGATCACATTCCAAGTAACCAAGTCACAGGTTGAACAACTTAGTGGTAGCTGTTGGCAGGATGCCCCAGGACTGCTTGAGTATCCTCCCAGAGTGAGTGACTGAGAACATGATTCCTTCTATGGTCTAGCCTTAGAAGTAACCATCATTTCTTCACTGTGCTGTCAGGTCATTCCTACTCACTGTGGGAGGAATCACTCAAAGGTGCAAATCCCAGGATGGGAAGCTAGTTGGGGCCATCTTAAAGGATGGGCAAGTGTCTGCTTGGGGAATACATGCTAGAAACATTTGACTTTGGGGGATGCATGATCAAACCATAGGCTAGGAGGGCCATGGAGAGTTGCAGAGGGCTGAAGACGTAGCTCCATGGTAAGGTGCATACCTAACACATGCAAGGTCCTGAGTTTGATCCCAGTACCACAGACACAAAAAAGTCACAGGTAGCTGGACAGCAGTGGCTCACGCCTGTAAATCTTAGCTACTCAGGAGGCTGAGATCTGAGGATCACGGTTCAAAGCCACCCTGCACAGAAAAGTCCATGAGACTCTTATCTCCAATTAACCACCAGAAAACTGGAAGTGGTGCTGTGGTTCAAGTGGTAGAGTGTTAGCCTTGAGCTGAAGAGCTGATGGGCAGCACCCAGGCCCAGAGTTCAAGCCCCAGAACTGAAAAAAAAAAAGTTGCAGGCAGGTGAGGAATAACTTGCCCTTGATGTGGAAGCTGAGTCAAAGGAGGTCAGCCACAGGTAAGGAAAGCAATCTGGAGGTGGTTAATCCCAGTGAGAAGCTATGACCTTGAGGCCAGACAGGAAGAGACCACATGACAACTTCATCAAGAGAATCGAATGGGCCTGGTGGATATAAATGTGCATGAGATAGGGAAAAGAAGGAAGGAGAGCAGCCAGTGTACCTGACCAGGGTCCAGAAGACTACTGGAAGCTAGGTACTAGAGCCTCACTGTTATCCTAGCTACTCTAGAGGATGAGAGCTGAAGACTGAGGAGTCAGCCAGGCTTATCTCCAATTAACCACCAGAAAACCAGAAGTGGCGCTGTGGCTCAAAGTGGTAGAGCACTAGCCTTGAACAGAAGAGCTTAGGAATAGCACCCAGGCCCCAAGCTCAAGCCCCACAAGAAAGAAAGAAACAAAGAAAAAATGGAAGGAAGGGAGGAAGGAAGGAAGTAAGGAAGGAAGGAAGGAAGGAAATCTTATTGAGAACCCAGGCACCAGTGGCTCATGTCTATACTCCTAGCTACTCAGGAGACTGAGATCTGAGATGGTGGTTTAAAGCCACCCTGGACAGAAAAGTCTCTGTGACTCTTTATTTCCATTTACCACTCAAAAACCAGAAGTGACATTGTGGATCAAAGTGGTAGAGCACTAGCCTTGAGCAAAAAAGAGCTGAGGGACAGGGCCCAGGCCCTAAGTTCAAGCCCCGTGACCAAAAAAAAAAAAAGCCTGTGAGACTCTTCTCTCCAGTTAAACAACAAAAAACAGAAGTGGAGGTTTGGTTCAAGTGCTAGAGTACCAGCCTTGTGGGAAAAAGGCAGGCAAAATTGCAAGGCCTTGAGTTCAAGCTCTTCCCTCCCTCTTAAAAAAATAAGGGGCTGGGAAGGTGGCTCAGTGGTAGAGTGCCTGCCTTGCATGCATGAGGCCCTGGGTTTGATTCCTCAGCACCACATAAGAAAAAAGAAAAAAGCCGGAAGTGGCGCTATGGCTCAAGTGGTAGAGCGCTAGCCTTGAGCTGAAGAGCTGAGGGACAGCGCCCAGGCCCAGAGTTCAGGCCCCACGACCAGACAAAAAAAAAAAAAAAAGTCTATTGGAGTCCACAGAGGTTTCTGTATTGTAAATCCTAAAGGCAGAATCTTAGATATGGACTAGTATGTAGCTCAGTGGCAAAGCACTTGCCTAGCAAGTACAATGTCCTGGGTTCAATCCCCAGTACCTAAAAATAAAAGACCAGAAAAAAAAAATATATATATATGTGTGTATGTATATATACAATTTTAAAAAACCAAACCAGTGCCCTGGAACAAGGCCTAGTCAATGAGGGGGTGGAGTGGAAAGAAAGCAACAAATAATTGATTACATTAACCCATTTTAATGTAATTGAATGGACTATTAGGAAGTAGTTACAAAAAGATCACTGGGGACATGCCTTTGCGAGGTCTCTCTTATCTCTGATCCCTGCATCACTCTGTGGAATGGTCCTGAGATTCATATCTCCTATAAACCACTAGAAAACCTGGAAGTGGAGCTGTGGCTCAAGCAGTAAAGCACTCACCTTGAGCTGAAGAGTTCAAGGACAGTGCCCAGGCCCAGAGTTCAAGCCCCACTACCAACAAAAAAAAAAGAGAGAGAGGAAGGGGGGAGAAGATGGAGAGAGAAAGGGAAAGAAAAAAGAGAGAGAAGAGGAGAGAAAAAGGAGGTTATTTTTCAGCCTGAAAGGCCTAAGCTACTGAAAAGCAGAAAAGGAGCTGGCAGAAAACAAGCATGGGTGCTGAGAATGGGTATGAGTATGCCAAAAAAGATTCCCCAGGAGGAAGTTGGGGGCAGGAGGGCAAAAGGTTGAAATCCCTTATTAGACAGAGCTGTGCTCATCTTGTCTTCATCTGGAAAATGAGTTTAATGCCAACCTCACAGAGTCCTTGTTAAGGTTAATGGGATGGTTAGTAAAAAGCAGTCACAGCCTGTGAGCCAGTGGCCCACACCTGTCATCCTAGCTACTCAGGAGGCTGAGATCTGAGTATCACGGTTCAAAGCCAGCCCAGGCAAGAAAGTCTGTGAAACTCATTTTCAGTTAATCACCAGAAACCAGAAGTGGCACTGTGGCTCAGAGTGATACAGAACTAGCCTTGAGTGAAAAGGTCAGAAACAATGCTTAGGCAGTGAGTTCAAGCCCCACGACAAAAAAAAAAAAAAAAAAAAAAGCAGTTAGCACTGTGTCTGCATAAACTAAAATGCTCAACATATGTTGCCTATTTTTATTTTATCTTTGGCAGTGATAGGATTTGAATTACAGGCCTTGCACTTGCTAGGCAAGCACTCTATAGTTAAGGCATATCTTAAGCCTTTTTGAGGTAGAATTGTCTCTTTTCGAGGTAGAGTCTTACTTTATGCCCAGGCCAGACTGCAATCCCCCTACTTCAGCTACCCTGTGCCACTGGGGATGAACAAACACATGCCACCAAGCACAGCCTTTGGTTAAGATGGAGTCTCACAGCCTGTGCCAGTGGCTCATGCCTGTCATCCTAACTACTCAGGAGGCTGAAATCTGAGGATCACAGTTCAAAGCCAGCCCAGGCAGGAAAGTCTATGAGACTCTTATCTCTAATTAACCACCAGAACACAGGAAGTGGTGCTGTGGCTCAAGTGATAGAGTACTTGCCTTGAGCTGAAGAGCTTAGGGACAGTGCCCAGGCCCAGAGTTCAAGCCCCAGGACCAAAAAAAAAAAAAGATGGCTTTCCAAGAAGTTATGATTCCAGGTCTGAGCCACCATGTACGTCTCGTTTTATTTTTTTTGGGGGGGGGCGGGTCGTGGGGCCTGAACTCTGGGCCTGGACAATGTCCCTCAGCTCTTCTTCTCAAGGCTAGTACTCTACCACTTGAGCCACAGCACCACTTCCAGCTTTTTTCTTTTTGCTTATGTGATGCTGAGGAATCGAACCCAGCCCTTGTTTTATTTTTATTCTCACTCAACAAAACAGCCAAGAATTGAGTTAGACTTTATGGCCTTTTCAGGTGTGCGGGGACATAGGGTCTGGGATCCCGATAGCATAAAATGTCTCTCTGTGCACCCCAGATGATGTTGAGCTATGTCTCTGGGGCAGAGCTGGAGCGCTGGGAGGGGATTCAAATCAAACAACCCCTTCCTTTCCACAGAAGACAAGTCTTGTATTCTAAGCTGCCTCTTGGAGCGCTTCCAACATCATGTGTAGAGAGAATGCACTTGGAGGCCGAGATCTGAAAATCACACTTAAAGCCAGCCTGGGTAGACAGATTTGTAAGACTTTTATCTCCAAAACTAGCAGAAAGCCAGAAGTAAAGGTATGGCAGAAAAACAAACAAACAAAACAACACAGGAGTACGAGGCCCTGAGTTCAAGCCCTAATATCGGCAGGCACACAGAAAATGTGACTCAGCACTGGCTTTTCTGAAGAGGTGGCCTACGCATTCCTATAACTAGGGACTTGTAAATAGATGAAGCAGGAGAGGTCTGGGCTGGAGGGATCAGCACCAGGAAATAGAAGCTGGGGAAGACAGGCTCCAGGGCCTGGAAGGATGAGATAGTAGGGGCATGGACAGTCTTAACTGACCCAACCACCCTGTGACCACCCTGCAAGGTGTTCTGCATCTCATGTCTCATCTCAGTGGGGCTGAGGCATCTGTGTGCTCTGCCTTAACAGGATCTTTCTCATCCCCAAATCCCCTTTCTCCGCCCCTGGCACGTCTCAGTCAAGGCACAGCTGGGATTCTGATTCACAACATTCTCAATGCCTCTTTCCTACTTTTAGAAGGTAACAATTTAGGAGGAGTTAAAACTCCAAATGTTGACTTTCAGGTTTTCCCAATGACTGGAAAGCACCCAGTAACAGTCCTTATAACCATTTCCCATAGTGTGCCAGACACAGCCCTGAAGGCTTTATAAAGTCTTCTTCGTTGCTCTCAAAAATCCAGCGAGATAGGCAGTTACTATAATCTTTTTTTTTCTTTCTTTTTTTATTTATGCCAGTACTGGAGCTTGAACTCAAGACCTCACACTCTCACTTGGTTTTTGGCTCAAGGTTAAGCACTCTGCTGTTTGAGCCACATCTCCACTTCTGGCTTTTTGCTGATTATTTTGAGAGGCGTCTCTCAGATGTCGTTTTAGGCTGGCTTGGAACCTGTGATCTTCAGATCTCAGCCTCCTGAGTAGCTAGGATTCCAGCAGCTGGTGTCTAGGTAACTTTTTGAAAGGGAGGGAGGGAGGGAGGGAGGGAGGAAGGAAAGAAGGAAGGAAGGAAGGAAGGAAGGAAGGAAGGAAGGAAGGAAGGAAGGGACTTCTTTAGTCACACTGTGTAAATGAGACATGGACACATGCCAACCAGTCACTTTATTCACTTAATGGCACTCATCATTTCAAATTATCTATATTCATCTGTTTCCTGTCACATTCTCTGAGAACAGAGATCCTTGCCTTCCCTGGTATTTAAAATACTCTCTGGCACCAAGTGAGATCCAAAGAAGGATTTACTGAAATATATGAAGGGACTCAGGAAAAGAGGAGTCCAGGATTCTGCCAACTAAAGGAGCTACCTCTGGAGAGACTAGGGGAGAGTTCTCTCATAAACTTGGGCTGATCCATCCCACATAGTTATGGCAAGAACAGGGAACAAAGTGGGAAGGAAATTTTTTTAACTGCACATATTTCTAGATTTGAATATTTGTCAGGTACATAGATTACTTTTATAATTTAAAAATAAAGCATACAGAATTAGGTAATTCTACCCCCTCTAACTCCTTAGGCCCAGACCCACTACCTATTATGTCTTCTAGGTTTCTCCCTGCAGCACAGTAGAAGATATTAGCACAGCCTCATTCCACAGAATAAGCTACGAGGAGCATTTGAAAACATTCTAAAGCAATGCAAAATATCAGAATTACCTGGGGTGCGCCTCTGAGATTCCCAACCCCAGAGCCAGATGTTGTGGGCTGGACAGAGAGCTGCATAGAAAATTCTTCCCAGCCATCCCAGCCAGCAGAGAATGACTGGCTTAAGAAACTCCTCAGGGATTTCTGCTTTGACTCTTGGACCTGTTGTTTTTGGTTTGTGCCAGTAGTAGGGCTTGAACTCAGAGCTTCATGCTCTCACTTGGCTTTTTCACTCAAAAAGTAGCATTCACCACTTGAGCCACACTCTCCATCTCCAGCTTTTTTGCTGATGAATTAAAGCTTAGAGTCTCATGGACTTTTCTGTACTGGCTGGCTTTGAACTGTGATTCTCAGATCTTAGCCTCCTGAATAGCTAGGATTACAGGCATGAACGACTAGACTTGGGTCTGTTTTTGTGGGGTTTTGGGGTTTTTTTTGGGGGGGGTCCAGACGTGGGGCCTGAACTCTGGGCCTGGGCACTGTCCCTCAGCTCTTCAGCTCAAGACTAGCGTTCTACCACTTGAGCCACAGCATCACTCCCGGCTTTTTTCTTGTTTATGTGGTGCTGAGGAATCGAACCCAGGGCCTCATGCATGCAAGGCAAGCGCTCTACCACTGAGCCACCTTCCCAGCCCTTGGGCCTGTTTTGAAACCAGGGAATTAATGCCTTCCTCAGAATCACTGCCCCAGTGTGTTTTGCAACTCTCACTCACTTTTGCTCAGGGTTGGTTACAAAACTACTTTTGTAACCGTTCCAGATTTAACTACAATACTTAGGGCTCTCCACCCCAGCCTTCCCCACTGGGGCATCTGTCAGTCAGCTGGTCAAGGGGGTAGTATCATAGCTACAAGCAGCAATTGGCCTAGCACAGCTGACAACTTCATAGTGGGAGCTTCTCAATCCCAGAAACAGCAGCCAAGATGAGATGCACTTTTCCATACAGCAGCAATCGGAGACACTTCAGTAAGAATGTAGGGCCAGAAAAAATGTGATACCACAGAAGCAGAGTTCTTCTTATAATAAGGAACTGGGTACTGGGCCATTTCCCTTTTTGACCTACCTACCAGGAAACCCAGGGATACTTATTTACTCTTAGAGCTAGTGCATTCATTTGTATATCTATCTTGGTTATCAAATTTCTACTTTCCTACCCTAGGTGGCAAGAGCAGTAGGCCTAGACAGTGCCACTGGATATTTAGTATTTTATTATACAGCAAGATATGTGTTTGATGATGTAGCCTATCTATGGGCTAAAGTGTATTGTGAATACATTTACAGTAGCCCAGGATAAGCCATGATGTGTGCGGTAGGCCAGGTGTATTAAATGCAGTTTTCACTTAAGATATTTTCAACTTATGATGAGTTTTCATGGATTTCAGAGGAGCTCACTGTAAGATGAAAAACTTCTGTATTTCCTTAAATGACTAATGTACTGTCCACCAGGTTGAGATAGCCCAGGGCAGAGATGCAGGCTGGATTATTTGCAGGACCTAATGCAAAGGTATCAGTGCCCTTGGATGAAGCTCCAGCTCTTCCTGACTTGCTGGCTCCCCCAGGGACCCTTATTCAAGCCACCCTTTTCTCCCTGGGTTGGAGTGAAGAAAAACCTCAACTTACTATACCCATCAAACCCTAGGCCCCACACTACCTCCTTCCACACTCAGGTCCCAAATAACCAGGCCACACACTGAATTTCAAGTATCTGTCTCTTCCTTTCACTCTCTCAAAAGAAAAAAATAAATAAATTGCAGAAGGCGGCAGCATTTCCAGTCTTCCCCTGGCTCCCAGACACCCGACCCCTGACCCCAGCCCTCCCACCTCCCTCCCACTTCCCCAGTCCCTAGACCCATCCCTCCCCTTTCCCAAAGAAAAAAGAAAAAAGTAAAAAGAAAAAAAAAATCCCAGGAAAAAAAAAAAAGCCACAGTTAGACCTTCCACTCATGCAAACCGGCAAAGAAAAAAGGTGGGGGGCAGGGGGGGGCATGTGGAAGGCAGGGAACCCACAGAAGGACCCCTTACTTCTCCCTCCAAAAACCACCTTTGAGAAGGAAAAAAAATGGAGAAAATAAATGAGAACTCAAGGGACGTGGGGAATTATGATGGGGGAGGGGCAGGGATGACCCCAGACCCTGCCTCAGGGGAGCGCAGAGGCCTGGGGCTCTGCATCCCTATTGAGGGTGTTCCTTGAGAGGACCCCCGACTTCTGGAATGTGTATGGGAGAAGATGGGGGAGGCAGCAGCCCCCAGTGGGTCTGTGTGTGCATTGGGAGAGGGCAGGGGGTGGGGTTCTAAGGAGCAAGGGCTTGAAGCCAGGAGCCCTGCTCCCCCACCCAGACCCCAGGTTCCTGGGGTTCAGGAGCCCAGTTCTGGGGTGCAGGGATACATGCAGAGGAGTGTCCCCCCCTCCAATAGGCTGGATCCAGTTAGAAAGGAAATAAATAAGAAGGAATGGGAGGGAGACTGGGGATGTATAGGGCTTGGGCAATTCAGTCCAGACCAAGGGCCCAGGCGATGGAGGCAGGGCGAGTCCAGGCCAAGCCAGGGCAGGAATCAGAGTCTCTCTCGGGCTGGAACCCAGATGTAGGGGCCTGAGAGGTCCTCGATGACACGCTTCACCTTGTGGTAAATCTCCTCAAAGCTGTCACCCTCCACGATGGCTAGGAGTGAATGCAACCGAGAGTTAGGCCAATGGTCCAAGGTTGTTTAACCAAAGGAAGGGGAGGAGCCCAGAGGAAGAAGTACCTTATTTTATATATATATATATATATTTTTTTTTTTTTTTTTTTTTTT
>NW_012267235.1:12326894-12327210 GCF_000151885.1 Dipodomys ordii | reverse complement strand
CTCAGATCTCAGCCTCCTGAGTAGCTAGGATTACACGCGTGAGCCACCAGCACCTGGCTTATTTTATTTTATTTTGATCAGTACTAAGGACTTGAACTCAGGGCTTTGCACTCTCACTTATCTGTTTTTTTTTTCTTTTTTCCTGTATTTTGTTAGTCATGGGGCTTAAACTCAGGGCCTGGGTGCTGTCCAAGAGCTTTATTCACTCAAGACTAGCACCTTGCCGGGCGCTGGTGGCTCACGCCTGTAATCCTAGCTACTCAGGAGGCTGAGATCTGAGGATCGCGGTTCAAAGCCAGCCCGGGCAGGAGAAACC
>NW_012267235.1:12314193-12326624 GCF_000151885.1 Dipodomys ordii | reverse complement strand
GCCCCACGGCCGACCAAAAAAAAAAAAAAGACTAGCACTTTGAGCCACAGCACCACAACTGGTTTTCTGGTGGTTAACTGGAGATAAGAGTCTGAAGGACTTTTCTGCCCAGGCTGGTGTCAAACCAGGATCCTCAGATCTCAAAATCCTGAATAGCTAGGATTGCAGACATGAGCTACTGGCACTTGGTTTCACATATATACATACATATGTATATGTGTGTGTGTGTGTGTGTGTGTGTAATTTCTAATCAAGGCTGGTGCTTTATCACTTGAACCATACCTTCACTTACAGCTTTTTACTGGCTAACTGGAGATAAGCCTCTCACTGACTTTTCTGCCCACGCTGGCTTCAAACCACAATCCTCAGATTTTAGCCTCCTGAATAGCTAGGATTGCAGGTGTGAGCCACCTGAACCCAGCTGGAGCACTTTTTTTTTTCTTTTTGTTGGTCATGGGGCTTGAACTCTGGGCCTGGGCGCTGTCCCTCAGTTCTTCAGCTCAAGGCAAGTGCTCTACCACTTGAGCCATAGCGTCACTTCTGGTTTTCGGGTAGTTTATTGGAGATAAGAGTCTCACAATCTTTCCTGCCTGAGCTGGCTTTGAACTGTGATCCTCAGATCTCAGCCTCTTGAGTAGTTAGGATTCAGGCGTGAGCCACTGGCACTAGGTTCCCATTTTTTTTTCTCCTCTAATTCTCCAAGCCATGAGCTGTAGGCTGTACTTCTCCCCCCTCCCCCACCTCTCTACAGAGGTACAAAGGTGCCTCTTCCTATGCTATTCCCACAGTGGGGCACTATGTGAAGTCTGAGCAAAGGCACCCTGTGGACATCACCCATATGGTACCAGCCTGCCTGCAATCGCACCTGAAAAGCATTCTGTGAACTCCTGCTCCAGTTTGGTGGCTCTGTCGAAGGCTTTACGGGCTTGTTCCTCTGTGATCCGCTTGTTAATCTCTCTGTAAAGAGGGAAAGAAACAGCGACTTGAAGGTGGGCCTACCCTCTGCCTTCTACCTCCTCCATTCAAGGATGTTAAGTTGTAACCTGGATTTTCTTATTTGGAGCATGTAGCAAAAAAAAAATTCTGATACCCTCTTGATTCACAGATGAGCCTCACCCACATGACCCACCCCAACCCGGTTCGCAAGACTTTTCAGGCGCTTGTCCCACTAGTCTTCAGCCTCAGAGAAAAGATCCAGAAGACTTTAACTCTTTTTATTTTATTTTTTGCCAGTCTTGGGGCTTGAACTTAGGGCCTGGGCACTGAGCTTCTTTTTGCTCAAGGCTAGCACTTTATCTATTGAGCCACAGCACCCCTGAGGGCTTTTTCTGTTTATGTGGTACTGAGGAATTGAACCCAGGGTTTCATGAATGCTAGACAAGCACTCTACCACTAAGCCACCTTCCCAGCCTGACCTTAACTCTTAACTACTCTTGAGGCTGTGGCTGCTGTATGCTCCAGAGGCTGCTGAGAGCTGTAACCCTGCTTAGCCCCAAGGCAGAAGAGGATAGGAAAGGCCTGGAACTTCCTGCAACCTGGGGCTTTAGCTCTCCATGCAACAGCACCTTTGTGAGCTGCTGGAGTCACGGCCCAGGGCTCTGAGGGCAAATGTAATGCAGCGGCCTTAAGAGGCCCAGAACCACAGAGGTGTGGGGAGCAGAGGGAAGGCCCCCAAGACCATACTCACAGCACATTCTCCAGGGATCGGGGGCGAATGAAGATGGCGATAGGGTGCAGGTGGGCCGCCTGCAGCCGCCGCACAGCATTGGCGGAGACATCAAGGATGCAGTGCTTCCCCTGGGGGCAGGCAGGGTAGGCGGAGGGGGACCAGCGGGTAGCAGAAAAGGACAGACAGAGGTGCCAGGAAGGGATGGCAGGCCATGGGAAGGTGGGGATGGGTGTCAAAAGACATGTGAGCGAGCGTTGAAAGAGGTATGGACAGAATGGAGACAGAGAGAAAAGAAAGGAAGGGGAAACGGCAAGCCAGATGGGAGGGCAGGAAAGGAACAGAGTGGAGGATGTGATAAGAAACAGGCAGGGAGGGGGACCCAAAAAGATGGAGGCAAAGTAGAGGCCAGCAGAGCAACAGACCGAGGAGTGAGGAGTGGAAGGCAGGCCAGGCCAGGTAGGGAAAGAAAGCCAAGGGAAAAGAGAAAAGAAGTAGGATACAGGGAGGAGGGAGGGGAGGACAGACAGAGGACAGACAGATGGAAGAAACAGGAGAGACAGATGGGAGGGAGAGGAGGCAGATGGAGAAAAGGAGCCAAGGAGGGAGGGCAGGCAGGGTGCAGAGCAGCAGGGAAAAGGAGTTGGGAGTGGGAGAGGGGAGTTAGTACCCCCAAGAAAAGGGAGGGGGGAAAAGCCAGAGGGGAGTCAGGAAGTTGGGGGAGACCAAGGCACCAAAGACAAGGCCACAGGAAATGTCGAGAAATGAGGGCAAGGCGAAGGGAAGCAGTGAGGAGAAAGAGACAGATGGTGGTGAGGAATGTGGGGTCAGGAAGTGAGGGGAACAGGGCACAAAGAGCAGACGGTCAGAGTTGCCCAAGAGAGGGAGGTGGAGGAGCCGAGCGTAGTGGAGACCCAGCAGGGAAAGAGACAGAGAGAAAGAGAGTTAGAGAGAGCTGGAAGGAGGCAAAGGGGTGGGGAGAGGGCAGGAGGAAGAGGATGGAGCACCCACTGGGTCCTACCTGCTCGGCTACCTCTCGCACAGACTGGACGCTGGTTCCATAGAGGTGGCTGTTATACTGGCCAGCCTCGATGAACTTGTGTGCCTGAATGTCCTTCTCCATTTTCTCCCGGGACGATACAAAATGGTAATCCCGGCCATCTATCTCATATTCCCGCTTAGGCCGTGTCGTATCTGCCAGGAAGTGACCCCACCCCACAAAGATCTAACCACCATCCCCCACTTGAATACTGACCAAGATCAACCCCTGCTCCCCCCCACAGTATGTCCAGTTGGTCTTGGAAGAAGGCTATTGGGGGGGCCAAAATTGAGGAGAGACAGAACTGTCTCCCAGGGGAGGCCCCCTAGTTTCTGGCTTGGATTTGCCTACTGGCGAATACAAGGGTAGATGAGACACACCCCTCCCATGACAAAACATGTCCCCTAGCACCCCAATACCCACAGGTAGTTCTATCTATATCTATGTCACAAGTGGGGCTCCTCAGTCCCTCCCCACCCTCCATCCCCACCCCCCACCTCCATCCAAACACTCACGAGGGACACAGGATCCAAACTTGTCGGGGAACTCAGAGAGAAGATCATCATTGGCTCGGTCCTTAGTGGGGCCAAGGATGATGATGGGGCGAGCATAGTGCACTGAGGAGAGAGCCAGGCTTAGGCTGTGAACAAGACCAGGGGGACAGAAAGGCTGAGGCCAAAGCAGGGGCCAGGGCTCAGGGCTCACCTTCCATCTGTGTCACTGTCTCGTAGCTCAGAACAGAGTCTTCTCGACCTGGAAGGAAACAGGCATCTGCAAGAGCCTCCAAGCCAGAAGCCTTGGAGCCCTTGTCTCACCTGCCTTTTTTTTTTTTTTGTCAGCCATGGGGCTTGAACTCAGGCTCGGACACTGTCCCTGAGCAAGTTTTTGCTCAAGGCTAGCGCTCTACCACTCTGAACCACAACTCCACTTCTGGTTTTTAGATGGCAAATTGTAGAGAAGAGTCTCCTAGTCTTTCCTGCTTGGGATGGCTTTAAACACGATCCTTAGATCTCAGCTTCCTGAGTAACTGGGATTACAGGTATGAGCCACCAGCATTTATTTTCTTTCTTTCTTTCTCCTTTTGCTCAAGACTAGTATTCTACTACTTGAGTCACAGCTCCACTTTCAGCTGTGTGTGTGTGTGTGTGTGTGTGTGTGTGTGTGTAACTGGAGATAGGAGTCTCCCAAACTGTTCTGCCCCAGCTGGCTTCAGACTATGCTTTGTTAGGATTCCAGGCGTGAGCCAATGGCACCGGGCTCACCTGCCTTCTTGAGGAGATCAAGAGCATTCAGTGCTCCTCTCACCCCAGAGTTTCCTGATTGATTCTACCTACCCTGTGATCCAGAGCTGGAGCCCCAGTCCTAGGAAGAGAAAAAGGCCACATGGTGGGTTAAGGGTTCAGCTTCACCCAACCCCCACTCTTCCACCAAGCTTACCCCTCCTCCACCTACCTTGGCTTTTAACCTTGACCACTCCCGTCGCTCAACCCTGTGGGATACAGGTTGGGATGAGGAATAGCCCCTACTTTCTGGACCAATTGAGAACTCCATCTTCTAGCAGCACCTGGGCCCAGTTCTCCTCAATGGAGTTGTCTGACGCAAAGGTTCACAGGAGCCATAGTCCCCTGACACCTGACACCCCCACTCTCCCCCCACACACACACCATGAGTCCCCTACTGGCTGCCCAAGGGAAAACCTGGGAAACTTCAGGGCCTGTAGCAGGAAGGCTCAGTTCCCAGGAGCCTCACCGTCGTTTGCTGGGAATAAAGCCAATATCGTCGGTCTCACTATCAGAGTGGACCCGCCGTGCCTGCCACCACTCTTCATCACTAGCGTCAATTACGTGAAGCACATCCCCAAAGTGGAAGCTCAGGGCCTGGCTCAGGAAGCCGCAGTCCTTGGTCTTGTCATAATCAAACAGGGCCCTAGAGGGTAAAAAGCTCCAGGTCAGGGTCTAGCTGAGGACTCCAGGAAGAATGCATCAGCCACCCTGAAACCAGTAGGGAGATACAATAAAGAGGTCCTAGAAAACACAGGCTGCTGCCAAGTGCCAGAGGCTCACACCTATAATTCAAGCTACTCAGGAGGCTGAGATCTGGGGATCCCAGTTCAAAGGCAGCCCAGGCAGGAAAGTGGGTGAGACTCTTATCTCCAATTAACCATTAGAAAACCAGAAGTGGCAATGTGGATCAAAGTGGTAGAGTGCTAGCCTTGAGCAAAAGAGCTCAGGGACAGCACTCAGGCCCTGAGTTCAAGCCCCATCACACACACACACACACACACACACATACACACACACAAAGTACAGGCTGCTAATGACATGCACACAGCAACCCAAACTATACAGACCAAAAACTGCTATAATTCAAAATGCCACAATAATGTACACAATGTATGCAATTTCCACAGTGAGAGCAAGAACTCCAGGAAGAACTGGGCACTGTTGGTTTATACCTGTAATCCTAGCTACTCAGGAGGCTGAGATCTGAGGAACCCAGTTCAAAGCCAGCCCAGGCAGGAAAGTCCTTGATACTCTTATCTCCAATTAACTATTAAAAACTAGAAGTAAAGCTGTGGCTCAAGTAGTAGAGCACTAGCCTTGAGCCAAAAAGCTTAGAGACAGCACCCAGGCCCTGAGTTCAAGTCCCAGGACCAGCACAAAAATAAATAAGGCTGGGCTCTGGTGGCTCATGCCTGTAATCCTAGCTACTCAAGAGGCTGAGATCTGAGGATCGCAGGTCAAAGCCAGCCCAAACAGGAATGGTCATGAGACTCTTATCTCCAGCTACCCACTAGAAAACTGGAAGTGGTGCTGTGGCTCAAGTGGTAGAATGCTCGCCTTGAGCTGAAGAGCACAGGGATAGCACCCAAGCCCAGAGTTCAAGTCCCACAGCCGACAAGAAAAAAAAAAATCCTATAGGTCCACCCTATGCCAAACACTGATTGACCTTTTAGGTACCCAACTGTGAGGCAGTCAGGGGATCCTTAGGGAACTGCCAGGGTGACCAGGGGCTAGAAAACAATTGGGACGCTTGAGACAGAAGCTATTTTCCAATCCAGATGGTACATCCCAGAAGGGCAGCCTGTGTAGTCAAACCCATGAGCACCAGCTAAGTGTCAGGCATGAGTAGAGGAGCAAATGCCAAGCTGGGTTTCAGGAAAGAGCTGGCTCGAGGAACAGGGGTCAGCACAAGGGAAGAGGAATCTACCTGCACCTGAGAAGCCCAGCCCTTGAAGTTTCTGACCTGATGTAGAAACCCCGTTTGGGGTTGCTCCTCAGGGAGGCAGTTCCTGAGCCCAGGCTGCTGTTCATGAGCTGTTCCCGGAGATCGTGGATCTTGGCCTCAAATCGGCTGTACTCTGAGGAAGGACAAGAAGATTCTTTTTTTTTTTTTTTGTCAGTCATGGGGCTTGAACTCTGGGCCTAGGCGCTGTCCCTCAGCTCTTTAGCTCAAGGCTAGCACTTTATCACTTGAGCCACAGCGCCACTTCTGGCTTTTTCCTGTTTATGTGGTATTGAGGCATCAAACCAAGGGCCTCATGCATGCGAGGCAAGAACTCTACCACTGAGCCACCTTCCCAGCCCAAGAAAGTTCTTAACTCTGCCTGATTCTGCTGCCAATATCACCTCCATCTCTGAGTAGCTCAACAGAATTCTGGGAACTATCTTAGCCCTGACCAAAAAATTCTCTTGCCAGAAGACAGTGGTTCATGCCTGGAATCCCAGCTACTCAGGAGGCTGAGATCTGAGGGTTGCAGTTCAAAGCCAGGCTGGGCAGGAAAGGCCAGGAGAGTCATCTCCAGTTAACTAACAAAAAAGCCAGAAGCTATGGCTCAAGTTGTTAGAGTGCTTTAAAAAAAAAATTAAGCTTAAAAGGGGGCTGGGAATGTGGCTTTGTGGTAAAGTGCTTGCCTAGTATGTATGAAACCCTGGATTCTATTCCTTAGAACCACATAGAAAAAGCTGGATGTGGAGCTGTAGCTCAAGTGGTAGAGTACTACCCTTAAGCAAAAGAAGATCAGGGACAGTGCCCAGGCCCTGAGTTCAAGCATCAGGACTGGCACAAAATGGAAAGGAAAAAAGGAAAGGGAAAGGGAAAATGAAAGGGAAAGGAAAGGGAAAAGGAAAAGGAAAAGGAAATCTTAAGTCTGGTACCTTCTGGTTTATACTGAGCAATTATCGTGACTGTCTGACCCGCATTCTTCAGGGCAATGGCAGCCTGCTCATGACTGGCATTGCGGAGATCAACACCGTTGACCTACAAAGGGCAGAAAAGGCTGTCACCAGGGCCAGGGAGGCAGCAGTTCTCAGGTCTAAATGGAGCAGGGTCCAGCAAGACCAGGCTGCAGCCCATCCAGCCCCTTCCCAAGAGCACTGGGAATGGTACAGGCGGGGGGGGGGGCAGGCCTTTCCTCACCGACAGGATCTGGTCCCCCTTCCGCAGCTCCCCACTTAGGTCCGCAGGGCCCCCGGCCAGGATGAAGGAGATGAAGATGCCTTCACCATCCTCGCCCCCCACAATGTTGAAGCCCAGGCCCGTGGAGCCCCGGTGGATCACAATTCGCCTCGGTTCTCGGGGAATATCTTCCTCCCCAAGCAGGTCCTTGGCCACTGGGGAGTAGCGGCGAGGGGAGGTGGGGGTCATGGCTGTGGGGTAGTCAGTGCCCAGGTAGCTGCTGTGACTGATCTCGTTGTCCAGGTGCTGGGAGTAAGCTGAGAGAAGACAGGGAAGGATGAGATGGAAATGTAAGGAGCAAACAGCCCCCACCAGCCCCCCACTTCTCCAGAGGAGTAAAGGAAACCAAGAAAGCCAGACTCAGGCAACAGGGAAGTTAGTTTATGTATTTTATTTAATTTTTTTTGGCAGTACTGGGGTTTAAATTCAGGGTTTTGAGCTTGCTAGACAAGAGTTCTATCACTCAAGCCTCCAGACCTTTTTACTGAGTTATTTTTGAGACAACATCTCACTTTTTGCTTGGGCTAACCCAAACTGTGATTCTCTCTTTTTTTTTTTTTCATATTGTGGGGCTTGAACTCCGGGCCTGGGCACTGTTCCTCAGCTCTTCAGCTCAAGGCTAGCACTCTACCACTTGAGCCACAATGCCACTTCCAGCTTTTTCTGTTTATGTGGTACTGAGGAATCGAACCCAGAGCTTCATGCATGCTAGACAAGCACTCTACCACAGAGACACATTCCCAGCCTGATCCTCCTATTCTCATTTCTCTCTTGGGATGACAAGTATGCATCACAACACGCAGGTTTTTCTTCAGATGGGGTTTCTTTAACTTTTATTGCCCAGCCTGTCCTTGAACCATGATCATCCTCAGTTTAGCCTACCTGATAGCTACTATTACAGGTTCAAGACATTGTGCCCTGCTTGAAAGGGAAGTTGTATTGCTAGAGACAGTTGGTGGGGTAACTAAGGGAATTTAGAAGTGATAACAGAGCTTTGTTCTACTACAGGGATAAAGGACTTTAAGGTTATATGTCTTCAGTTTACCAGGGATGTTAAAATCAAAGGTGGCTATAACACTACAGTTTGCGGGGGTGGGGGTGGAGGGGTTCCTTTGGTTCACATGTCTCAAATCTCTTAATCCATAAAATTCCTTTTTCTTTTTCCCCTTTCATTTGTTGAAAAACTAGGTCAGTTGTCTAGATTTTCCCACATTCTTTTTTTTTTTTTTTTGGGTCCAGTGGTGGGGCCTGAACTATGGGCCTGGGCGCTGTTCTTCAGCTCTTCAGCTCAAGGCTAGCACTCTACCACTTGAGCCACAGCGCCACTTCTGGCTTTTTTCTTTTTGCTTATGTGGTGCTGAGGAATCAAACCCAGGGCCTCATGCATGCAAGGCAAGCGCTCTACCACTGAGCCACCTTCCCAGCCCTTTCCCATATTCTAACAGGAGCATTCCTGCTTACATCCCGATAATCTTGTAACATGTAAACCAGGGGCTTGTCCTACAGGCTAAATCAGATTCAAATTCAATGTGTGAAGGGCTGGGGATGTAGCATTCGCCTAGCATGCAGAGGGCATTTGTTCAATCTCTAATACTGCCAAAACAACACAAAAAACTTAATTATCAAATTCAATGTGTGAGTGTATTTCCCAAGAGACACTGTGTGCATCCTATTGTATCATCACAAGATGCAATGGCATCTGATTGTCTTTCTGTTAGTGAAGATCCACTGGTAAGTTCAGGACTTGCTAGCCTGCACCACCCATTTGATGTGCCCCATCAATCCTTTTCCTAATCTTTCATAGCCATTCATTATCACTGCCAGATTATGATACCAGAGATTGCAATAGGGTGAGTCTATTCTCTTGGGAGGGAGAAAGGATGAACATTAGTGGGACTTCCATAAAGAACATCAGACAGGCATTACAGGCTCATGCCTATAATCCTAACAACTGAGATCTAAAGGATCATAGTTCAAAGCCAGCCCAAGCAGAAAAGCTCACTAGACTCCATCTCCAAATTAACTAGCAAGCTGGGCACTGGTTTCTCACACCTGTAGTACTAGTTATTCAGGAGGCTAAGATCTGAGGATCACAGTTCATTCCAAGCCAGCCCTAGCAGAAACATGTTTTATCTCCAATTAAACACCAAAGCCAGAACTGGAGGTATGGCTCAAGTGGTAGAGCATCAGCTGAGCAAGTATAAGGCCCTGAGTTTAAATTCAGTACCATAAAAAAAAAAAATCAAAGCTAGGGCTGGTAACTCACACCTGTAATCCTAGCTACTCAGGAGGCTGAGATCTGAGAACTGCAGTTCAAAGCCAGCCTGGGCAGGAAAGTCCATGAGACTCTTATCTCCAATAAACCACCAGAAAACCGGAAGTGGTGCTGTGGCTCAAGTGGTAGAGCACTCCCCTTGAGCTAAAGAGCTGAGAGACAGGGCCCTGGCCCAGAGTTCAAGACCACTGACTGATAAAAAAAAAAAAATCAAGCTGGTACCAGTGGCTAATGCCTGTAATCCTAGCTATTTAAGAGGCTAAGATCTGAGGATCTGGGCTCAAAGGCAATCCAGGATGAAAAGTCTATGAGACTTTTATCTCCAATTAACCTTTCACAAACCAGAAATGGAGCTGTGGCTCAAAGTGCTAGAGTGCTAGCCTTGAATAAAAGAGCTCAAGGACAGTACCCAAGCCTGAGTTCAAGCCCCACAGCCAAATAATGGTGATGATGATGATGACAATGATGATGATGGCTGGACACTTGTTGCTCACACCTGTAATTCTAGCTACTCAAGAGGCTGAGATCTGAGGATCATGGTTCAAAGCCAGCCTGGACAGAAAAGTCCATGAGATTCATTCCCAATTAATTAATTAAAGCTGGAAGTGAAGCTGTGGCTCAAGTGGTAGAGTACAAGTTTGGAGCAAAACAGCTCAGGAACAGTGCCCAAGCATTCAGGAGTTCAAGCATTCAGGAACAACACACACATACACTCACACACAAGGGAACTATCACCTTTTGGTTAACTCTAAGGTGCAATTTGCACAGAAAAAGGAGGACAGATTGATTCTCTTTATATTTTCAGAATGAATGGCTTTCCCCCAAGAAAGCCTATCCTCATCCAAAGGTATGATATTCTTTTTTTCCTGAAGTGCTGGGGACTGAACCTAAGGCTATGCTCGTGATACATAAGCTGTACCCTGAGCTTGATGCTCATTTGATCACAGCGTGGTTCTTTTCCAGTCAGAGTCTCACTATTGCTTATACTTGATTCTGAGCTCAAACAATTCTCTGGACTTAGCTTCCTAAGTATCTGGTGCATACAACCATACCTGGCTTCCTCACCATTTTTGGCAGAACTGGGGTTTGAACTCAGAGCCCCACACTTGCTTGGCTTGCTTGCGTTGTCATTCTGTCACTTGTTCCAACTACTCTTTGCTGGTTATTTTTGGAGATGGAGTCTAGCAATCTTTTCTGTCCAGGCCAGCACTGAACCACTATCCTCAGGATCTCAGCCTGTGGATTAGCTAGGAAAACAAGTATGAGCCACTGACACCTGGCCACCCTAGGAATCTTGATACCATCTTTGCTTTCTAGTTTGAAAGACATTAAAGCACATCCTATACAATTTTTGTGCCTTTTTTAAATGCAGGATTTCACTATATAACTGGGTTCAACCTCCTAGTTCTGGGATTACAGGTAATACCATTTGCTCACATCTTATATATTTCTTGTCCAAGGGCTGGGAATGTGACTTTAGTGGTAGAATGATTGCCTAGCATGAGTGAAGCCCTGGGTTTGATTCCTCAGCATCATAAAAACAGAAAAGGCCAGAAGTGGTACGGTGGCTCAAGTGGTAGAATGCTGGCATTGAACAAAAGAAACTCAAGGGCAGTGCCCAGACTCTGAGTTCAAGCCCCAGGACTGGCAAAAAAAAAATTCTTATCCAAAATTTGGAATCAACCCTTTTTCCAAAGATCCCAAATTCCTTTTGATAGGTTACAGTATTTAGAAACAGCCCTGTGATCTCCACTCATCTGATCGAATCACTACTAAATAACCCCATGCTGCTGATCACATATATGGTATGTACACACCAGAGGGAAACTAGGAGGAGGACACAGAACTAGAGGGAATCAGGGAAAAACATACAACAGTGGGACCCATCAGCTGCATTGGACATTGAATAAAACAAACCAAGCAACTTAATGGCAGCGATGGGAGGGAGGGAATGAGTGGAAAAGAGGGAACAGCTGACACTATGCAAAAGGAAAGGAATGTACACATCACCCGATGTGGAAGAAATAACTGTATTGTCAAAGCCCATAGAACTCATACACGTTATAGACCACGATAGACAATTTGTCCCATGAAGGTTAGAATGTGTTTGTGACTTTAAGTAAACATCACTATCCCACAATACTGTGAAATTTGTGAAATTATGTAATCACTTAATCACAATAAAAGAATTTGCGAGAAAACATTAAAAATTAAAATAAATAGTCCTGTGATTTATTTTTTTGTCAGTTGTGGGGCTGGAACTCTGGGTTTGGGCACTGTCCCTGTGCTCTTCAGCTCAAGGCAAGCACTCTACCACCTGAGCGACAGTGCCACTTCCAGTTTTCTAGTGATTTATTGGAGTCTCATGGATTTTGCTGCCCGAGGTGGCTTTGAATCATGATCTTCAGATCTTAGCCTTCAAAGTGGCTAGGATTACAGACGTGAGCCACTGGCACCGGGTCAGTCCTGTGATTTTATTATGGCTTTAACATTAACTTTGTATTTTGTCACATTTGATTCTTTTCCAAAATACCTACCACATATTTTTTTCCAGGTAAATTTTAAAATCAACCAGCTAAGTTTCTGGGGAAGTAACAACATGAAAATTCAGATAAAGACCCAAACTAATTTGGAAAGTGCTGAAATCTTTTGCATATTAAGATTTTTCCACCCAGAAACACTGTTTTATTATGTCCTTCAGTAAAAATTTCATCATTTTTTTCTCATTTATATTTCTATCAGATGACAATACTCCTCCCCTTTACTTCCCACCTACTCATTATCAAAAAGCTATGTGACAAAACTGCCCCAGCAAAGTTACTGTGGTTGAGAATGACTGCTCTATAGATGAGGAACAAATAGATGCTATATTAAAAAAAAAGAGCACAGGGCTGGGTAGGTGGCTCAGTGGTAGAGCACTCGCCTTGCATGTCTGAGGCCCTGGGTTCGATTCCTCAGCACCACATAAGCAAAAAGAAAAAAGCCGGAAGTGG
>NW_012267235.1:12301908-12311138 GCF_000151885.1 Dipodomys ordii | reverse complement strand
CACTTCCGGCTTTTTCTGCTTATGTGGTGCTGAGGAATCGAACCCAGGGCCTCATGCATGCAAGGCAAGCACTCTACCACTGAGCCACCTTCCCAGTCCCACCTGACCCTCTTTTCAAGGGTACCAGCTTCCTAACCCCTGTCTACTCTCCCCACCTGAGGCGGCCATCCTGGGCTGCAGCCCCGCCAGGAATGATCTTGGTGATGAAAATGGATGGGTCGTCACCAATGTGTGGGTTGTCAGTGCCACCTGCGATGCTGAAGCCCAGACCTGAGTTACCCTGGGGAGAAAGAAGACAAGAGAGTCAGCTCCCCTTATTGCACAATTCTAGTCAAGGCAAGTGGGGAGGGGAATGGGTTGGAAAGGCCCTGCCAGAACACAAATGGACACAATGAAGAGGTTGATCACCTAGAAAACAGGCTCAGAGGGACACACAGGCAAGGAGCCAAAGATGGAGGAGCTGGCTTACCCTTTCCAATGTGATCTCCTCGTATTCCATCTCCCCCTCGGTCCCGTTCACCTGCAACTCCAGCACGGGACAGAAATACAAAAACAGTGAGACAGACATTCCAGACTGGAACTCACCTCTCACCCCCCTTGTAAGGACCCATATCTTCTTTCCCTCCTCCTGCAATAGCCCCCAGCTCCAAAATCTAAACAACTCACATATCCTGGGGCTTCTAGGGTGTCTGTATTGACAATCACAGGGGGAGAATTGGCCTGTAAGGGGAAAGAGAAAACAAAAAAAGCTGCCTAAGCCTTTGCCCCAGAGGGATCCCACATAACCAAGGGTGGACTCCCACACCCTGACTCTCCTTTCAGAGACTTAGCAAAGCCCATTGCTCTTAGGGTGCCTTAAGGTCCAGCCAAAGTACATCTCTCTCTCTCTCTCTCTCTCTCTCTCTCTGAGTCTCTCTCACAGGCACACGCACGCACGCGCACGCACACACACACACATGTGCATGGATCCAACTCTGCTCAATCCCCCCCACACACACCTCCTGCATGTGGAAGATGTATGAGCAGGAAGGGAGAGACAGCCAGACGGAAAGGGGAGCAGCAGATGGTGAGGGGGGGCATTCTCACCGGATGTAACACCACAGGGTGTTACATGCTTTACGTGCTACACACGTATACCCTAGGGTTCATGTCCTCCAGGTCCTTCTTTCCTTTTCCCGTCCCTATCTCCTTATATCTAGCCGGGTATCTTTAGAATCTTCCCCAGATTTGACCCTCACCTTCATGTTATTTGCTGTAAACCCAGTGCACGGGAATCCGGGGTTTCCCCAGCTGCAAGTCCCTCCCTCCCTCTCGCTCACCCGCCATCCAATCCATCCCTTCCTCCAGGGACCATGTTGCCTAGCAACGGTATCTAAGACCAGCCAAGACCCGGGGAGACCCACCTACTGGAGGTCCTGTCGTCAGGACAACGGGAGGCGTGGCTTAGGGTCGGCCAGACACACAAGCGCAGAAGGGCTACCGTTAGTCCCGCCCCTCCAATCCTGCGCCCCGCCCTTCTCTAGCCCGTCCCAGAGGCGGCCAGGCCCCAGGGATTCCTGGGCACTGCGCATGCTGTATTAACCAGTTTTCCTCTCAACCTTGCACCCTCATCCTACAGTGCAAACAGTGCAAGGGACGTCAGAAAGAAAGAGTGGTGAAAGAAATTCAGGACCCAGCCTGCTCATCTCCCTCCCCCAAGTCATTAAGGAAAGGGTTAAAGCGGGGCGTGCCCGGATCCCTGACGTCAGTCGTCAGTCACCCAGGCACTGCCAGGTCTCTAGACTCCTGGGGCGGGGCTAGCTTTTAGCCAGTCCTAGGGGCTTCCCCAATTGCCAGGGCAACGGAAGCCACATCTCTATGGTAATAGAAGGAGGCTGCTAAGGGCCTCCTTCCGGGGTACCCAACCTAGTTCCTCAAGTTTTGGGGGCCAATCAAGGGCGCATATTCCTCAGTCTCCTTTCCGCTTCCCCCCACCCCCCCCCGACTCCAAAGGGTCCCTCCTTTCCGATTCCTATTTCTCAATCACAGAATCCCCCAGCCATTTTCAGGCTCTGCAATAGACTTCATACCCAAGCATCTATTAAAGCCTACCTCCCAGCCCTCGAAATCGCAGCCAAATACTGTAGGCAAGAAATCTCCACCAATACTTCATTCTCCATCTCATACCCCATCCTTGATCCTAGAATCTCCCCCATCCACCACCCTTCATCCCCACCTACTCATAATTATCTCTGTCGCTACCCCACAACCACCTAGATCCCTGTCCTCAGTCTTCACTTTCCATCTCCCAACCTCAGCCTCCATTCTCCACCTACTTTACCATCCCTCTCCTGCCCTCCAGCCCCATCCTTTACCATCTGTCCTCACTCTCCATCCCAATTTGATTCCCAAGAGAGCCTCACCATTACTTCTTGCCCCCATCTTCAAATCCTCAAGCTTCTACCCCCAAAGTATATGCCTTCACTCTCAACACACACACTCTCCATCTCCTCTGAAAATCAGGGCTTTTCCTGTTCCCAGGTGAAACCTTGTCATGCAATTTCCCACCCTCACCCGAGGGAAGTCTTCCACCTGTTCCCCCAGCTCTGACCCACCGGACTGTACTATACTACCCACCAAGCCTCCTGTCTGTCTTCTTCCTTCCGGGGGACACAACAGCCCCATCTTGCAAAAAGCATCTGGAATCTTCCTTCACTCTTTGCAGCCACGGAGTTGTACATAAATACTCTGTACCACTCCCATTTCCAGGGTTTCATTTTCCTTCGTCAACTAACTCAATGCATTGCCCTAATTTCAATTTCATTCTTGTCTGTCCTCTGTCCCAGCACCCTCACCTTTGCTAACCCTTTCCAAATCCTCTCAGGCCACTGCCAACCCAAGAGCCTGCTGCAGCCTCCTCTCGGCCTCATCCCTTGGCTCAGAAACCTCCTCCCCATTATCTTGGTAAAATCTCAGCAATCTCCCCTTTCCTGAGGCATCCTATACCCCTGAGTACTGTGTTCCCCCTCAATCTCACAGCTTCCCTAGTACTCTCCATTCATCCCCACCTTGTGTCCTCAGAAGAGAAGACTGGAGGGAGGGGTGGGGAAGAGAAATGGAAGGTCTCAAAAACAAGGCCTAGTAGGGCCAGAGAAGAGAAAGTACACAGTAAGCACAAAGGAGAGAAGGCCAAACAGGTGGTGGTGAATAATAATGGAGAGGAGGGATGAGAAAGAAAAGAAGGGTGGAGGGTGAGCCCAGAAGGTAGAAGGAAAGAGAGAGAACCTGGGAAGGGTGACATTAGGAAAAGGTGCTGACTGCTGGAAGGCTGATCAGGCCGCAGAGGCCTGAGCTGGGGATCAGCTAGAGGGGGAAGGAGATGCATGCGTGGGAGGAAGAGAGAGACAGCATCAAGAACCAGCCAGCCAGCCAGCAGGGAGGGAAAGGTGGTGGAGGAGGAGGGAGCACAGGAAGAGAGCAAAGACTGGAGCAGAGGAAGAGGCAGGAAGGTCCGACGACGACGACGACATACAGTCTCAGGCCAGACAGATGGGAAGAGCTGGAGACTGGGGACAGACAGGCAGAGCCAAGCCCAGAGGCGGAGGGGGTGGGGGGCAGGGAAGGGACAAGAGCAAATGAGGGCAGCAGGCGCTTGCAACAGAGCTCTGGACACCGAACAAGGATATGGAGATGGGGGTGTGATGGAATGAGGGCCCTGGCTTTTTGTTCGGGGTAGGGGGATTCTGGTGCACCCACACATCTCAACATGCTCACAACAGCACAGTTGCACAGACACACATAGATATTCTGGCTTTAGGCTCTAGCCCACTCCCACTCGCCTGGCCTGTTTCTCCTCCAAGGGACAATGTGTTTCCAGCTTCCCCAAATGCCCCCTTCCCGGGGCCCCAGGAGCCAAAGACCTAGACAACCCCCCCCTCCCCGTCCCTGCCCTCCCCCACAGCTGTCGCCCTACCGGCCCTTGGGGGATGGTGGCAGCTCCGAGACTCCGAGGGCCGCACTGGGGAGGGGGCCGCCAGGGTCTCCTACCTGGAGGGGGGAGAGGTGGGCGTGGCCCACGACCCCGTGGACAGCCTCGAGGTGGGACAAGTTCCTCTCCGCCACGTGCACCGGCTCGGGGGCGTTTACCTGGTTGGGGAGGTGGGCCGGGCTGTGCTCCAGAGGGGGCGTGTCTTCATCTTGGTAGCGGTATTTCTGAGGATGGGGACCGAAGCGTCACCAGGCGGGTCCAGTGCCTAAGGCTCCAGGCCACCGGGCAGCCTCTTCTTCCCCAGCCAGTGCAGTGCGGAAGGCCCTGGGGCCTGACCAGCTCCTCCCCCTCCCTCCCCTCCAGCCCATTGGCTCCCCTCTCTCCACCCTTTGGACAGCCCCCTCTCCTGCCAGGCCCTCAGCACCTCTCCTCTCGCCCCAAGTCTCAACCCCATCCCTCTCACTCCTACTCCTCACCTCCTGGGGACCTTGGCCTTCCACCCTACATTCTCCCACCCCTTCAGGATCCATTGTCTTCAGCCCTTTCCTTAGGCCTTCATCTTCCACCCCCATTTTCAAAAGCTCTAGCCCCCCCCCGACCTTTGTACCCCTATTTCCTACACCCCATCCCCAACTTTATTTCTCTCATCGTAATCCTACTCCCACAGTCCAGACATCCTCCTCAAACTCCATTTGCTGCTCCTGTTGTGCACTCCCTCTTTTATGGCCTCAGTCTCCCCTTTTGTAGTCGCTCCCCCATAAGCAATTTGTTCTGTACCTTACATGCCAAAAGCAGGACCAAAGTCAGGTCCTTCAACTAAAAGGTACTTGGCATGGACCCCCCCCCATTCCCCCGAGCAGGTCAAGGCCTGCCCTGCTCTCTCTTCACTGGCCTGCCTGGTTCCCAAGTAGTCAGTCAGCAGAGGGCCCAGGAGTTGGCCCCAACCCTCCAACAGCCCTCATCCCATACGGCTAATCCGGATATACTAGACAGAGATGACATAGGGAGGAAAGGGAGGGATAAGCAAGGAGGGCTTGGGACATGAACAGGAATGGGTTGAAGGCCCCCTGACAGAGGAGGAGGAGGAGGGCATGCTGGACCTAAGAATGAACTTCTCTTGTCTCCCTTTGGTCTTGAGGGGGTAAAAGGCCCATGTCCCCTGACTCATTGCCTAACTAGCTGCCATCTCAAGACCCTGTCATACATGCTTAATAGTGACACACTAGTAAAGGAGATTAACTGGGAAGCAGAGAGGAAAAAGGCAGATGGAGACAGCAGTGGAGGACAACAACTCTGCCTGGTGCCTCTGTTCTTCTGTGCCCCTCAGGAGCTGACCCCCACAAAAGCAGAACAGCCCAAATGTCCAGAATCAGAAAAAAAGAGGAGATACCAGATGCAAGGCTCCCTAAGGGACCAGAGAAGACAAAATACACCCACTAATGCACATGGGCAGAATTTCCCTCCCAAAAGTTTCTGAGAAGCTAAGAATACCCCCAACATTTGGAGAGTAACATTTGAAAGATCAAATGAGAAGAAGGACAATGCCTGATACTAGAGTGATTCTAGAAATTCTAAGAATGATGAAGCAAGGCTGAGGATGTCACCCAATTTTGCCAAAGATTAAGGGGTACCATAAGAGAATGGGGGAATGAAGATAGTCCTGTCAACATCAATGCTTTCAAGCTAGGACACAGAAACAATCAGAATAAAAAGGACCCTAGATGATTAAAGAGCCTTAAAGAAGGAAAAAGGTTGCCAGTATAGGTGGCTCATGACTGTAATCCTAGCTACTTGGGTGTTTGAGATCTGAGGATCATGAACTCCAAGATAGCCCCATAGAAAGGTACAGAAATTCTTCTTTCCAATTGACAACCAAAAAACCAGAAGTAGAACTGAGTCTCAAATGATAGAGCCCTAGCCTTGAGCACAAAAGGTCAGGAACAGCACCTAGGCACCAAGTTCACACACACACACACACACTCACAGAGAGAGAAAAGAAAATGAAAAACATAGCCAGGCAAAGGTGGCTCACATCTGTAATCCTAGATACTCAGGAGGCTGAGATCTGAGGATCATGGGTTCAAAGCCAGCTCAAGCAGAAAAATCCAGAGACTCTTATCTCCAATTAACCAGCAAAATGATGGACTCTAGAAATGGCTCAGTGGTAGAGAGCCAACCATGAGAGAGAGAAACAAAAAAGCTGAGGAAGAGTGTAAGGCCCTAAGTTCCAGCCTCAGTTCCAACACACACATGTGAAATAGGGCCCAGGGCCTAACTCTGAGCCATCAGACTTAAGAGAATCTTGAACTCTAGGATCAATACCATGGGCACAAAAAGTAAATGAAGAAAAGTAGAAAGAATATAGGCAATCAACACTCCTTAAAGATTGAGTTCTCTAGTTTTATGAAAGAAAGGGGTTGTTCATTGCATATCCTGAGGAGGTCTACAGCTTAGACTGCATAAGCTAAGGGTCAATTGTCCCCCACTGGGGACTCCAGGAAGAAGGGTAGGAAGCAGCTCTCTCCCCTCACTTCATAAAGCCCCCAAATATCTTACATAGAAATTTAACAGGGCCAAAACTTGTAGTTGTAACTTTTGGAGATTAGAGGAGGATTTGAGCCCAATGTTCCATCTTCGCCCCACCTCACCTTGAACCTGATGGCAACTTCTCAGGGTGCACCAGAGGAAATGGAAAGGTGAAAAGGTGCAATATATAATTCATTCTAGGGAAGAAATGAAGGTAAGCTTTTTATCACAGCCATCTCTCCTGGCCCACCTCCGGAGAGGAGGGTAGTGTGTGTGAGGCAACTGAGGAAAAGGCTTCTGGAAATTGGAAGACCATGTGAGGAAAACAGCCCAGGAAGAAAAAAGTTCCCCAAATGTAGCTGGAGTATGTTGGACCTAGGTTCAGTCCCTAGACACATTTCTGATGTGCATGGGGGGGGGGCGGGGTATGAGTGGAAAAGAGAAATTCTGAAACTGCAGAGTTGCAGGGGTAGGGGTGCCAGAACCTCTCTAGATTATAGAGTAGCTGAAGCAGAACAGGAAGGTAGACATCTCCACCATCCACCCCCCCCCCGCTCTTTTTACCCCACTGGGATTCAGGGCCCTTAAGGATGACAAGCTCCTATACTACTGGGACAAGTCTGCACCCCCAATATATTAGGGCTTGAGACGAGAGAAAGGCCTGGGGGACAGAGAATCGCTGTTGTTCCTTCCCCCTTCCCCTCACCTCCAAAGCCCCAGATGCACAGAATGACCTGGAACCCAGGCTTGCACCCCAAAATTGAGGGGTGTGAGTTAAAGTGGATGACAAGAGGGGCGACCCCACTGGTCCTGTCCGCGAGAAGTTGCAACCCAGAGACCCCGCACCAAGCAGAGGGAAGAGGGACAGCACTTGAAGCTCACACGCTTGAGATTTTGGGGGGTCCGGGAAGAGGGGGAGCGCGGCCGGATCCCGTACCGCGGCACGTACCACGCAGAGACACATGGAGGCGAATCTGTTCCGAGCCGACATGGACATGGAGAAGGGGAAGGGGCGAAGGGGAGGGGGTGGGTGAGTAGCTAGGGTCCCGGGTTGGGGGAGGGGGAGGGGCAGGGGGGAGGCGCCTGCGCAGTAAGTAAGAGCGTCACGACGGGAGAGAGAAGGGTGAGGGGAGACCCTCTTATCCACCAACTTCCCCGGTTTCAGGTGTGTCTCTGAGTACTTCACCTTCTACAGTATATTCCTATTTCGACCCCTCTGCAAATGGAGACACTGCTGAAATTTATTTCTCTAGTTCTCAGAGCTCCATGATGCCACCTAATCCTCCACCACCACCAGATCACCAGGCCTCCAAAACCTCACTGGCTTAACAGCTCATCAATACTGTCCTTCCTGGGAACAAGGAAGGAGCCAGCATTGATTCTTCAATTAGAACCCCTAAGGGGTCTACAAGGCCTTTCACCCCGGCTGCTCCTATAAACTGAATTACCTGGGATTCCAAGACATCTCTCACTCTAACCAACACAGTTCTCCCTGATAACCAGACAAGGTTTCTTCGAGTTTAAAGGGCCACCTAGATCTTTCTTGTGTCCTGAAATTAATATGCCCCTTAAATCTTACCTCCCAGAGGTACCTTGAAATTAATGAAAATATTTCTCTTGTTGTAATATAACCAGATAAGGAATCTTCAAATTTAGGGTCCCCTGTCCAAATCACTGAACCTAATGATATTCAGGACTTTCTAATATACCAGTCCTCAAACCCATAATCGAACCCATTTTCAGAGACAATTTAATCTACCACCTTAGAGCAAGACTCTCCAAATTAAATTGCCATCTCTTTGAGTTATTCCATTTCTTTACTCGATTTCTTTACCTCTCAAGTTTAGACAGGGCTCTCTTTTCTGACTGCCCTCCCTAGATCTCCCTATTACCTCTCTTAATTGTAATTTTACTGGGCCATTGTTCCTAAATATATCATCTCTACATTCAAGTCTCAAAAAACAATCATTATTTATATATTTATTTCTGACAGTCCTGGGGCTTGAACTCATGGCCTGGGCACTGTCCCTGAGCTTTTTTTGCTCAAGGCTGGCATTCTACCTCTTGAGTCGCAGCACTACTCCGAGCATTTTTCTGTTTATGTGGTTCATGCATGCTTGGTTAAGTACTCTACCACTAAGCCACATTCCCAGCCCTTCTCCAGCTTTTAAAACCCAATGAAGCTGGACACCCCTGGCTCACACCTGTAATCCTAGCTACTCAGGAGGCTGAGATCTGAGGGTCACAGTTCAAAACTAGCCCAGGTAGGAAAGTCCATGAAACTCTTATCTCCAATAAACCACAGAAAATCGGAAGTGGCATTGTAGCTCAAGTAGTAGAGTGCTTGCCTTGAGCTGAAGAACTGAAGGACAGTGCTCAAGCCCAGAGTTCAAGCCTCATGACCGACAAAACAAACAATGAAAGGGGCCTGGTGCCAGTGGCTCACACCTATAATCCTAGCTACTCAGGAGGCTGAGATCTGAGGATCAAAGTTCAAAGCTAGCTCAGGCAGGAATGTCCATGAGACTTAGTTTTTTCTTTCTGTCAGATGTGGGGCTTGAACTCTGGGCCTGGGTACTGTCCCTGAGCTCTTCAGCTCAAGGCAAGCGCTCTACCACTTGAGCCACAGCACCATTTCCAGTTTTCTGGTAGTTAATTTACAGAGATAAGAGTCTCACGGGGCTGGGAACGTGGCTCAGTGGTGGAGCGCTTGCCTTGCATGCATGAGGCCCTGGGT
>NW_012267235.1:12291418-12301303 GCF_000151885.1 Dipodomys ordii | reverse complement strand
CCGCGATCCTCAGATCTCAGCCTCCTGAGTAGCTAGGATTACAGGCGTGAGCCACCAGCGCCCGGCTTCCAAGTGAGACTCTTATCTCCAATGGACCACCAGAAAACTAAAAGTGGAGCTCTCGTGGCTTAAGTGGTAGAGCACTGGCCTTGAATTTAAGGATAGCACCCAGGCCCAAGAGTTCAAGCATCACAACAAAAATAAATAAATAAATGGTCTCAGTTATCCATCTTTTATGTTTTTTGTGGGTCCTAGGTTTGACCTCAGGGCCTCCGCTCTGTCCCTGAGCTTTTTTGGTCAAAGCTAGCACTTTACCACTTTGAATCACAGGGCCATTTCTGCTTTTCTGGTAGTTAACTGAAGATAAGAGTCTCACAGACTTTCCTTCCTGATCTCGCTTTGAACTTCGATCCTCAAGGGCTGGGAAGATGGGTCCGTGGTAGAGTGCTTGCCTTGCATGCGTGAGGCCCTGGGTTCGATTCCTCAGCACCACATAAACAGCAAAAGCTGGAAGTGGTGCTCTGGCTCAAGTGGTAGAGTGCTAGCCTTGAGCTGAAGAGCTGAGGGACAGCGCCCAGACCCTGAGCTTACGCCCACGACAGACCAATAAAAAGAAAGAAAGAGAGAAAGGAATGAAGGAAGGAAGAAATAAATTGAACTTTGATCCTCATATCTCAGCTCCTGACTGAGTGGCTGGATTACAGGCTTGAGCCACTGGTGCCTGGCTAACTATTCAACTTATATAAAATACCCAGCCACTGCAGAATGGATGACTTCCCTAGACTCTCGCTCATACATTGATAGGCATCTGTTAGATGGCCCAAAAAAGATCCCCCGATGTCCTAGTTTCATATCTGGATAGAATGCTGGGTCTTCTTCAGACAGTGCAGAATGGCCTATACTCAAAGTTCCTTTCTAGAGTAGAAAATGTATAGGCTCGGCTTCTCCACAAGTGGGCGCTATGGCCCATTAAGACCCTCCCTCAGCCCCCATTTCCTTTTTTCCCTCCATTTTCCGTTTCCCCGTTGCCAGGCAACCAAGCAATCAAGGACTTTGCCGTCGCCTAGCAACCGTATCCCAGGAACATGGAGCTGAGGTAGGAGGGGTATTCTGATGAAATCTGAACAGGCCTCCATCTTAGGAAAATTGAGACGTCAGACCTCCAACCCCCGGATTCCCCGTGCCAAAGACCCTCGCGCCCAGTTATTTGGACAACAGCCCCTCCAATGCGGCCTCCCTTCCGCACAGGAAACCACGCACAGTCCTCCCAGGTCAGCCCCGCCCTTATTTCCCAGTGAGGTAACATAGCCCCGCCCCTTTCTGAAGGCTGCGGCCCGCCTCCTCGGATAGAGTAAGCCAGGCCCCGCCCACCCGTCTCCAGGAGACCACGCCTCCGTCCACTTCCCGCCCATCGCTCCCCCGGCCTCGCCCACACTTGTCCTTCCGCCACGCCCCTGCCGGCCAATGAATGTGGCCGCTGGCCACACTGCCCCGCCTCTGGCATCTTAGCTTTGCCCAATAAGGACCACCCAGAGGGTTTAACCGCTTCACCTCCGGGGCCTGACCAACACCCGCGGTCTTTTCCCCAGTTTACCCCCACCCCCACTTGTTCTGCTCCGCCCTCCGCCACCCTCGCCCGGCCCTCTAGTCCGCCACGCAACTTCAGTCGTCGCTGATTACCATAGCAACGGCGGCAGCAGCGCGGGGAGAAGGGGGAGGGACGGGGGCGGAGTGGGAGAAAGAGATGTTCAGAGACAGAGATAACTGGCAGAGATAGAGGAACGGAGTGAGATTAAGTGGTAACTGTAAAGCAGTTTTCACAGAGCACTGGGCTGAACACATAGTAGGCACTGAATAAATTTTCTGTAAATTACTGCGGCAAGAGACTATAAATATAGACAACGAAAGATGGTGGGCCGTCAGACAGAGCTGGGGAGCTCAAGACCAAAAAACCTGAGCACGCCCTAACCCACCCAGCATGTTCCAAGGGTAGGAGCCTTGTGCCCCCTGCTGGTTCTTTCTAGGCTACCCTCCTCTGCCCTGAATAGAGATGAACCACAACTCCCAACAGTCCTAAGGGCAGAAACACTTTAATACTGAAGGATCTTATGCCTCCAGGCCTTATGGGAGTTGGAGTCCCCTCATCCCGAGACTGACAAGTTTTCCAGCCAAGGAATGTGGCAAGCCTGGGTCTCCACGCATCATAAAACCCCTGAATGCACAATCTTCTCTGCAAGCCTCCTTCTTTCAGAGATGCTCCACCCTGGGCTCCATGGAAGAAATAAGATTCTGGAGGTGGGAATGAATAAACCCACCCACCCACCAAGAATAGCTGCCAGTGCAGGCAAGCCCCTCACCTTTGCTTGCATTCACGTGTCAGAAACAGAACCCACACATTCCAGTGGACTTTCTGTATACATCTGTACACAGGAAACACCAGCCAGGGAGCCAAGGCCAAGGAACAGGAGAAAGAAGGAGCACAAGACCTCACAGATATTTAAAAGAAATCCTAATGCCAGAGGAACTGAGGCACCAAAAAAAAAAAAAAATCTACTGAAACTACATGTGATGGAGTAAAGAAGCAACCTGAGAGAAACCCACAGACATGGGGGGGGGAACCCCACAGAATGGGGAAGAAAGCAAGTCGCCCAGATGGAGACAGGGGAAGAGAATAGGATCTAAAGGACCTCAGGCTCCAGCAGTCTCTTCCAATCATGCCCACACGTGCACAACACATGTGTACACACATGTGTGAGTTTGTGGCAGGGAACATGTGTGTCCTCAGCACCCTCCCATGAGAAGCTGCAGTTCCCACTAAATATAACCCCCTCCCCAGCCTGTGACTCACTTGGACCCCGCCTCCCCCGGCCCCCACTTCCTGTCCCACCCCCCAACCCCCAGCTGCCTGCCACCTGCCCAAGCCTCCCTACACACACACACCAGGCTCCAGCTTGCCAGTCCTGGAGTCTGGAAGCAAAGACCTAGGTATTCTGCAACCCATAAGGAGCTTGCTTGGACTCTTCATCCAGATCTGCTCATTCCCAGGCTCCAACCACAGGGACACCCTTGTTCAGATGCATATTCTGCCAGCCCTGCCCTCCTCCTGCACACCTTTTCACCCTAGTACCGTCTTCATTCCATAACCTTGGTCATAAGTCCTTAGGGACCCTAACATCCAGGTGTCCTCCACCACCTTGATCTGAAGTGTGTGGGGTAACAAGTCTCCTCTATCTGCTCTTCTCCCACTCTCTTGACCAGGGCTAGATGTAGTGTGGGAGGAGATGGGGTTAGTGGGCACCTGATTGGGCCACCCTCAAAATTTGCACCACCTATTTGACCCCTCCTCAAATCCTCTCCTCAACCTCTCATCATCCTTCTCAGAAACTGACAAGTTCAGCTGCCTGCAACCTTTCAGCTTCCCTGGAGTACCCCAGATCCTAACCTCACCTGGCCGATTCTCTCAGGCCTCAGCCCCCCCAGCAACTCCTAACTATATCCATTCCATATAACTGAACTGCAAATTAAGAGTTCTCTAAAATCAAGAGAGAACATTTATACTACAAGAGGCTTGGTCTATAGCCTGAAGGCTCTTTGACAGATGACATCCCCAGACAAGGTACAATCAGGTAACCTTTACCCTTATGTCGAGAGGAACCCCCTCCCCCAAAATTGAACAAGACATCTTGAAACCAGCTTTTTCCCCCAGGAGAGAAAAGGAACCTTCACACACATATAGCCCACCTTCCCACATACACTAGCATGACTACCATGGAAGCCAGGCTTCTCCTTAAATAAGTCGCCCTCAAATGTTACTGAACCCCTAAACCCACCAGATCACCAAACTATGGAATATCCCCAAATTTCCATCTCTATAGGTAGAAAGGGATCACTCCTGGGGGCACCTGTGGACAAACCCAGCATTTTCTCAGATGTGAACCCCACATTAAATTGTGACCCCAAAATACATCTTACTTCTCATCCACTTCACTTTAGAGCCCCCAGCCCCAGAGAAGGCGGCCTAACCCCTCTCCACAAATTCATTATCTCTCCCCAGTTTATACCCCCCCCATCATGCTTACCTTGGTTGTCACTATACAGAGACAGTCCATGTTGGGGGGCCTGGCCGCGGCGGCGGGTAAGGGGCTCTGACTTCATTGGAGTTTCCTTCCTCCCCTCGGTGGGTTCTCACCCCTCCCCCCTCCGCACCCCACTTTTGCAGGGGGGGCCAGGATGGGGGGAGGGGTGAGAGGGGAAGGAGGGGGTTGGAGAAGGGAAGGGTAGGGGAGCGTGGGAGGGAGGAGAGGGGGGCCCTAAAAGGGGCTCCCCAGTGGAGGGGAAGGGGCTTGGGGAGCACACCCTGATTCTCAGGAGGGGCAGGGGAACCAGGGGCTGGCAGCCCCGGAGTTCGGGGGCTGGGGCATGAGCTGGGGTGGGGGAGGGGAACTGGATTTCGGGGAGCCCCGGGATAGGGAAGGGTCTTGCCAAACGGCCAAGGGCTAGGGGCCGTGGCGGGGGAGTGGGGTGGGGGGGTTGGAGACGGCAGCGGCCGAGGGAGCCTTGGAGCCGAGGAGGGAAGGGGAGAGAGGAGGAGAGAGGAAGCAGGGGGAGGGAGGGAGGGAGCTAGGAGCCAGAATGGGGGGGTGCCTTGGCAGTGTTAACTCCTTCGGTGCTGGCAGGAACCCGGATAATGGGAAAGGAGATAGAAGCAAAATCAGAGAGGCCCTAAGGCAAACATGGAGACCTGGCCAGCCTCCAACGATGACAGCGAAGACCACGAGGATGGATTTCATTTCTCATCTAAGGCTGGGAGCATCCTCAGTGGTTAAATACTAGAGGGATCCCAGGGTGGGGGGCTAGGAGGTGAGGGAGGGGCTGGAAGGAGGGAATCCCTGGGGAACCAGTTCTCAGGATTCACAGGAGGACGCCTGAGATCAATTATGCCTTGGACTCTTTAGTGTTTGAAATTAGGGCAAGCAAAAGGGGGGAGAAAGGAGAAGGGCTACAGGACTGGCAGAAGAAAGCACATTTTCAATGTCTCCCCCCCACACACACACACACAACTTGCATGCCAACGACTCCAGACTTTGTGACCAGGGTCCCCAAATGTCAGTTTAATATTAGCAGAACTTTGCTCAAGCCCAACTGCTTACCTGACTCTCTGAGATGGAGTCCTCGTAATAGTCCAGGATATCTGTCACAAACACCGAACTGAACTAAGTCAGTCAATCATCACCATCCCAGGCCTCTCAAGCCACCCTGGCCATGGCACTTCTTTCTGGTAGAGGAGAATCTCCTCTAGCAAGATTGACCAATGCTGAGGGAAGACACTATTACAATGACCTACGAGGGACTCCATCTTAGACCAAATGCTCTCTGAGGTCCCAATGAGACCTGAAGTTCAGTACTTGCCGTTATAGCCCAAGCCAGCCCTTTTCACCATGGCCCCTCAAAAAACTGGAGTTACTCACCCAGTAAAGCCTGGAAGAGGTCACTGTGCAGTACTGTGAGGAGAGGAGGTGCCCACCGCAATAATGGGGGAGCAAGAAGCCAAAGGGCTGACCTGGGAGCTGGTGAAAAGCAAGTGACAGAGGATTGGAACCAGGAAGAGACTAGCATACTGTCACCTCAGCTTCCCCAGACACTAGGGAATGATTCAGGGAGAAATAGCACTGAGTCTCATACCCCCACTACTCTCCCAGGCTTCCCTTCCACAAGGACCTGTTATTTTTACCTCTTGGTCTCTGAGACATCTCTCTCTTCTCTCACTGTAATCTCCCTAATCCGCCAGGATTGGAGTTGAGCTGCTTTCTCCCCACTCAATTCTAGCTGATGGGTAAAATGGGCAGACTCTGAGCCAGAGGAATGGCTGTCATTCATCTGCAGGTCCCAAGAACCATCACAAACGCCCTGTTCCACATACTGTGGCCCCCTCTTCCCAAAGCTAGCCATAACTGAGTTATACTTTCCTGTGAGGTTGGGAAGGTCTTCCCTAAGAAGAGTATAGCAACTCAAAAAAGAAAGATGAGCCCAGCTCTTTCTCTCCTCTCAGGCCTGATCCCAGTACAAAAAGGAATATAAATGTCTTGTAACTTCTTGACCAAAGGCTAGAGAGGTGGGGTGGGAGGTTGTGAGCAGAATTTCTATAGACCTTCGTGGGCCTAGAAGAATCCAACTGTTTAGAGGTCTAGCCAGGGCACAAGGGCTCTGCAAGAAGCAGAGCACAGATGTTCAGGAAGCTCCCAGAAGTCTTAAGGAATTGACAGTGAACCCAGGGATTCCTCCTACTGTGCACTTTTTTGTGTTTTGAGTTAGTGACAACTCCTAGCTCTCAAGAGAATTTGCTTGGGACACACTCCAGCTCAAGTGTGCTGCCCCGCCATTCCTCTCTTTTTGTGTTAATGGGGCCAAAGTTCACGAAAACCTATGCCTGAGTCTCAAGCATCTACCTTGCTCTTCTCACTTCTCCCTGCTCTACCTGAGACGTCCTCCCTTCCTTCTACCGCCATACCTTTGGCTGCTATTGCCTAAGCAACTCCTCTTCTGCCCATCCTATCCCATCCTCCCTTCAGGAGACTAGGCTTTAGTTCAGACCGGTAGTATGAAAGGTTTGGGGAGAGACCCGGGACGCTTGGAGATCCCACTAAGTGAGAATATGCGAGGACTGTCCAAAACTACAACTCCCAAATGCACCAGCACCCGGAATCCCCGCCTCCCCGTCGCGCGGTGCATTGTGGACGATGAGTCAGGGCTGGGACGCCCAGCGTTGTACAAGCGGGACAAGCCAGACGGGTCGGCGTCCAAGGAAGTGGCTTCTGGAGAGGCTAGAGATGCAAACAGTGGGGCGACAGCTGCTGAAGTTGAGGGGCCGAAGGTGTGTGTATAACAGGAACAGTTGGGGGACAGCGAGACTGGGAACCGGGCCAGAACTAAACTCCTTACTCCCCACAGCCTGCGACCCAGTGAGTTCCTGGGGCAGCCCTGGCCTGTCCCTGCCCGTCGACCTTATGCTAGTGGGACCACTCAGGTAAGTGACAGCGGTCCTGGGAAGGCTGTGGAATTGATTCCACCGCGGCTTTCACCACCCTGCTACCAGTAGAGGTCTCCCTCCTCCATGTTATCTAGTGGCAGTTCTGACACCGAAAGTAGGGGAAAGGGCAAGCCAGGGTGACCCAGGATGAGACTAGGGAAAAGGCAACGAATCCACCCAACCCCCACAGCTAGCTCTTCCCTTGAGCTCTCCTTAGCCCCAGAAACTCTTTTCCCAAACTGGCAACTATCCCTTTCCTAGGCGGTTCTGGACAAATCAGACACCCTCTCCTCAGATGCTGCCACCAAAGAAAAACCAGCCAAGGCGGTATGTGGCTGGGAGGCAGAGTTTACCAAAGCCTGGGGTGGACCTGCCCCAACCAGCTCCCTGAAACACCTTTCTCCCTGCCCAGGAATCCAAGTCCTTTGCTGTGGGGATGTTCAAAGGCCAGCTCATCACTGATCAGGTGTTCCCATATCCATCAGGTAGGAGGAAGGTCAGTACTGTGTGTGGTTCAGGGATATCTTCTGACAACATCACCCTGACTAGCCTGTTCCTTTCCTCCCCATCTACGCAGTGCTCAACGAGGAGCAGACTCAGTTTCTCAAAGAGCTGGTGGGGCCTGTGGCCCGTTTCTTTGAGGTGAGGAATAACTTTCATACAATCCCTGATGGGGTAGGTAGAGATGTGAAGGAGCATAAAAAGAGCCTGGGCCTGGCACCCATGGCTCACAGCTATAATTCTGGCTACTCAGGATGCTGAGATATGAGGATCATAGTTTGAAGCCAGTGAAGCAGGAAAGTCCAGTGAACTACTCAGAAAAAGCTGGAAGTGACACTGTATGGCTCAAGTGGTAGAGTGCTAGCCTTGAGCAAAAGAAGCTCAGAGACAGCACCCAAGCCCCAAGTTCAAGTCCCAGAACAGCCCCCCCCTCCCAAAAAAAAGCCTGTGTATGAGATCCTTTGCTTTCTCTCCAGGAGGTGAACGATCCTGCCAAGAATGACACTCTGGAGCGAGTAGAAGAAACCACTTTGCAGGGGCTCAAGGAGCTGGGGGCCTTTGGTCTACAAGTGCCCAGTGAACTGGGTGGTGTGGGCCTCAGCAACACCCAGGTGAGAGGAGCCTCCTTATTCAGCAGTGTTCCACCCTACTCCAATTTGGCAGTTTCAGCTCCTTCTCACTCCAAGGACCAAGGTCTTCTCCAAGCCAACTGCTATGCCTAGGGGGTGCAGAGCAGCACTGTGGAACTGCTGACTTTCTCAGCTGTGTGGACAACCCTTACCCTAAAACAAAACACCATATATGTGCAGTCTCCTACTCCCCATGGATCTCACCCTGGTTCCCAAGTCCTTAAGAACTGACAACAGTAGGGTAATAGAGCTAAGGCATACACCAATACCTCTCACTGAAGTACCCAGTGCAGGAGATGGCACCTAGGGCTTTACACATGGTAGGCACTCTACTACCCACTCTATCCCCAGCTGCATTGCTTTTTGATTCCTCTTTCCTTCCCCACATGGAGAAATGGCCCAGACCAGGTCCTGCCCTGTTGTCCATACTCTCCTGCTAAAGGCAAGACCCTGTGAAGCCAGTTACAGCCCAGATGTCTGCTTTCCCTACAGTACGCTCGCTTGGCAGAGATTGTGGGCACACACGACCTTGGTGTGGGTGTTACCCTGGGGGCTCATCAGAGCATCGGTTTCAAAGGCATCTTGCTGTTTGGCACAAAGGCCCAGAAAGAAAAATACCTCCCCAAAGTGGCATCTGGTAAGGCAACCCTGAGACTCAGTGATTGGGAGGTGTCCTGGGCTTGGAACGATTCCACCAGTTGCTATTTAGATCACCCCCTAGTTGGCATATCCCTTGGGATACGTCCCAGAAGGCATCAAAGTTCTGATGGGAAAATGCAAGGAAACTGGATTGTGCCAGAGATGTTAAAAATCTGCCTGGGAGGATAAGGGGAGATGACAACAGTTGGATACCCATCAGGACTCCTGGTAAACGAGCTCTCTCCTCACCAGGGGAGTCTATAGCGGCCTTTTGTCTAACTGAACCCTCAAGTGGGTCAGACGCAGCCTCCATCCGAAGCTCAGCTGTGCCCAGCCCCTGTGGAAAATATTTCACCCTCAATGGAAGCAAGCTTTGGATCAGGCAATCTTTATCACTCTTCTCCCTTCTCTCCCTCAACCTAATTCAGCCTCCTTTGCTCTGAGCCCTCCATGCTAACCGCCTCCTCATTCTTCCTCAGTAACGGGGGCCTGGCAGACATTTTCACGGTCTTTGCCAAGACACCAGTTACAGATGCAGCCACGGGGGCTGTGAAAGAGAAGATCACAGCTTTTGTCGTGGAAAGGAGCTTTGGAGGTGTCACCCAGTGAGTGGGTTTGGGGAGGAAGTGGTAGAACCAAAGAAGGGGAGCAGCCACAGGGAATATGGCTGTTATAGGTCACCCTGAGGGGTAGTGTGTGCAAAAGCAAAACATGTGGGCACTATGTGCCCTTTGGGATGTATGTATGGAACTGACACACAGCCTTAGTGCCATCAACCAAATCCAATGCAGGGTAGCAGGATATAGCCAGGCTTCTCTAATCCCAAACTACAAGGGGTACAATGTATACATGTGCTAACAGTCTGAGACTTAGTTCCTCCTTGATCATAAGAAATGGAGGGAGCCGGGCGCTGGTGGCTCACGCCTGTAATCCTAGCTACTCAGGAGGCTGAGATCTGAGGATCGCGGTTCAAAGCCAGCCTGGGCATGTAAGACCGTGAGACTCCTATCTCCAATAAAACCACCAGAAAACCGGAAGTGGCGCTGTAGCTCAAGTGGTAGAGCGCTCGCCTTGAGCTGAAGAGCTGAG
>NW_012267235.1:12280768-12291368 GCF_000151885.1 Dipodomys ordii | reverse complement strand
AAAAAAAAAAAAGAAATGGAGGGAAGTGGGGTGCCGGTGGCTCACACCTGTAATTCTAGCTACTCAGGAGGCTGAGATCTGAGGATCACAGTTCAAAGCCAGCCTAGGCAAGAAAATCCATGAGACTCTTATCTACAATAAACCACCAGAAAACTGGAAGTGGCGCTGTGGCTCAAGTGGTAGAGCGCTTGCCTTAAGCTGAAGAGCTGAGGGACAGCGCCCAAGCCCAGAGTTCAAGCCCCATGACCAACAAAAAAGGAAGAAAAGAAAGAAGGAAACATGGCAATCATGTTTTCACCTTGACTTTCCTGCCCTATCACAGTGGACCTCCAGAAAAGAAGATGGGCATCAAGGCCTCAAACACTACAGAGGTGTACTTTGATGGAGTTCGGGTGCCATCAGAGAATGTACTGGGTGAGGTTGGGGGTGGCTTCAAGGTCGCCATGTACATCCTCAACAATGGAAGGTTTGGGATGGCTGCAACACTGGCTGGCACCATGAAAGCCATCATTGCCAAGGCGGTGCGTATCCTGAGTATATTCAGACCTAAGTCCAAAGCTGGCCTAAGCAAATCATGTTGTCCCCCTTTCCATGTGTCCCTGTTCCCTTGCAGGCACACTCCACTTTAGAGACCCCTCCCCTCCTGGCAGCTCCAGACCTGCTAGCTTAGGTCTCCAGCAGGTGTGGACTTAACTCTTAGTTGTTGCCAAAGCCCATTCCTCCAGTCTAATCCCAGCCCCCACCTAGACAAGACTACAGACCCATAGTAGGATGGATTTGTATGCTCTCTTCCAGGTAGACCATGCTGCTAATCGTACCCAGTTTGGGGACAAAATTCACAACTTTGGGCTGATCCAGGAAAAGCTGGCTCGGATGGCTATGCTCCAGTATGTGACTGAGGTGAGGGGACGCCAATGCCTCTCTTTAGAGCCATGTGGGGCTTTCTTCAGGGTCGGGTCAGACTACAACTCCCAGCAGCACCTGGGGCAGTGGGTCTCCAGCTTTACACCAATGCCCTAGGGGATGCGGGGAGGCATAGTCAGTCCAGCTTCTGTAAAGGAGGTAATGCTGTTCCACTGAGGTGCTTCCCAAAGATACTGAAAGTTCATCTACTCCATCCTCACTCATCTCCTTCCCTTTTTAAGAAGTCCAATGTTCAGAAGCCCCTGGTGTACCATGTCAGAGGACCACATATTTAGATGTACTTAACCATAGAGTTAGAAGGTGAATGCAATGGGCCCTGGGGGATGAGATCAGACCTGGTCTTGAAGATTTGGGTGTCTGACACAGCCCTTTACAATTTTCTTTCCCATGTCCCAACCATACCACCTCAGTCCATGGCTTACATGCTGAGTGCCAACATGGACCAAGGATCCACAGATTTCCAGATTGAGGCTGCCATCAGCAAAATCTTTAGCTCGGTAAGGACTCTGACATGATAGGAGGGAGAGTCTGGTTTGACAGCTCAGCCCCCAAACCAATTTCATCTGGCATTTTGTCCCTAGGAGGCTGCCTGGAAAGTGACAGACGAGTGCATCCAAATCATGGGTGGCATGGGCTTCATGAAGGTGCAGGCGGGTCTTTGGCAGGGGCAGCTGGGTGGAGCAGACGTGCTCATCTCAGCAGAGGCTCACGATGTGTCTTCCCCTGTGCTAGGAGCCTGGGGTAGAGCGCGTGCTCCGAGATACTCGCATCTTCCGGATTTTCGAGGGAACAAATGACATTCTTCGGCTGTTTGTGGCTCTTCAGGGCTGTATGGTAAGGAAGGGAAACGGGGAGAACAGATGGGATTACGGTAAACAGCTGGGGATCACAGGGATTCCTGATTGTTCCACCCTTCTGCCCTACAGGACAAAGGCAAGGAACTCTCTGGGCTTGGCAATGCCCTAAAGAATCCTTTTGGGAATGCTGGCCTCCTCCTAGGAGAGGCAGGGAAACAGCTGAGGCGGTAAGTTCAGGGGACAGGCCAGGGGAGGGCAGGATGGTAGCGTGTAGCAACCTTTTCTTCCCTCTTCTTCCCAGGCGGGCAGGGCTGGGCAGTGGCCTGAGTCTCAGTGGAGTTATCCACCCGGAGTTAAGTCAGAGTGGTGAGTTGGTGAGTAGTCAGGGGTGGGGCAGAGCCTGCAGTAAGGGCTGCCATGGATGGCTCCTGAGCTACGTACCCGCCCCATCTCTTCAGGCAGTGCAGGCTTTGGAGCAGTTTGCCACTGTGGTGGAGGCCAAGCTGATAAAACATAAGAAAGGGATTGTCAGTGAGTGTGCTCTGCCTCCTACAACCCCTACCCCCTCCCCGGCCACACACACACCTATGTCCCCTCCCTCAGCTACGGCCCCATCCTCCCTATTTACCTGACAGATGAGCAGTTTCTGCTACAGCGCCTAGCCGACGGGGCCATTGACCTTTATGCCATGGTGGTGGTTCTCTCCAGGTAAGAAGGCAGGATGGAAGGCCTGAGCCACAGGGTGCTGGGCCAGGGGCACACCTCAGGGCTATCTTCTACTTCCCTGCCAGGGCCTCAAGATCTCTGAATAAGGGCTACCCTACAGCCCAGCATGAAAAAATGCTCTGTAACAGCTGGTGTATTGAGGTGAGCCTTGAGACTACCCAAGGTAGGTGGGGGCTGAAGGCACAGGCCTGATCACTTTTTCCCTCTTCCCAGGCTTCAGCTCGGATCCGGGAAAACATGGCTGCTCTGAAGTCCGACCCACGGCAGCAGGAACTCTTCCGTAACTTCAAAACCATCTCCCAGGCAATGGTGGAGCGAGGCGGTGTGGTCACCAGCAACCCCCTGGGCTTCTGAATTCTCTCAACCAGGGCCTGACCACATAGCTTCCCACCCTCCCCCCCAATCCTGGGTGCCCTTGTTTACCCTTGGAGGGGGCCTGTGTTCCCAGGATTGTGCCTGTTCACAGGAATACTTGGTGCCTCACAATACAGTTTCTAACAAGGCAAGCTTTGCTTCTGGTTCTCAGTTCTTTCCCTCTACTGTCTACCTCCCTCCCAAAGAAAGGAGCCAGAGGCTTGGGGAGTTTGCCTCTATTGCTTTATTTAGTGTTTTATACAAGTAACTAAAATAAATAGAACAAAGGCAACTACATGCCCCCCAAATACCAAATACCCCAGCTTCCTTGGACTACGATCTAGGTTACCTAACCCCCTTCTTCCTCCTGGAGTACCACTGACCCCCTTCCCTCACCCTGCACAGTACAGCACTGCCTGGGTGCCTGGAGGAGATCACATTGTGGAGTAAGAAGGGACTTAGGAGACAGGGATTCTTCATATAAAAGAGGAAATGCCTATTTAAAAAATAGTCCCCAAAATATAAGAAAAGTCTATTTTCACCCCCAAAAAGGCTTATAAAAAATAAAGCTTAAAAAACCCCAAAGGGCCCTCCCTCCTTGCCTGCCCTTGAAGGAAGGGGAAGGACCAGGCACTGCTGGTGAGAGTCACAGTGGCAATAACAACATTATGGCAGGCAGCAGCCTCTAGGCACTGTAAGGAACAATGAAGATATGATTGACAGAACAGAAGCACCAAACCAAGAGTGGCCAGGTCCATGGTACAGACCCAACACGGCCCCATAGTGGGCTCTACATCACATCTACAAAGAACTCACTGGGGTTGCCCATGGCCATGTGGAAGCTCTGGCGGCTAGCTGTCAGTTCTGGGGGCACAGAACCCAGGTCTCGGACTGGAGGGGCCCCTGGGGGCTGCACTGCTGCAGGGACAGGGGGTGGAGGTGGTGGCATCATGACCACCATCATGGGATTATAGGGGAGAGCCATGCCAGGGGGAGGGCCGTAAGGATGAAGCCCCGGATGGGCTCGGAGATTAGGAGCACCACCCGCTGAACCCCTGGATGGAGGAGGGCCCCCACTCCCAGTCCCACCAGCTTCCCCACTCCGCCGAAGGCTGCACCCCCGGCTGGAGGGCTCAGACTCACTGCCGCTGCCAGACTTGGACTCAGGGGCCCGCTCCTCAGGCCTCCCTGTCCGTCCGGCCCCCCCATCGCTTCGTGTTGACCCACTGCTCCGGCTCCCTGTGAGGGGAGATGGGATAGAACAAGTGCACGTCAACCCAGTCCTCTGGCTTTGGCAGCCCCTGTTCCCTCTAGCCTGTCCTCCCTAGCTCCCCTCCACTGTGCCCTGAGTCTCTGGCTGCACTGGTATCGGGATGACTTACCCTCACTGTGCTGACTGCTGGCACTGCCGCCCCCGTAGGCGTAAGATGAAAGCTCATGGTAGGGTGGAGGCTGGGGACTGTAGGGGTGAGGAGCTGGATATTGGTAGGAGAACGTGGGCAACAGGGGCCAAGGAGTGGCCCCAGGCAGCGGAGCCAGGGTGTCTTGGTCTGAAGCCCCACTGGAGCCATCATTGTCGTTCAGAGACAGGTTGACAAGGTCTGGAAAACATAAAGGTTAAGAGTAACAAGTCTTGGCTTTCAGAAGCCAAGCCTCCCAACAATAGAGAGAAAAATAGAGACCATTTCCCCAGAGCCACTACGACAGGGGTCAAAGAGGTTACAAGGGCTTTGACATGAACCTGCTTATAGGTTAGGGCCACCACTAACCCAATATGCTTTTGTGGGACTCAGCAAGAGGTGCCCTTTTTGCCCTACCCCAGGGAACACAGTTCTGCAGCCAGTATACGGCTTATTCAGCAGAATTTGGTTGTCTATCAGCCACCCTGGTCCCATCCTTGGCCAGTACAGGACACACTACCATGATCATCAATGACAGCCCTGGCTGTAAGTCCAGTTGTTATAGAAGCAGGACAAGGTAGACCGATTTGCTCTCCTAGGGCCAGGGCTGGGGACTTACAACTCTCACAGCCACCACTGAGGTCCCCGAAGACGTAATAGCATTGCTCAGAGAAGGTGATCTTGTTCACAGTGTGTCGGATGAGACCCGCCTTCAGCAGCCCACTAGCGTACTTGCGGGCTTCTCGACGCTCAGGAAAGCCCTCCACATGATGATAGAGCCAGTCGACCACATCTGAGCCTGAAATCACCCACAGTGGGAAAAGGCCTCCGATTCCATTTACTTATTTTTTGACAGTCCTGGGGCTTGAACTCAGGGCCTGGGCACTGTCTCTGAGCCTCTCTGTGCCTCAATGCTAGTAGCTCTCTACCACTTGCACTACAGTGTCACTTCTGGCTTTTTCTGCTGTTTATGAGGAATGGAACCCAGGGCTTCATGCAAGCTAGGCAAGTACTCTACCACCACTAAGCCACATTCCCACCCACCAAAGGCCTCAGATTCTCCTCCCAATATCCACCTTTACCCCTGCCTGCACCAGGGGTGCACCAGGGGTCGCTTCCTCTCCTTCCCATGCCACACTGCACAGGGCCCAGCAGTACCCAGAAAGGCATTGGGGATGGTGATCTTGAGCCACATGCGGTCCCGAACTTCCAACCCAGATTCTGGAGCTGCCATTGCTTTGGTCACAGATGCCATGTCCATATGGATGGAGAGACCCCGGCCCTCACAGCCTGACAGAGGAGACAATAGAGAATGAGAGAAAGGGTCCACTGGCACAGGGTTAACAGGGAAGATCACACTTGGCCAGTCTACCAGAAAGTTGGGCTGGGGGTTCACCATCAGGAAGAGAGGATCCAGATGTAATAGTGCTCATGGATGATGAGCCTGGATAGGCTGGGAAGGTGCCAGTCAGAGCAGCAGAGTGTGACACCCAGGCAGCAGGGTCAATCGGCTGGATAGGCTCATCTGAGACAAAGATACCAAGTTAATCACTTCTCAATTTCAGGAAACCAGCTCTGTCACTCCAGAACTCAAGCCTACTGTTCTACCTCTTCCTTGAGAACCCCACCCCGCCGCAACCCATGTCCTACAGTATGAGATCCAGACCTACTTTTGGCCTCTCCACTCCCCAATCTCCTGACTTCAGACTCCTGATTATCACTTACTTCGAGGGAGAGTGAAGTAGGCCTGAGGAGAGGGATCCCAACACTTGGCAACAGTCAACACAATGGGGCTGTGGGGAAGAGAAGGCCAATCAAGACAAAGAAGAGGCCTCAAGAGGCCCAAGACTTGGGTTGGGAAGGTGGCTCAGTGGTAGAGTGCTTGCCTCGCATGCATGAGGCCCTGAGTTCGATTCCTCAACACAACATAAGCAGAAAAAAAAAAAAAGCCAGAAGTGGCGTTGTGGCTCAAGTGGCAGAGTTCTAGCCTTAAGCTGAAGATCTGAAGGACAGCGCCCAGGTCAAGAGGTAAGGCCCTACAACCAAACAAACAAAAAAAGAAAGAGGGCCAAGGCTTGGCATTAGAATGGACTAAGAGACAGAGAAGGAAAAGTACATACATGGCTGGGCCACAGAAAGGGGGAGAGGGGTCGTTGTTTATAATGTGGACAATTCACTGCTAGCTGGGTGCCGGGGGCTCATGCCTGTAATCCTAGCTACTCAAGAGGCTGAGATCTGAGGATCACGGTTCAAAGCCAGCCCAGGCAGGAAAATCCATGAGACTCTTATTTCCAGCTAACAACCAAAAAACTGGTAGTGGATCTGTGGCAAAAAGAGCTCAAGGACAGCACCCAGGCCCGGTGTTCAAGCCCACAATCAACAAAAACAAAACCAAACACATACTCCAGGAGAAGAGGAGGGAGTGCATACATGCTGTACAATTTTATTTACAGCAAATATCAGACAGGTTACACGGAAGCATGCTGTTTCAGGATTCATGCATAGTAGAAAAACCATCAAATGAAGCAAAGATGTTCTTGACCAAACAAGTCAAGAGGGGGCTAGGAAGTTGGCTCAGTGGGAGTGCTTGCCTAACATGGGTTCAATTCCTAAGCACCACATAAGCATCAAAAAGCCATAAGTGGTGCTGTTGCTCAAGTGGTAGAATGCTAGCTTGGAGCTGAAATGCTGAGGGACAGCGCCCAGGCCCAGAGTTCGGGTCCCATGACTGACCAAAAAAAAAAAAAAAAGAAGCCAAGAGGATGATTACTCTCTGGGAGGAGGAGGTTGGAAGTGAAAGAGGATAGTTGAGCAGTGGATTTTCTGAAGTATCAGCACTTTCCTGTTTCATGATCTAGGTGGTACTGATATGTGTAGTCGCACTAGTATTGTTTCATTCTACATTCCTGTGCATAATGAGTCTTATCTTGTTTATTTTTTATTTCAAAACAAGAGGTGAGGGGCTAGGAAGGTGGCTCAGTGGTAGAGCGCTTGCCTTGCATGCATGAGGCCCTGGGTTCGATTCCTCAGCACCACATAAGCAGAAAAAGCCAGAAGTGGCACTGTGGCTCAAGTGGAAGAGCGCTAGCCTTGAGCTGAAGAGCTGAGGGACAGTGCCCAGGCCGAGTTCAGGCCCCACGACCAGGACCCCCCCCCAAAAAAAAGAAACAAAACAAAAGGTGAAAGAGTCAATAGACCTAAGGACCTGAGACCAGCTCAGAGGCTCACCCAGGCTTGTGCACAATGTCTCTCAGTACCCGCACGGCATCATCATTGCTCATGTTTTCAAAGTTCATGTCATTCACCTGGAAGTAGGGGAAATGAGTCAAAGGCAGGATGGAAAGGCACTGTCCCTGACCAAGTGAGGAGAGCAGCCCACCCAGCACACCTGCAAAAGCATGTCCCCAGGTTCGATGCGCCCATCAGCTGCTACAGCTCCCCCCTTCATGATGGAACCGATGTAGATGCCTCCATCACCCCGCTCATTGCTTTGGCCCACAATGGAAATGCCCAGGAAGTTGTACTTCTCTGTGGAGGTAACCCATGTAAGAAGGAGAAGGGGGAGCCCCTGGAGACCCATGCTGCCCCTTTCCCCGGCCAGGCTCCTCCATACCCATGTTGAGCGTGACTGTGATGATGTTGAGAGACATTGTGGAATCTGTGACACTGCTGAAGGATGAGGTCTGGGGTGGAAGAAGGAAAGGAGCTGGACTGCCCTTCAATAACCTAGAAATAAGCCTGAGGCTTCTGTGTCCTAGGGACCCCCTTAAACGAAGCCCCACTTGTCCCATGAGAGCCCCCTCACCCTCTCCATGCGAGGTGGCCGCTGCTTCCTCCGCCGTCGGTGGCGCTTCAGAAGGCGGGAGGCACTGCTCTGTTCCGTGGAGCTGCTAAACCTGACAGCAGTTGGGAAAGGAAGCATTTGGAGGCTCAGATGGTTCTCATGGGGCCATGAGAAATAATGAGAGAACTGTTTGCAAGGAAGGAAAATAAAACAGAATAGGGGAATGGAGGGAAAAAAATCCTAGGAGACGAGGAGAACCATACCTACTCATGGTATCGTCCTCATCTGAATCGCCCAGGCTGGTACTCTCCAGCTCACTGGTCAGAAGGGTAGAGGAGCTCTCATACCCAGCCAGATGGCGCTCAAGCCTTGAGGGACCGCTGGGCCTGTGACCCCCAGCTACACATGAACAAGAAAATTAGCAAACAGGACTCCTGTCTTTCATATCCTCATTGAGGCTGAGGTCTGGCCCCCTTCCCAGCTCCCAACCTAACCAGCCATTCCGGGGCCTAGTCCCCCTCACCGCCATGCTCACTGCTGTCTCTCCTTCGAGGTCGTTCCCGCCTCAGTGACACTACTGACTCCGTTTCTGTCTCAGGTTCCAGATTTTCATGGCTGCTGGACACATTAGGGCTAGACAGGCAGAGAGATTTAAGTTTCCAATCCAGGTCAGTAAGGACAGCGCTCCAAACTGTCAGTCTCTCCTCCCAAAGACATGGATTCCCTCCTCATCTCCCTCCCCTGGAGTCAGGAATACAGAGGACTCACTGGAAGGACGGAGGCCTTGAGTCACCAATGCCACTGGTCCTCTCAGGTGGCAAAGGAGGTAATGGTGGGGGTGGAGGCACCAGCTCTGTCCGAGATTCATGGGTTGGGGGAGCCATTTCGGGTTGGGGATTATCTGATGACACTAGCTAGAAGAGGGCAAATGAGAAAATGTAGCTCCATTGAGATGGGGAGCATAAAAGAAGAGGCTCAAAAAAACAATTAGCAAGGGGACAGAGTCTCAGAGATCCTGGGGAAAGAACCTAGAAAAAGACTAACACCAGAAATAGAAGGCTAAGGGACTCACACTTGGCTCTTCAAGTAGGTAATGGGGCAGACAATGAAGGACACCAACTATTGGAAAGACAAGGCTATCAAAACAGACTAAAGCTCAGAGCAGCTTGGCAATGAGTCAGGGCCACTTACCCAGGATACCACCCTTCCATTGAAACAAGGCAAACGAGCACTGTCGTCTGAAATTTCTTCCTTCACCACCCTACAGACAGACACACGAGAGGTCAGCAAGGCTAGGCTAGCCATCCCCACCCTCGATCCTAGTCAACATTTCTCCCAATCTCCATCCAGTACAAGGATGTTAAGTCTCTCCTGCCCTAAGTCCTCTTTCCTTACTAAAACTATTCACTCTCACACTCATTTTCTCTTCCCAACATATCCTTAAGATTTCCTTCAGACTGATTCAATTCTTCCAGGACAATTTCAAAGGCCACCTCCCATGGTTACCCAGATGTCTAAAATACCTGTCTGACTTAGGAGTCTGGCTGGCAGTCTCCCTCCAATCCAATCCCCATACTTCACACTATCTGCCTCAAAGAGCTTTGGTCCTCATAGAAGCCCGTAGTGTTCCACTTCCCTTCTGTTTTCTTTAACTCACACCAGACAGCAGACCTAATATGTGGTCTTTGCCTGGGTAAAAACACTCATTAAGGCTGGGCACGGGTGGCTCACGCCTGTAATCCTAGCTACTCAGGAGGCTGAGATCTGAGGATCACAGTTCAAAGCCAGCCCGGGCAGGAAAATCCATGAGACTCTTATCTCCAACAAGCCAGTAGAAAACTGGAAGTGGCACTGTGGCTCAAGTGGTAGAGTGCTTGCCTTGAGCTGAAGAGCACAGGGACAGTGCCCAAACCCAGAGCTCAAGCCCCACAACCAACAAAAAAACAAAAACAACAACAACAACAAAACACTCATTAAGATGGAACAACAAAGCCAAGCACTGGTGGCTCGTGCCTGTAATCCTAGTTATTCAGGAGTCTGAGATCTAAGGATTGCAGTTCGAAGCCAGTCTGGGCAGGTAAATCCTTGAGACTAATCTCCAATTAACCACCAAAAAAAAAAAAAAAAAAAGCCAGAAGTAGAGCTGTGGATCAAGTAGTAGAATGCTAGCCTTGAGTAAAAAACCTCAGGGATAGCATCCAGGCCCTGAGTTCAAGCCCCAGAACCAATACAAACCAAAACAACACTACTAACAAAAATATCCATTAAGATGAAACAACAGTGTCTCCAAATCATCTCCAAATCACCTCTTCTTGGGAGGAAAGCTCCCAAGAAGAGAGAAGCCAGGCTTCCCATTCCCCTGTGCTTCACTTGGCACAAAACAGCCCTAAGCAAGCTCATCAGTCTAATAAATCCCAAAGCCCAACCACAAAGGATCAGTATCTCGAACAGTTTCTTGAAGTGGACTGGGTTTGTCCCTTCTTCTCACCCCTCCCCCACCCATCCAATCATTAACACAAATTCTGTTCAGCACTGTCCTGAGCACCTAGCACCATCCCTTATACTTAGTAGGCATTAACAAATACCTGTTGACTAAATGAAAAAAAAAAAAAAAA
>NW_012267235.1:12272871-12280618 GCF_000151885.1 Dipodomys ordii | reverse complement strand
AAGGCTAGCGCTCTACCACTTGAGCCACAGCACCACTTCCAGCTTTTTTCTTTTTGCTTATGTGGTGCTGAGGAATCGAACCCAGGGCCTCAGGCATGCAGGGCACGTGCACTACCACTGAGCCATCTTCCCAGCCCCCTGTCTGATAACTCTTTAACAATATGGTTTGAGAGAGTTGGATATATGCCATCTTAATCTATTTGCTATCTAGGTAACAACACGGGCCAGTCTGTACCAATATGCTCAATATATTGCAGTTTTTTGTCACTGTATCCCAACCTGAGCATAGCTCAGCCATCCTGTATTGCTAGAATCTAATCTATGGTGCTAGTTTCAATTCTAATAAAAATTGCCACTTGCCAAGAATTTATAATGTGCCATGCACCTGAATTGAGCATTTCACACTACGATCATCTCCATGTCACAGATGAGGAAATCAAGGCACAAAAGTTAAACTGCTCAAAATCACAAAGCTGACAAACAGAGTCTTAATTTAAATCCAACAGAATTCCCATGTTGAACAATCTAAGTAGAGTCTAGTTCGTTAAGTTCTCTTAGCCAAGGTTATATTCTCCACTGGACTCCAGGGATCTTACCAGGTAGGGAAGTCTCTTCCTCATTTTTTGTCCCTAGCACACACCTACACCTGTTACTGTCAACCCAGATTGTCCCAACCTAATCCAACCCACCTTCAAAAAGGTTGAGGACCCAGAGGGCTCAAAGGATGTAAATACAAGAGGGTTTATTCTGCACTATTTACATTCCCAGTCTAGCTGAGGGTCACCAAAAAAAAATCCAAATTAATCCAGGATTGGCCAATCTATTCTAGTACAGCCTACAACGTCTCAACAAGCAGTTGTCTGCACCAATATAGACAATATTCCAATAGCATTATCTGTACTGGCTAATACAGGCCTCAATTGCCTTATTTTACCCTGTATTAACTGACCCAATAAAATGCCTGTCCCTAAGAGAAACTTAAAGACCAACCCAGTTTAGTCAAGAATGACTCGAGTTTTTCTAAGAAAATCTACCCTGGACATCTCAATATAGGCCTTTTTGCATTAGTATAAACTAGGATGTCCCCACTATAGGCCAAAACATCTCAAATTGCCCCAGTACCATACAATCTACATCAGATTACAGAATATTCCTTACACAGTCTATCCTTCAGAACTCCTAAGCATATACCGAACTACCAGATTAATCAATCTGTTTTAGTACAGTCCAGAATATCCTCCAAACCAACCAATGTGCCTCCATCTATTCCAGTAAAACTTAACCTCTATTCTGGTTTACTAAAGCCCAGGCTTGGCTTTCTGTAGATTCGAGTACCAGGGTCCAAGGATAACCTTACCCTCCTGGGATAGGCAATCGTTCTCAGCATAGTACAATCTGCTCCACTATAGGCAGAAAATTCGAGTGTAGCTCGGTGCCCCTCCATACGGCCCAATCCGCTCTAGTTCGGCCCCCATCCTTCCCAGTCTAGGCCTTATGCTCACCCGAAATCCTGATCCATAGACTTGAAAAAGTACTTAGCGCCTGCGGGCCGCTGCAGAACGCTCTTGAAATCGCCGAGGGTGATGCGCTCGGCGGGAACGGGGATCTTCACCAGGTACGGTGTCTCTTCCTCATCCAGGTGGTAAATCACCTTCGTTTCCCCGACACCACCGCCCCCCGTGCTGCTGCCCGCCATGGTCTCGCCCGCGCACTCCCGGGCTTCGCCGCCCACCCAACGCAGCAAAGAACCCCCGCGGCGCCTGCGCACAACCGAAAACAGATGTGCGAACGCCGACAGGACCCGGCCTGTGTGGAAGAAGGGCAGAAGGGTAAGGCGTGGGACTGTCGGAGCGGAGTGAGGGAACCGATGGGGATGGGGGGGGGCCCGGAGGGCGGGTGTGTATGTGGGGGAGCAGACGCTGCCGCCGCCGACGTGAGCACTCCCCCAGTCCCCGCCCACCTCTCCCCATGCCACGTGATCCTGCCCACGGCGCGCGACAGGGCCCGCCCCATCACGTGGCTCTTTCCGATCACGTGATCCCCGGGATCCTCCTGGGCACCCCGGCCACGTGACCGCTGCCCGGCGCAACGGTCTCCCGGCCCTAAAGGACCCCGCCCCCCGACACCCCCACCCACCCGAAGGGCCACCCGGTGGGCCAGGCCCCGCCCTCCTCCCCGCCCCGCTTTACTCTTCCTAGGCTGGGCCGGCACGACGAACCAACCAGAATGTGTGCACTGGGAGAAAGGCAACTACTGGGATGGGAGCAGGACTGGGAGTGGGAAGAGCAAAGCCAATTGGGGACCTAGGGTTTGGCTACTCCAGAGTAATTCTGGGATGTGTAAGTTACAAACCCAGGTCTTTGAAAGATGGATTTCAGCTGGGTCTTCAGCCAGCTTTTCCAAAGCCTCCCTCCCAAGCAGGACAATCAGTGAGGGCTATGAACACAAAAGAGCCCACTCTGCTTTATTTACAACATGTAGGCTGTACAAACAGCTGGCCAATATTATTAAAAACAAGAGGTGAGTGATAATCATCACCTTTCTGCTTTCCTTCCTCACTCGGCATGGCTCTGGTACTTCACCTTTGAGCTGCCATGCTCAAAAGGGGAAGTCCAAAATCAAAAATACAACCGGTGTAGAAGAAAATAACTGGAAAGTGAAATAGAAGATGAGGGAGGGGAGTGCTATATTTACACTAGTTTTGTAGACAATTGTTCCACTCCAATTAGAACCCTGGCCCAGAAAGTGAGGGATAACAGGTCTAAGGGACAGATTGTGTCCACAGATTCAGACAGTCCCCTCCTAACCCCCCAGCTGACTCCGAAAGAGTCCAATTTCAAGCCCATGGAGCAGGAAGGCTAGGGTAGGAATGAAGACAATTCCAAACAAGTCTCCTTTGGAAATTCCTGCCTTGAAGTCACAATATCCAAGCTCCAGGGAATAGGCTGAGGACCCCGAGGCTCAGTTCCCAAGTCATGTTGTCATTCAGAGTTCCAGCCCAAGATGGTCATGTCAGGGCTCTCCAGATTTGGGGAGCCCTCCTAACCGCCGGGCCTCTGGCCGGAGTTCCTTGCATTTCTGGCAATAAAAGAAGTCAGGGACATTGGTTTTCTTAATCTTAGCACAGGAGAGGTGGATCCAAGTGCCACAAAGGCTGCATTCAATCATGGGCCTTCCTGCAAAGGGCTTTCGGCAGTAACACGTGATCAGATCCCATGAGTCATCACCTGGTAAAAACAAAGTTTGGTTGGAGTTTTGCCTGTGCTCTTGGATCTACAACCACCACCCCCACTCCTCTATCCTTGGGCAGCTGCCCCCTAGGCAACCCCAAACTTCTCACCTGATTCTACCATGATGTCTTCATCCATGACCCGCATCTCGCCTTCACTGGAGCTGGCATCACCATCTTGGCTTGTTTCAGTGCTGCCTACCTCCTTGCCTTCACTGTCAGTGGGGGGAGCTCCTTCAGGGTGCACAGTGGCAGGGGGCCTAGGGGCTTCAGGGGGTGTTGGGAGCACAGGGGCTGGGGCTTCACCCCCTACCACTGCTGCCATTTCTTCATCCTCCTCCTCATCCTCCTCTTCCTCCTCCTCCTCCTCTTCAGAGTCTGTGTCACTTGGGGGTGCTCGGGGAGGACCAGGAGGTGGGAGTCTATCCCCTCGCTCTGCCTTTTTCAACTTCCGTTTCTTGCTCTTCTTGATTCGAGACCTCTTTTCCCCATCCCCCGGAGCTGGCCGAGGCCTCCGAAGCACCCCAAAGCCAGACCCACCTCCTGGCCCCAATTTTCTGTTCTTTCGGTCCTTCTTTCGAGGAGGCTGGGAGAGATCCCCCTGGGAAAGGGGCACTGGGGTGAGAGCAGCAGGGGGCCGGGAGGTATGTGTGAGGGATGAGGGTGCCAGTGGAGATGCCACTTTGGGCCCATCCAGATCGAAGAGAGAGTCCTTGAGCTTCATCTTCTCAAGTAGGGTGGCACTGTCAGGAGCCTGCAGACGAGAGAAAGTGGACCTTGGGGGTCCTGGCTGATTGGGAGCTGCTTGAGCTGCCCTTCTTTTGGATGACTTTGCTTTCTTAACAAAGGTCTGGATTGTTCGAAGATCTGAGGGGGCTGAGTCCCAGCCATCACTGTCTGCTGCACTCTCACCTCGCAAGGGAGAGCTAGAGCCTGAGGCTGGCCAGTCACTTTCCTTAAAAGGAGGAAGAGACCAGGATCAGCAGGAACCTAATGTCATCCCACCCCCTCCACAAATCTAGCCAGAATATCAAGGACTACACTTTGCTGAAGTATCGTACCCATCCAACCAAACTGCCTCAGTACACAAAACTTACCAGTGTCCTGTCTTATTGTCATCTCTTTCTTTTTTTGGGGGGGGGAGGTGGTAGGGTCATGGGGCCTGAACTCTGGGCCTGGGCGCTGTCCCTCAGCTCTTCAGCTCAAGGCTAGCACTCTACCACTTGAGCCACAGCGCCACTTCCAGCTTTTTTCTTTTTGCTTATGTGGTGCTGAGGAATCGAACCCAGGGCCTCAGGCATGCAAGGCAAGTGCTCTACCACTGAGCCACCATCCCAGTTGTCATCTCTTTCTAATCGCTTCCTTTCTGCTCAAAGTCTAAGCCATCTCTACACTTCTCTGCCCAAACCTGCTTCTCATAGAGACCTATTCCTTTTGTTATTTCTGCAGTATGGTTTGCTGTCATCTCCCTAAAATTTATTCCAGAAATACCTTCCATTAACAGCCAAGAGCATTCCAAAATCTTAACAGATACCTTCAAATTCCTCATCAGGGACTGCTCAAGCCAGCCCAACTCTGTTATCCCTCCCACACGACCACAGCCTTAAATTTTTCTAATTTCCTTAGTGTTGCCTATCATTTCAGGCAAGCTCCTCCCATGAAGTAGTACAGTCCCCCTTAAATGGGTGGTGGTTCTGTCCCTACCTCCTTGCTAGGGGGGATGTAACCAGCATAGGCCAAGACAAAACTGCAGAACTTGTTGAAATCCTCAATTGTTCTCCTACGTTTTTCTGGCGGCTGAAAGGAAGGAAATATAGGTCACATGAAAGCCAAACACAAGTGTTAAGGGGACAATCCCACAGACACAGCCCCTAAAGCGAGAAATACAGGAAAGGAGAGGGAGCATAGTCAAATGATAGGAGCCAACAAAGGTAAGGAAGGTCTCTTACCTGAGTCTCTGGCTTAAGAGTCGGAGGTGGATCTGTGGAAGCAATAAAAGCTGAGTCAAGCCACTAAGAAAAGTCTGCTGAAAAACCCCGCCTTTAAACCTAGGAGGTCCCAGATGAGCCCCCCCTCCCCTCCTAGGTTCCCCGCCAGGGCAATAGGCGCCCAGCTGTACTGGACACGCCCCCCGCTTCCCTTCCGCCCCAGGAGGGGCGGAGCCTGGGCGCCGCGCCCTCCAAGGCCTCGCTATAGCGCTCCCCTTCCCCCAACCCAACCGGAGGCCCGGCGCCCCGCCCCCCGCTCGCGGCTCCACCAGTCTACAAGGCTCTCTCGGCGCCCCACCCCGCCATACCGCTCCCGGAGCCCGGCTCGGGCCCCTACTCGCCCCCGTCCTTCACACGCGCTCGGAGCTCAGAGTTCGCACTCGGCCGTGTTCCGCCACCCAGGGCCCTCCGAGACCGCACACGCCGCCCGCCGGCCCCCGGGGTCCAAGATGACCACGCCGAGCCGCTCCCCGCCCTCCGGCTCCTTCCACTCGAGCACGAGGCCGGGCGCGCCCCTGTCCCCCACCCAAAACACACACCCAGCCCTACTTTGCGTCCGGGACAGACCCAGCGAGCTCACTCCCGGACGCGGCCCCACCTGCCCCCCCACATCGTGCTCCCCACAATTTCGCCCTCCCTCCGCCCCTATCCGGGGCTTTGGCCCCTCCCCGTCTCGAGCTCTTCGGGTTCCCCGCCGGGGCCCCGGGCCCAGTCCTGAGCTTCTCCAGCAGCCGCCTCCCTCCCGTCCACCCCCCCCCTGCCCCCGAACTCACCAAGTCATTAGGCTCTGAACCCCTAAACTCAAGTCTCCTCCGCCCAAGCAGCTACTCTCCGCAGCAGCCCCGCCGCCGCTGCCTTCGCTGCCCGCCTCACCCTCCACAACTCCCGGGCTCTCAACCTCGCCGACCACCCCCACCCCCCCGCGCAAGTCGCCGGTCTCAACCCCCACCCCGCCCCGCCGTCCTCGCCCCGTCCCAGCTCTTTCGCCCCGCAGCCGCCCCCCCGGTACAGGTCTTTCTGCCACAGACAATACCCAGACCCGCTCTTCTCCCCACAACTACCTGATCACCCTGTAACAATCACCAGGCGAGCTCTGGCGGCAACTACCGGAGCTCCGGCACCACCGCCACAAACTCCCCCGCCGCGGCCAACTCCTGGCCCCCTCGCTCAGCCCTCGGCTCCGTCCTCCCGCCTCCCAACTCTCCGGCCCCCAGCAACTCGGACCTCCCAACGCCAGGGCCCCAAACAGTCCGAGGCCCTTTCAGCCCCTGACCCCCGTTCGCTCAGAGCTTCCAGCTCCGACTCCGGGCCTCCTCCCCAACAAACACGGCCAGCTCTCCAACTACCCCTGCCCAACCTCCCACCCCTTTCTCCAAGGGCTCTCAACTCGTCGCCCTCCCACCTCCAGAGCCGGGCCCCAGACCCCCGCTCCCGCACATCCCTGCGGGGCTTCGGGGCTCGGCCTCCAAGTTTGCCAATTGATTCCTCACCCGCCCCCCACCGCTCGGTGCCGGTCGAGGGCTCACCTTCGGGACTGGGCTCCGCCATGGCTTCCAGCATCGCCCCCTCCCCACCTCCCGGCCCGGTGCCCCCTTCCCCTGAGCCGGGGATCCCAGTGCCGCCTCTGGTGCTCGCTGCTCCTACGGCCTCGCTTCGCAGAAGTGTACGCTTCGGCCGGGCTGGAACTCCAGTCCGCTAGCCGCTGCCGCCACCTCCCTCCACCACAGCCTCCCGCACTCCCGGACCGGGCCCCCCTCCCCCCGCGCCGCCGGCCGCCTGCTCCCTCCTCCTCCTCCTCCTCCTCTCCTCCCCCCCCACCTCACTCCTCGTCCGTCCTCCCTCCCTCCCCGCCAGCCCTGGCGCGCAGTGCACCAAGGGGTATGTAGTCCGTCGGGGACCACGGAAAAGAGAGCGTAAGAGCCTCCAGAACTTCAGTTCCCAGCAAGCCACGTGCTGAAACATGCGCAGTAAAAACGCTCCCTCTCCCCTGGGGAGTGGCGGGGAGATCAGGAGCCTTAGAGTAGAACGGAAAAGCGCGCGCAGGCTCCTGGGAAGTGTAGGCTGGGCGGGACCAAGAAAGAAGAGGAAGAAGGGATTAAAACTCTCGGCCACCATACTGCCTCATTTGCACCTTCTTTCTCCCCAGAGGGACCGCCCCACTTCCGGCCAGACGGAGAAATGGTTGCTGGGAAATGAAGTCCTTCTGGTAATAAAGGCATCCTCTTCCCAGTTTTGTCCACAGTTGGAATTCCACTCCTTAGCAGCTCACATGATGGCATAAATTCTGCAAATGACATGCAACTGAAGATACTTCTATTACCAGCTGCCACATGATTATCTTTTCTTTCCTTCATCTATTAAACTGTGATAGGCTTAATCTAAAGCAGGTGTTTTCCAACTTCTCAGAAACTTGCAATAAAAATCTGCATACAAGGGCTGGGAAGGTGGCTCAGTGGTAGAGCGCTTGCCTTGCATGCCTGAGGCCCTGGGTTCGATTCCTCAGCACCACATAAGCAAAAAGAAAAAAGCC
>NW_012267235.1:12239478-12269011 GCF_000151885.1 Dipodomys ordii | reverse complement strand
CCCCCCGCATTCAGCGTAATCGCTTTGGAACCTATTTGTGGGCTACGCCAGAAACGTAGCAAAGATGGTTGGCTTTTGCTGCTGCTGTAAATAACTGAAAACCCTTTCCCGATCTCCATCCCCCACAAATCTGGGCAGAAGAGGGTAGAAAGTGGCAATGGGGCTTAGTTTTCCAGACGTTCTGTTCTTTTCGGAAATTACGTAGGAGGAAGAGCAGACAATTACAAGGCTGGCTATTCACGAAACGTGTTGTTACGCTGAAGGCGGCCGTTGACACCAAAACAAAATAGTACCCCCAAAAAAGTTGAGTACCAGAAATAACAGGGTAGAAAGGTAACAGAGGTTTAGAAAGACGCATATAACACTTGGGGTTCACAAAGGAGTGGTTCAACAGGAACTGCAGAAGGGATCCTAAAAGTAAGGGTTACGCTAGCGCGGAGGAACACTTCAGGTTTCAGGTTTGGGTAAGATCATGTGACCTGGGGGGGGGAGCATCATGTGGCGAGTGAGAAGTAGAGCCGGCTTGGGGGAGGAGCCGCTGAGGCGGGGCCTAGAGGGAGCAGAGAGGCCGCAGCCCCGCCCCGATCCGCAGGGCGTCCGGGTGCCAGCAGCCAGAGGGCAGGGCCTGCTTAGCATATTCATATCAGTCCCCTGCTCCTTCCTACCCCTCCCACCCCCAGCAAAAGCTTTCTTGCTTTAAGCATTTTTAGGGGTCCAGGTTTCTCCTGTATTATCATGCCGCTCTGGAGCGGTCCATCCATTCCCCACCACAGCATCTTGTCACTTGGGCTTGCTCCATTCTCATTTTAAAAGCCACTTTCCTCTTTACCCCAACAGCAGTCTTTCCCCTCTGCCTCAGGGACAGGGTGGGACATAAAGTTTCCTCCATTTCCCAAATACCCAGAGAAGGACCTAGGGCAGATTTGGTTTCAAAGTTATAATGCATGGTTTAAAAGAGAAGGAAAGGGGTGGGGAGAGAAAGTTGGTTACAGGTATTGGGGATTCTAGAGAAAGAAAAACTGAGGGAAGGACAAGTTTGAGGAAGATCCAGTGGCCCAAAATCCCAATCTCCCACCCATAGCCCTTGGAGCAGGAGTGAAGAATTAGATCAGTTTTGTACAAGAATTTTTAAAAAATCAAATCACAACAAAGCTGACTTGGCTTCTCTTTAAGCCTCCAGGATCACTGTATGTATGTCTCTCACTCTGGCCAGTCCTGCCTCTCCAACAGATACTGTTTCAGCTCTCCAAGGCTTCCACCTGTCCCAGTCTGGGATTTCCATGGAGTGTGAACAGGAAGTTAGAGTGAGGCTGCTTCTCAGTCTGGCCCATGTGTCCATCCAGACTCCAAGTGGAGTGTAGGGCTCCCAAGGCAGAGAGGGATGGGAGGGGTAGACCCTGCCCAGGCAGTCCTCACATTGGACAAAGCAACTGAAGGCATCCCAAGGGCTGGCCCTCCCTTTCCCCCCCACCCCAATGCAGGTGGAGGGGGAGCAGCTGTCACCAGAGCCTATGTTGGTGAAGGTTTCGGCTCAGCACGGAACGGACATCAGCGGTGAACCTGGGATGACAATAACTTGCATTGGTGGAGTACCTTTAGTTGACATCTTCACAACACTAGCATAAGGCAGCCTCACTGGAGAAGTGGGACTTTCACATGAGACAGGTTCAATTTGACCAAAACCTAATAGCTGAAAGTGATGATCTTTGGAGTAGGAAGACCTTTCAAACACTAAATCTTTTTTAAGGGAAGAGAGGTAAATAAGTAAAATAGGACAAACTTTTTTTATTCTCTTGGGATTCCTCACCTCCTTTCCTCAGAAATCCATGGTCTTGAGCCTACTTCCCTTACCTGAGGGCATCCAGCATTGGGAGCAGGTTAAGAAGGGCCGTGTCACTAGGGTCACTGAACCAGGATTTGATCGGGATAGCGTTGTCTAGAGTGGGTGAAATGCAGATGAGAAGAAACAAAGAATTCAAGAAAACCTGTTGTTTATTCTCGGAAAATTTTCTTAAAAAGCCATACTGTTCATGGCCCACCCTCACAGTCATCAACTTAAAACCTTATGCTCTTTTTTTGTTGTTGTTGCTGCTTTTTCTCAAGGCTAGCACTCTACCACTTGGGCCACAGTACCACTTCTGGCTTTTTTTCTTTTTATGTGGTTCTGAGGAATCGAACCCAGGGCCTTATGCATATGAGGCAAGCATTCTACCACTGAGCCACTCAGTCCAAAAACCTTAAAATTATTAATCACCAGATCTTAGACTAGTGTGAGACTTCTAGTCAAACTTACTATTAGTTGTCCTTACTTGAGGTAAATATGACTAGGAAGTTAACTGTGAAATGGATAAATGGGTTTCATTTACAATAACTAGTGTTGGGGCTGGGAAGGTGGCTCAGTGGTAGAGCGCTTGTCTAGCATACATGAGGCCCTGGGTTCAATTCCTCAGCAATAAGCAAAAAGAAAAAAGCCGGAAGTAGCGCTGTGGTTCAAGTGGTAGAGCGCTAGCCTTGAGCTGAAGAGCTGAGGGACAGTGCCCAGGCCCAGAGTTCAGGCCCACGACCGGACCCCCCCCAAAAAAAACAAAACAAAACAAAACAAAAAAAACAACTAGTGTTTACACCTATAGTATACCAAGGAATTGCAGCTTTCTAGGACCAAAACCAAGGTGTCCTGTTTACTAGTTCCCTATATTCAAAATACTTTCCAGAGGGGTAGGGATTTAATTCAATGGTAGATTGCATAGAATTCAGAGTCCCTGAGTTCAATTCCCAACACACACACACACACACACACACACACACAATCTCAGGAACCTGGGGTGTACTTCAGTGGTAAAGGTCCTGGATTCTATACCTAGTAGCACCATCAAAAAATAAATAAAAAATAAAAAAAAGTTCAAGCTAGCCTAACTATACAATACCCTGTTTAAAACAAAAACAAACAAAAAAATAAATAAAACAGAGATAGAGGATGACTCTAAATGGTAGAATGCCAACTGAGCAAGCAAACCCAAGGGCCAGAGTACAAACTCCAGTACTGCCAAAAAATGAAACAAAAACCTCCCCACCTTCCCACATACCTGGATGGCTCCTATAAGCCCCTGGGGAGTTATCTAGGATCACAATGCTGGAGAGGTCACTGTGGACTACAGAGAGGTCCTTGATGTAGCTGCCCAACTCCAAAGTGCAGTGCTGGAAAGCAGAGGATTTTGTAGCACTCCTGCCAATATCCCCATGAAGACAAATGCCTCACACTCAGATCCCTCCCACCCAGTCCACATCTCCAACCTTATTCTAGCCACTTACCTGTCTATAGTATCTCCTCTTAAGAATGCTTCTGCTGTTGTCCAATTTGTCTGCCACTGCAGAGCCGTAAATCTCCATGCTTGCTGTAAATACCACAAGCTCATACCACTGGCTTACCTGAAATTGATTGGCAGAGGGGTAAGGATTGGGAGAAGGAGAGATGTGTATAATATAAGGTGATTATTTGTTCAGACACAGTTCTCTTTCAATCAAGTCCTTCAGGCCTTAAAGCAACATCACATGTCTCTAAATACACAAAACTTTGAACCTCCTCCCCCAAACTTTCAAATTTAGTGTCTGAGACATCCTGCAGCTTTTAAGATTCAGATATGCTGATACAAAAGCACATTATGCCTGTGGAAAAATAGAATTGCATCAGTATAACAGATGAATCGTCAAATACTGTAAGCTATTTCCTTACCAAAACTTCTTTAACCCACTTCTCATCCTTTCCTCCAACCAGAGCCCTACAACCAGTTGACCACAAAGCTGTCTTTCTCTCAAATACACTCACCACTTCTAAGAAGAAATCCACGTGAGGTCTCTTATGAACAAAAAACCGGACAGGATGTTTGTCAATTACCACCTATAAAGGAATAGGGCATGGTTGGGGATGTCCCTTATACCACCTTACAGGCCTAGAGGACATGGTACTACCTCCCCACCTCCCCCGCCCCCCCCGCCCTCACTTCCACTGGTTGCTTCTTTGCTTTAAGGAGACCAGGCCCTGGGACTGGGTAAGAGAGTCTGAGTCTGGGCAGGGTAACAGACACGAGCATTTCCTCACTTTCCCCCTCTACACACCTTGAGGATAAAGTCAGGAGGTGTTCCAGGCCGCACTGTAGGCCTCAGGACCCCATCATGATGAGAGTGAATAAGTGTCTCATCCAGATCCAGCACCAGGATCTTCCTCTTCACCTGGGCTGAACCACAATGGGAAGGAACAACAACAACCGACCTCCAGCCCAGTGCTGGAGCCCTACCTCCAAGAGTCTTCCTAGCCAGTGTACTCACCTAGCCTATTCCGGGACACAGGAGATAAGGGGAGGATATCATATCGGACAGTTTGGTACTGAATTACCTAAGAATAACAAAAGAGAGAAAGAAATAGACCCTTTAACAAGGAAACCTTTTCTATTAACAGTAACAGGTAATATATACTGAACATTTGATAGGCACCGTATGTATGATTTAGATTATTTCACTTAATCCTTAAAACTGTATTAATAGGGTTGAGTGTGAAGCGCAATGCAGAGCCCTTGCTTAGCCTAGAGGAAGCCTGGGTTGAATCCCCAAGACAACGAAAACACAAGACAATCTTAATATTATTCCTTTTTTTTGTGTGTGTATGCACCAGTACTGGAGCTTAAACTCAGGGTTTCTCACTTTTGCTCAGTCTCTTTGTTTTTTGTCAGTTGTGGGCCCTGAACTCAGAACCTAGGCACTGCCCTTGAGCTTTTGTGCTCTAGGCTAGTGCTTTACCACTTTGAGTGACAGCACCCCTTGTAGTTTTCTGGTGGTTATTTGTAGTTAAGAGACTCATAGAGGGCTGGGAAAGTGGCTCAGTGGTAGAGTGCTTGCCTTGCATTCATGAAGCCTTGGGTTCAGTTCCTCAGCACCACATAAGCAAAAAGAAAAAACAGCCGGAAGTGGCGCTGTGGCTCAAGTGGTAGAGCGCTAGCCTTAAGCTGAAGAGCTGAGGGATAGCACCCAGGCCCAGAGTTCAGGCCCCAGAACCAGTCCAAAAAAAAAGAGTCTCTTAGATTCCCTGAGTGGACCTCAAACCAGGATCCTCAGATCTCAGCCTCCTGAGAAGCTAGGATTATGAGCATAAGCCAACAGTACCTGGCTATTGCAAATTTTTTTTGAGTAGGGTAAAACAGGCTTGGAGGAGTTAATAACTCATCTGATGCCATATAGATAGACCTATCTACTCAACAGAATGAACTCCAGGAAAGCATGAATTCTGTTTCAATCATGGCTATTTCCCAGTGCCTACAACATTATAGAAAAAGGGTGGTGAGTTAAAAACAAAAAAATCTTAGCCTGATGATGAACAAAGAAATACATGGGTCCAAAATACACCCCAAGGACTCTGACTGTGGTCATTCACATCCTCTCGCATTGGGAGCCAAGGGCTTCACACTCCTGGCAGACAAGAAGTAATAATCAGGAGAGGAAGTCCTTGGATCTCTAAGGGGAATAGAGGATAAGGGAGCCCAGAGGTTGTCAGGTCAGCTAAGTTCCTCTGGCTAGAGGCCACCAAACCTATTTTAACCAGCCACCTGTCCACTTATATCTTTACTAGCCAAGTCACAAGTTGCAGCAAACCTCAGCCCTCTGAACAACCTCCTTATCCTGTACCTGGGGCAAGACCGAAAACACTGGAAAGCCCCACCTGCCAGGCTGACTGTCAAGAGTATGGAGAAGGCCAGGGAAGAGCTGTGAGAGGTGAAGAAGGGACAAGGACATCACCACCTCAACCTTCTAGCTCTGCTCTCCAAGCATACTTTAAAGGCTATTTCCTAATACTCAGACCTCCATGCATGGTGATTTCCTTTCTCTGTTACTTTCTTGTAAAGTAAAAACATTCTTTGCTCATATCTAGGCCCCAAGCCACACTAGAACTAGTCTCCCCTTTTGCAAACCAAAGGCCCTCTTCCCTTTAATCCCAAGGCATCTGTCCTTCTTTGCTCTCTGGGCCTGTGATGAGGGCTGAAACAGCTCGGGTGTCTTGCCCTGCTATCTCGGGTTGCATATGCTGGGCATGTAGGGAATGCTCCAAGTATCTGTCAGAAAGAGGGGGCAGGGAACCAGAGTGAAGGGAAGAGAGGACAAAAGGCTGTGGGGTCAGTGCTGCTCAAAGGAGAGCAATTTTAAATGTAATGAATGCTGCAATGCATGGGCTAAACTACTCCCTATGTCTAGGAAATTAACGTGTTATAGAGAAGGCGAGATTCTCAGAACAGGGTCCAGCAGAATGTACCGACAACTTTTAACACATAAAAGAAAATCCCAGGAGTTAGCTGTCTCATCTTCTCTGACCACAATTTCTCTTCTTGTCTCCTTGCTGTCTTAAGAAACTAGCCATTTCTACAACCACTACCATAGAGTGCAGTCCTCATCCTAAATCAGGAAGTGGAAGGAATACACTGGTAGAGAAGTGAGTGAACCCAATGTCAGGCCATTCCTCCAAATCAATTAAGTCAACCCCCACTACCTCTAGGGATGTCTCACAATCTGCTTTGACTGAGGCTGTCCCTCCCTGATTTCATTCTTTCAAATTTTATTGAAGTGTGATACAAATACAGCCCGCTGTAGCCAGGCTCAGTCAATGTTCCTTAAAAATCTGACTTCAGGGGCTGGGAAGTTGGCTCAGTGGTAGAGCTTGCCTTGCATGCCTGAGGCCCTGGGTTCGATTCCTCAGCACCACATAAGCAAAAAGAAAAAACCCAGAAGTGGCGCTGTGGCTCAAGTGGTAGAGCGTTAGCCTTGAGCTGAAGAGCTGAGGGACAGTGCCCAGGCCCAGGCCCAGGCCCCACGAACGGACCAAAAAAAAAAAAAAATCTGACTTCAGAGACTTTGTCTCAGTGATGATGAGAACACAAGAGCACATTCATGAAGTGATATTAGTTGAAGGAGCTTTGACCTTGGAGAAAAGCTCAGGGAGAGGGAGCCCCCACAGATGATTGGGAACATCTATACAATCTCCACCAGCCCAAGTATCCCTTCATAATGCAACGGACTCCTGGAGAAGCAAGCTTGTCTTCAAGTGCAAGCAAGGTCTACAATTGACCACCCAGTCCTGCAACAGGGATGACCAACATTAATGTGTTCCCTTCCACAAGTAAAGACATCTATCATAAAAGCATGTTTTTCAGTCCCAAGACTTCAATATATTCATATACCTACACCCACACTATGAAATGTTTCCAGGGCCGTTTTGGAGGAGTTCCCTTTGACGGGAACCACAGAGATTTCTTCCTCACACCCAGGACTTTCCCAAGTTTCGTCCATCCTTGTTACATATGCCCTTCAATCCACTCCCACCTTGACACACAAGCCAGTCTCTCCTAGACCAAACATACCCGGAGGTCCTAATAGGAGGGTCTTTCTCCAGCCCAAATCAACAGTTCCGATTGCCAGCAAACAGGTGTTCTCGCCTCCCGGTTTCTTTAGCAACTCCAGCTTTCTTAAAAAAAAAAAACCCCCACCCACTACTCTAGCCCCCAAGCGTTCCCAGATCCTGCACCACCATCCAGGCCACAAAAACAAACAAACAAACAAAAAACCCACCAAATCTCGGTTCCATTGTAAGGTCTCCTCCTCCCCACTCCAAGGTCCCCAAGACTCCATTCCTAGGCCCCGAGGCTCAATACACATCGATAAGGCAAGAACCGCTGACAGTGAACCCTAACCACCCCAGCACCCACCCAAACTCACCGTGCGGATCTGCCTCCGTAAAAGGTAAATGAAGAAGCTCCAGAGCTTGGCGGCGAAGGCCACGAACGTGCGCAGCCCCAGCAGACACTGCGTCCGCATCATCCCGATGACCCCGGCACCGCCGGCCCCGGGGCCCCCGCGGCCCAGCTCCGCCAGCCCCCCGGGGGCAGCCCCCCGCCTCCGGGAGGGAGAACGGGGGCCCCGAGTGGCAGGAGAGGCTGCAGCGATTGGCACCAAGCGGGCGGCTCACAGAGCCACCCCCGGCGAGGGAAAAGCCCAGCGGAATCGGGAGCTGGGGGACAGGCGTGGGCAGCCCGCGGGGGCCCACATGGACGGGGGGTAGCAAAGGCGCCTTCACGGAGGTTTCTGGCAGAGACAGATCAGGCTAGGATGGGGTCCTCGGAGACCAGGAGGGAAGGGGTATAGAGAATTGGGGGGGAAGGGGTTGTGGGGGAGGGGGTCAGGGATGGAGGGGGAGGGGAGGAGGGGGAAGTGGAGGGTGGCCCGCTGCGCAGGCGCGCTAGGGAGCTGCCCTCGGGAAAGGGGCGGGTGGGGGCTAGCGGCGCGCGAAAGGCCTCGACGGCAGAGAACGAGCTGGCGGAGCACTGGAGCGAGGAAGGGGGAGGGGGAGCCGCAAGGCACGGAGCGCTGGGCCGAGGTGGCCTCCCCCTCCCCGAGGCCGGGGGTCTCCTAGCCGCTGAGGAGCAGGGCTGCAGCCTCTGCAGCTGGTTTTCCCACTCTGACAGGCGCCATTTTACTGCCCAGAGGGCTCCCTCCTCCTATATCCCCCCCCCCTCTTCCCTTCTGACAATACTTCCGGTGGTGACGTGTATTCGCTTTACCCGGATTACTGTTCCTTCTACTCGGTCTTACTGAGGGTAGGGTTAAGGAAAGTGGAGAGTCCCCAGGACAAGGCTGCAATACTGCGCACGCGCGGAAGGGCCGCTAGGCGGGGCGTGGACCGCAGTCTCCAATAACGTGACGGGGTGGGTGACGTCACGTGGTCAAAGTTCGGCCGGCGCAGGGGAGGAGTGGAGGTAGAATAGCGCGACGCCCTTCCTTTCCCACTGACAGCTATCCCCAAAGCCTCTTCAGGCCGCGATCACTGTGAACATGCAGACTGGATGTCTCTAGAGTAGGTGTGCCGAGGCTGGGGAGGGGCTCATTCACGTTAGCGCCCTGGGAACACTGAACACGAAATCACCTCTCACTCCAGACTTTAGGCACTCTTGAGTGCCACGCCCCGATGAGGCGGGGGCGGCGCCGGCGCCGTGACGTCATCTTGGAGCGTCGGAAGACGCGCGGGCTGCGCGGAGATGTTGGAATCATTGTTGGCTATTGGTGGCTTGGTGCTGCTTCGAGGTGGGATGCTGAGGCTGCGGGGAAGAGTCCGGCCTTGCTGGGGGGGGGGGTGTCGGGGGAGTATAGGGAAAGGGTCCTGGGTCACAGGTAGGAACTTGTGAAGCCGGAAATCTTATGAACGAATTAATCCGTCCCTCGCTCTCCCCAGATTCCGTGGAGTGGGAGGGGCGCAGTCTCCTGAAGGCTCTTGTCAAGAAATCTGCGCTAAGGTCAGTTGTCCCTCAGTGAGGGCCTGCCCATCCTGCCCTGGGAAGGGAGTCTATAACTGACTCTAAACTTTCCCCTCTGCCTTAGTGGGGAGCAAGTCCATGTCCTGGGCTGTGAAGTGAGCGAGGAAGAATTTCGAGAAGGTTTTGAATCCGATGTCAACAGCCGGTAAGTACATATGGAAAGGGATTTCATTAGGAGTGGGTTCTCTGGTGCTAAAGGACTTCCTCAGGGCTGGGAAGGTGGCTCAGTGGTAGAGCGCTTGCCTTTCATGCTTGAGGCCCTGGGTTCGATTCCTCAGTACCACACAAGCAAAAAGAAAAAAAGCCGAAGTGGCGCTGTGGCTCAAGTGGTAGAGTGCTAGCCTTGAGCTAAAGAGCTGAGGGACAGCGCCGAGGCCCAGAGTTCAGGCCCCCCCCAAAAAAAAAAATTAAAGGACTTCCTCAGCAGTTAAAAAACAACCACCCACAACCTGGTACGTAGTAGTGACGTTGGACAGCCAAATCTAGTGGTAGGGAAACAAGTGTGACCATGCTACATGTTTTAAACAAGCCGTTTGGTTCCCAACTATTATCCTAACCTTCAAGTCATTAGATGCTATCTCCAGCGAATTAGTAGAAGTTAAGAATGTATCTCCTTTGCTGTGTGACCTCCAAAATTATTGATTTGTATGTATGTGTGTGTGTGTGTGTGTGTACATGCATGAGTGTGCTAATACAGGTGTTCAAATTGAGAACCTTGAGCTCTTGCTTGGCTTTTTTTGCTGAAGGTTGGAACTCTACCACCTGAGCCAGCCACACTTCCACTCTGGCTTTTGTTGGTTACTTGGAGATAAGAGTCTCCCTCACGGATGTGTCTGCATGGGCTGTCTTCAAATTAGAAGCCTCAGATCTCAGCCACCTGAGTAGCTAAAAATACAGCCATGAGCCATCATTGCCCAGCAAAATCAGTGATATATTTTTAAGTCAGAAAACTGATTTTGCTGACAGGTTTGATTACTTGTAGTATTTTTTTTTGTTTTTGTGGGTCATGAGGCTTGAACTCTGGGCCTGGGCGCTGTCCCTCAGCTCTTCAGCTCAGTGCTAGCGCTCTACCACTTTAGCTACAGTGCCACTTCCAGTTTTCTGGTGGTTTATTGGAGATAGGAGTTTCAGGGACTTTCTTGCCCGGGCTGGCTTTGAACTGGGATCCTCAGATCACAGCCTCCTGAGTAGCTAGGATTATGCGTGAGCCATGGGCACTGGGCTCTAGACTTGTAGCATTTTATAGGATGAGGTTTTTCCTTGGTAACAGTTTCTAATTGTCTTTATCATTTGTATGGCCATCTTGAGCCCCCCTCTCCCCCACCTATAAGGTTTAACATGGTCTAGTTTAAAACATTCTAGCCTTGTGAACCATTCTGATATTTTATAACAAAATTGTCAGCAGCCTGCTATTTAACAGGTAACAATTTAAGAGCCTAAAATTTACTTACTTTTTTTTTTTTGGGGTCCCGTCATGGGGCCTGAGCGCTACCCCTCAGCTCTTCAGCTCAAGGCTAGCGCTCTACCACTTGAGCCACAGCGCCACTTCCGGCCTTTTTCTTTTTGCTTATGTGGTGCTGAGGAATCGAACCCAGGGCCTCATACATGCAAGGCAAGCACTCTACCACTGAGCCACCTTCCCAGCCCCAAACTTACTTACTTTTTATTCCCTGTGGTCATTCCTGTTTTAGGAGCAGCTTCTTAAGTATTTATTGAAAGAATGGATGTAAATCACAAAGATGAGAATTAGTAAGAGCAAAGATAAAGGAGAAATGGTGATGACTTGAACAATCCAAAGTAGAGACCCTGGAAGTTGAAAGAGTAATAGAAGTAAACTGGATGTGTGGCCCATGCCTGTAATCCTAGCTATTTGAGATATAATGGAGGAGAGGAGTTGACCATGGTTTGAGGTCATCCTTAACATGAAAGTTTTGAGACTCCATCTTGGATAATAGCTAGATGCAGTGGTACTCACCTGTCATCCCAAACACAAAGAGAAGCACAAATAAGACTCTCATTCCAGTACTTCCCAGGCATAAAGTGAGACTCTATCTCAAAAATAACCTACATTAAAAGGGGTTAGCAGAGGGACTTAAGTAGAGAGAGGCTTAAGCAGTAGAGCATCTACTTAGCAAGCACAAGGTACGGAGTTCAAAACTCAGCACTGCAAAATAAATGAATAAAGCCAGGTACCAGTGGCTCATAACCTGTAAACCTAGCTACTCAAGAAGCTGAGATCTGAGGATTGTAGTTCAAAGCCAGCCCTGGCAGGAAAGTCCATGAGACTCTTATCTCCAAAGAATCCAGAAGTGTAGCTGTGGCTCAGTAGTAGAGCACTAACCTTGAGCAAAAAATATCCAGGAGAGCCAGGCACTGGTGACTCATGCCTAATCCTAGCTACTCAGGAGACTTGAGATCTGAAGATGCAGTTCAGAGCCAGCCTGGGCAGGAAAGTCCATGAGACTCTTTTTTTTTTTTTTGGGGGGGGGGTCCAGTCATGGGGCCTGAACTCTGGGCCTGGGCGATGTCCCTCAGCTCTTCAGCTCAAGGCTAGCACTCTACCACTTGAGCCACAGCACCACTTCTGGCTTTTTTTTTTTTTTGCTTATGTAGTGCTGAGGAATCGAACCCAGGGCCTCAGGCATGCAAGGCAAGCGCTCTACCACTGAGCCACCTTCCCAGCCCCCCATGAGACTCTTATCTCCAATTAACCACCAAAAATCCAGAAGTGGTGCTGTGGCTCAAGTAGTAGAGTGCTAGCCTTGAGCTGAAGAGGTAAGGGACAGTGCCCAGGCCCAGAGTTCAAGCCCCAGGACAGATCAAAAACAAAAAACAAGAAAAACTAGTAACAGGGTACAGGCCCTGAGTTCAAGTCCCAGACCAGCACAAAACAAAGAATAAATGGAAGACTGTAGTAGATAGAGTTCAGCATTAGGAATCTCTACTAGAAAGTAAGAATAGGGGCTGGGAAGGTGGCTCAGTGGTAGAGTACTTGCCTTGCATGCATGAGGCCCTGGGTTCGATTCCTCAGCACCACATAAGCAAAAAGAAAAATGCCAGAAGTTAATGAGTACATTTCTTATCAAGCATTGTTGCCTCCTCCTTAAAAAAAAAAAAGAAAGTAAGAAAAAGCAAACTCTGCCTTTGACTTATTTAGAATCTAATGGTATTTAATTCAGTCATAGATTCCAGGCTTGAATCAAAATTTTAACTGAAGGCTTCTGAGGGATTGACTTAGAAACAGCAAGTATGAAAGTATGATAAATGGTATCTGTTCTTGGAAGGAGGGAGAGCTTCCTATTGTACCCCATAAATTCTTGACTTCAAAAGGTCTTACAGAGCATGAAAAGGCGTTGAAATGGTATCCGGAAGGCAATTGGGAAGAGAATGCTAATACTATACCTGATAAAAACAACAGTCCAAAGCCGTGCACTGATGGCTCATGCCTGTAATCCTAGCTATTCAGGACGCTGAGATCTGAGGATCTCGGTTCAAAGCCAGCCCGGGCAGGAAAGTCTGTGAGACTCTTATCTCCAGTAAACCACTAGAAAACCAAAGTGGCACTATGGCTCAGGTGGTAGAGTGCTCGCCTTGAGCTGAAGAGCGCAGGGGCACGCCCAAACCCAGAGTTCAAGTCCCATGACCGAAAAAAAAAATAAAACATTCTAGTAATCACCATGTGAAAGGTGGTTTGGAAGGAAGCATCCTAGAGACTGGGAGACGAGGTAGGAAGGCTATTATAGTAATCCAGGATCACTTATTAGTTGTGTGTATAGTGGGCACAGATTGTAAAGCAGGTGTTGTATTAGGCACGAGGCAGAACAGTGGATGAGCAGACTTATTTCCTGCCCTAATAAATCTTAGAAAACACTGCTAGAAGTGTCTCATTCAGTGGCAGTTTGGATGGAGAGTTTAGAACAAATGTCAGAGATTTTACTGGCTAGAATTTCCAGACAGGTGACCTTGGGCAAGTAATAAAGTCAAGCTTAGTGTTTAGGCTGTCAAACACAGCTGTCTAATCATTGGCTTCTCACTAATTAGTTCTCATTAATATTTGGAGTATTAGAGGAAATTGAGGAAACAGTCCCAAAGATCTAAGGAAGAAATTTGGAAGTTGGGGTTAAAGGTAATAAATAGGTTTCCTATTTTCTTTTACAGGCTCATTTACCATGACCTCTTTAGAGACCCGCTCAACTGGTCAAAAACTGGGGAGGCCCATCCTGGGGGACCTCTGGGAGCCTTGAGAGCCATGTGCAGGACAGATTCTTGTTCTATCACCATTGCTGTTGATTCCCTCAGCTGGTTGTTGCTTCATCTTCCCTGTACTGAACTCTGCCAGACGCTGCATGTTCTGAGCCATGGAAACTCCTACCCTGGTAAGACCTCTCCTCTCATATATCTCCTGCCAAACAATGTCCCCTGTTCCCTCCCACCCTAAGAAGAATAATCAGTTATCTCCAGTCATGCCTTCTGCTATCTCTTTAACTATTTTTGGGGGATTACTGGTTTTCATTGTGTTTTCAATTGTGTGTGTGTATGTGTGTGTGTCTGTGTGTCCCTGTGTCCTGGGACTTAAACTCATGGCCTGCGTGCTGTCTCTGAGTTTCTCTTGTTCATGGCTAGCATTCTGACACTTGAGCCACAACTCCACTTGCAGATATTTTTTTTAATATAGTTTGTTGGAAATTAAGATTCACAAACCACAATCCTCAGATCTCAGGCTCCTGAGATCTGGCATTATAGGCATGAGCAAGCTTTTTTTGTTGTTACAATTTTTTGTTGCTTTTATTTTTTTGCTTGGTTATTTATTTTTGTTAATTTGTCTTTATTGGGGTTTAGGACATAGGATGAGAAAGGTCACTTTCCCCCCTCACCCCCCCCCACTTGCTTTTATTTTTGAGACAGGATCTTGCTGTGTAACTCAGGCTGAATTAGAGGCACCCAGGGAGTGACTCCCTCCCCAATGCTCTGACTACAAACATCTTTTTTTTCTTTTTCTTTTTTTGGCCAGTCCTGGGGCTTGAACTCAAGGCCTAGGGACTATCCCTGCTCCTTGCTCAAGGCCAGAACTCCTACCACTTGAGCCACAGCACCACTTCCAGCTTTTTCTATTTAGGTGGTACTGAGGAATCAAACCCAGAGCTTCATGCATGCTAGGCAAGCACTCTACCACTAAGCCACATTCCCAGCCAAGAGGATTCTTTTGATGTTTTGCTTTCGGTTTTCTTTTTTGAGATAAGGTCTCAGGATATAATCCTGGTGGCCTTGAACTCATTGTTTTACTGGCTCCACCTCCCAAGTGTTGGGATCACTAGTGTGTGCTGCCACACACATCCATAAAGTTTGTTGTTTTTATGTCGGCCATGGGGCCTGAACTCTGGGCCTGGGCACTGTCCCTCAGCTTGTCAGCTCAGGGCTAGCACCCTACCACTTGAGGTACCGAGGAATTGAACCCAGGGCCTCATACATGCGAGGCAAGCACTCTACCACTGAGCCACCTTCCCAGCCCCTGTTGTTTTGTTGTTTTCTTTTTCCCAAAGTTTTTGGTTTTGGGTTTTTTGTTGTTGTTGGTCATGGGGCTTGAACTCTGGGCCTGGCCGCTGTCCCTGAGCTCTTCATCTCAAGGTGAACACTCTTACCATGTGAGCCACAGCACCACTTCTGGTTTTCTGGTGGTTAATTGGAGATAAGAATCTCATGAGCTTTCCTGCTGGGGCTGGCTTTTTAACTCTTTACAGTGATGCAATAAATATTAAGTACATACAATGTATCAGGTCCATTCAAATAATGAAAATGTAAAGATTAACATGTAGTCTTCCTGGAGCTCAGAGTCTCAAAAAGGATATGGAGAAATAAACAGGCAGTTACAAGATAATCTGATAGGGCTGAGGTGTCTTAGGGACTGTGATGATAAAAGGATGTCCACCAGGCACCTGAAGAAAGGAATTACCTTGAATATCCTGAAGAGCAAGAGATCAGCCGGGCAGATTTGGCACTAGCCCTGAAGCGCACTGTGATACTAGCATACACCTGGGGTCAGACACAGCCAGCCATATGTTGAAGTACTTGATTTCTCAGTGCTTTTACTTTTCCCTGTACAGGGTATAAAGCGGGGCATATAAAGAGTTGGCATGAGCCAGGTGTCGGTGTCTCATGCCTGGAATCCTAGCTAGTCAGGAGGCTGAGATCTAAAGATCACAGTTCAAAGCCAGCCCAGGCAGGAAAGTCCATGAGACTCTTATCGCCAGTAAACCACTCACAAAACCAGAAGTGGTACTATGGCTCAAAATGGTAGTGCACTAGCCTTGAGCTGAAGAGCTGAGGGACAGTGCCAGACCCAGAGTTCAAGCCCCACGGCTGACAAAAAAGTTGGCATGAGTGTAATCCTCACTTTTAGGAAGCAGAGGCAACAGTGGGGCCTGTGATAGGTAGCATTAGAATTAAACTCTTTGAAATTGCCACATGATATGAGCTGACTTTGTGAGGATTAAAGTGATAGTGTTTAGTACTGTTAATGCTTCCAAAAGGAGAAGATACGTTCCAAAAATTGCAAATAGTTCATTAAGAGATGAACTGGATTGGGGCAATGGAAGCACACACCTGTAATCAATCCTAGCTACTCAGAAGGCTAAGATCTGAGATCACAGTTTGAAGTCAGCCTGGGCAGGAAAGTCCATGGAGTTAACCACCAGAAGCCAACTGGAGCTGTGGCTCAAGTAATAGATTGCTAGCCTTGAGTAGAAAAGGCAAAGGAACAATGCCTAGGCCCTGAGTTCTAGCCCCAGTACCAACACACACACACACACACCCCACACACAAATGGCTGGAGTTAATGGATGCCAGTGATTAAATTCCATGCTGAAAAGTCGAAGTCAGAGTTGTGCCTTGGTCAGATTGCACTAGAGTAAGGTTTCTTAAAAGTGTGGAATTGGAAGCAGTGTTGTGATTGAAAGTGGTAGAACACTAGCTTTGAGCAAAACAGCTCAGGGACAGTACCCAGGCTCTGAGTTCAGGCCCCATGACTGACCAAAAAGAAGACAAACATTAGCAAGCACTGGTGACTCATGCCTGAAATCCCAGTTATTCAGAAGGCTGAGATTGAGGATTGCAGTTGGATGCCAACCAGGGCAGGAAAGTCTGTGAGTCTCTTAGCTCTAACTAGTCACAGAAAAAGCTGGAAGTGGTGCTGTGGCTCAAGTGGTAGAGTACTAGTTCAAGGATAGCACCCAAGCCCAGAGTTCATGCCCCAGGGTCAGTCCGAGGGAAAAAATAAACTCAGGGGCTAGGAAGTTGGCTCAGTGGTAGAGCACTTGCCTTGCATGCCTGAGGCCCTGGGTTCGATTCCTCAGCACCACATAAGCAAAAAGAAAAAGCCAGAAGTGGTGCTGTGGCTCAAGTGGTAGAGTGCGCCTTGAGCTGAAGAGCTGAGGGACAGCGCCCAGGCCCAGAGTTCAGGCCCCACAACTGGACCCAATAAATAAATAAATAAACAAACTCAGGGCAGGGCATTAAGATTGGTCAAGGTAAATTGAGGTTGTGGCCAAGTTGATAGAATGTGCACCTCTCCTTCCTTTTTCTTCCCTATTTCTATGCCTATCCTGAATGCTCCCCACTATCCTTCATGCCCTAATTTTTTTTTTGCCCCCTTCCAGGTGTTAACCCCCCTGTAGGGCAGGTGCGTGTGTTGGGCCTGCTGCATGAAGAGCTTCATGGGCAAGGCCCCTTGGGAGCACTGAGCAGCCTTGCTCAAACAGAGGTGACCATGGATGGTAAAATGGGCCAGGCTTCAGTTCACATCCTCTATCGAAGGCCCCAACAGCGCCCAGCTTATCAGGTCAACAGAAGCAACAGGGAAGACTAGAGATTTGGGTCAGAAAGAGGTGTCATAATGGAAAGTGCCATGAGAAAGCTGATGGCTTAGTGTGCATGGGATAGAACCTAGGGCCTTGGGCCATGTATGTGTGCTGAGTATATACTGTACACCTGAGCCAGGTCCTCTTATGTTTTCTATCATTTACCTCCTTTTATTTTCACTGTGAGTACATTATATCCCCATTTTGCAGACTGTGAAACAAGTCCATAGAAGTTTAAGCCATTTGGCCAAGATAGTAAAACTATAAGTGGCAAGTGGTATAGCCAGCATTTGAACTCAGGATTGTTTTTGATTCAGCCTGCCAACTTAACTATGGAAAGATGCTATCTTCCAGAAAATGGAAAGTTTAAAATCCTAAGATTATTGGAGAAAGGAGCTATGAGGTCCTGAAACGTTAAAACTAAATAAAACTTTTTTTCTTATACACAGACTCAGTGGTTCTCCATCCTTCCTGACTTCAACCTGGATCTCCAAGAGGGACCTCTAGAGTCCCAGCAGCAGCCAAGTTCCCACGTACCTCTGGTATATATGTTTGCCTTGGCATCAGTGGCTCACATCTAGCTACCCAGGAGGATTGGTGGTTCAAAGCCAGCCCAAGCAGGAAAGTCATATCACCAATTACCTACCCACCCATAATCTCCAATTATCCAGAAGTGGAGCTGTGCTCAAGTGATAGAGCACTAGCCTTGAGCAGAAAAGGGACAGCACCTAGGTTTGAGCCCCAGTTCTAACAACAACAAAAAAAAGTTTGGGGGCTAGAAAAAGGAAATGAAGCTGGGCGCTAATGGCTCACACCTATAATCTTAGCTACCAAGGAGGCTGAGAACTGAGGATCATGGTGCAAAGCCAGCTCGGGCAGGAAAGTGTGAGACTCTTCAAGTAACCACCAGAAAAGTGGCACTGGTTCAAATGGTAGAGCACTAGCCTTGAGCTGAAGAGCTGAGTGTGGACAGCGCCCAGGCCCAGAGTTCAGGCCCCACAACAAAGGGGAAAAAAAAAAGAGAGGGAAATACAAACTGCAGAGGTTTGGGGGTGAGGCCAGGGACCCCAGTGATGTGGCTCAGTGGCAGCATATGTTTGTACCTACAGGTGGATCCCACAACTCACTTGACTTTTAACCTTCACCTGTCCAAGAAAGAAAGAGAAGCCAAAGATAACCTGACTCTGCCCTTCCAATTCAGCTCTGAAAAGTAAGATTGGAACATAAATGCCTGGATTCCTGGGTAGAGCTGAGCAACTGGATCACAGAGTGATAGGGTGTTGACAGATTATTGATTAACCTTTCATGACTTTATAGGGGCTGAAGTCCACCTTGCAGAGACAAGTAGGGAGTGGTAGTGGCTCTCTATTCACATATACCCTCCCACAATGGCGGAAGGTTTTGTCTTATCTCTCCATTAGAGCTTTAGACTCACCACTGTGGTTCTCCCCCATAACAATCTGGGCCTTGGCTAAGCCAAACTATACTGCGGAAATATGGCTCTTTCTCTACAGCAGTGCTAGGACAGGAAGCTACATGGGTGTGGCAAGGCTGGTTAAGTGGCAGAGTATATGCCTTTCCCTGCCTGTGGATGGGTGAGACAAGGATGCCAAATCCTGGCCCTCAGGGTGCTAAGAATGTAAGTTTTGTTAGTTGTATAAAAGCACTATCCCAAATCCAAATGGTCTGGGGAAACTTTAGTTCTAACCAAACATGAAGGTCAAAGAAAGGGAGTTGGACCAAGAAAATGGTACAGGGGCCTGTCTGAGTCATGATTGTCTGAGTCATATGGAAAAGTAAATTCACACTTGACTCCTGTCACTCATCCTCCTCAGCATCAACTCTTTCCTCCTCAGACAGCAGGCTTTGCTGCGACCTGGACCAGGTCAGTCTTCCAGCCACATCTTCTATGAGCCAGATGTTTATGATGATCTGGACCAAGAAGACCCCGATGAAGACCTAGATATTTGACTGACCAGATTTGACTAGACCAACAAGAAGAAACACTGTGGACTTAGAAGCACCTTTGTGTTGTTTGACTTGACCTTACCTTGTCCCTGTACCACCTTTGCTGCTTTGTATATGTAAGGCCCTGCTGTGCCAAGAAGTAGCATGTCATCAGGGCAGCAAATGGGTGAGAGTATATTGTAAGGCAAGCAAGTAACCTTCCAAATTAAAATATATAGATACAGATACACACACATATATGTATGTATATATGTATATACCTCTTTTTTTTTTTTTGGTCGGTCATGGGGCCTGAACTCTGGGCTTGGGTGCTGTCCCTGAGCTCTTCAGCTCAAGGCCAGCAGTCTACCGCTTGAGCCACAGCGCTACTTCCGGTTTTCCAGTGGTGTATTGGAGATAAGAGTCTCATGGACTTTCCTGCCCAGGCTGGCTTTGAACTGAGATCCTCAGATCTCAGCCTCCTGAGTAGCTAGCATTATAGGCGTGAGCCACCGGCGTCTGGCTACCTCTTTTTTTGTTTTTTTAATGCAACTCTTTGGTAGTTATTTAAAACAGTGGTGGGTTGGGAATGAAGGAAGCCAGACGTTTGAGGTATTAAGCCTAAACAATGAAAATGGACTGTATGGCCTGGCACCATCGTGCTCTGTAGCTTCACTGAACTGAAGTAGGCACAACTTATGTGGAAAGAAAGCAAGAGGCATAGAAAGAAAAAAAAAAACCTGCTTTCTAAAATGTAGTTTTTATTACTGTACAAAAAGCACATGCTCCCCTTTTTGTCTCTTCCCCCCCCCCCTTCCCAGAGAACTGTACACGGTATGCATGGATGGAGTGGCCAGGGAGCCTTTGTCTCACACCTTGCTCACAGGCTGAGTCCTCTGCCCTAGGTTTCTGAATCATCTGGACACACCCACAGCCCATCAGACTGGGGCATAAGGGTGTCGAGTTACACATATTCTTTGGCAGAGTTGGACTTGGGGTAGGAATGGGGTGCCCGATACACAGCTTTGCTTTCACTCCCAGGACAGGAGCAAGACAGCAGCGCACCTCCTAGGAGGACCAGAGCAGACCCTGCCCAACCAATAAAGATGGCAGAACCAAACTCATATCTGTGGAGAGAAGGGGTTAGAATCAGAATCCTGGACTGTCTGCCTTGTTTCCTATCCCAGTATCCCAGAGGCAAGGGTCCCAAACTTACTTAGCATTCATGGGGGTCAAGGGGTTATAGAAGTCTGTGATAATCTGATGACCATACCAGGAGCATGCTATCAAAGAGGCAAGACCTAGAAAGAGAAGGATTCTGATACTCCCAGGGTCTTAAACCAGCACCTTACCCACCCTCAGGCCGACCTTAGATCTGAGGCTCACCAGCCACGATGAAAATGATGCCTCCAGTCATGGCTATCCGGGCCTTCTTCACTTTGTCGTCTCCCCCACAACGCGTGCACTTCATGCCCATCGTGGCCACAAACATGGCCAGGAAACCCAGCACCAGGGACACCACCATGAGGGCCCGAGTGGCCTGTAGGGCCGCTATGGAGAAGAAAGAGCCCGGTCATCGCTGGAAATGCGGGCAGGCCCGGGAAGGCCTTAGCCTTCAAGCCCCAGGCTGCACCCGCCAAGTTCAGAGACTATCAGTGAAGCTCTCCGTTCCCCAGCAGATCTGGAACGCTCCCCGCCCCCTGCCCCAGGCCAAAGCCCGAGGCGCCTCCACCGGCCCCCGCCCCGCCTTAGGCCGAGGCCTTCCCGCTCAACGCACGGCCCGGCCCCGCCCTCTGCCCCAGAACCCGCCCGGGGCGCCTGGGTTTCGATGAAACCGCGCTGGGCAGGGGGAAGGGGGCCGTGAGAAAGGACGCGCAGCACGAAGGCTCAGCCGCCGGCCGTCGCGAGTCCCAACTCTCACCCCGCTATCGAAGCCACGGGGTTTGTGGCTTCGGCTAATCGGCCGATAAGATTAGAGGTCGCAGGTGGCGGCCCACGTCTAACAAAACAGCACGGTCCGGCGGCTCAGGCCACGGCTTCCGCGCCGAGCCCTTTTGTCCAAGACAAAACTGACCACAGACGGTCCGGGTCGCAGAGGGGCGCGCGCGCGCTGGCCTGGACTCTTCCAGCCGAGGGAGCGGGCCCGGCGGGCGGCCCAGGTGCGGACTCACAGCAGGGCCGCCAGAATCTAGGCCAGATCTAGCCAAGGCCCCCGGTGTGTCCACTTCTCCAGCTCCCTGGAAACCACAGGGCGCCCGGCCGAGGAGCTCCGGCCCTGCCCCACCCGGGCGCGTCCGTCCCGTCGGCCCCTCGGCCTTACCCGGCAGTGCGAGCACCGAGTCGAACATCTTGCAGCTCATCAAGCCTGTGCTCTGCGTGACGCAGTCCATCCACAACCCCTTGTACATGGCCTGGGCGGTGATGATGTTGTCGCCCGCGTACGAGCTCATCTGCCACTGCGGGATGGCGGTGCATGCCACCAGGCCCACCCAGCCCAGCAAGGCCATTGAAAAGCCCAACAATTGCAGGCCCGAATTGGCCATTTCCGCCCTCCAAAAAGATGGGAACCTGGGAGGGCGAACCTACAAGTCGAATAGAATTGAAAAGGACAGCTTCACCAAAGACAACCCGGTTGGAATTTTAAGTCACCCTGAGACGGAAAAAAAAAAAAAAAAGTTTGTAGCCAGTGACTGCAAAATCTTGTCACCCCAAGTAAAACAATTCCACCCCTGGCAGCCGTGGGAACTGGCTGCACTCGAAGGACAGGTTCCAGACAAAAGCAGTGCCCGGAGGCCAGGCGCTCTCACGACCCTACCCCGAAAAAATGGAGGGGCCGTGTGGGCGCGATCCCCGGGGTGTATCTGGGCCTTTCGGCCCCAGGCTGTAGGGAGCGGGCAGAGGCGTCGCGGAGAGTCCGGAGGTAAGGGCGGACAGGTGCGGCGCACCTGAGTATAAGTAGGGCGCAGGGAGCGCGCGAGGGGGAGGCGGGACCGGAGGGGCAGCCGAGGGTGACCTGACGTCACTGAAGGGACACTTACCTGAACCGGAAGTCCTGGCCCCTACCCCCCTGCGAGCGCAGGTGATGAGGAAGAAACCTGAGCCCCAGGGTCACGCCCCTTCACTTGCTCGGCTTCCACGGCAGGTGAAGCAGAGGCTGTGGCTTCTCGGAAATCCATCCAAGCTGGACAGCCCTCTGGCACCCTTTGCAGTCGGTGTGCCCGAGACGCCGCGGAGCCCGAGCTGGGGGATGTTCCTGGAAAGACTGGGTGCCACCCTTTCCCCTCCTGTTTCTGCCTCAAGCAGTCTTTCTTCCTTTTCTTCTGTTTCCAAAGCTGTCCTTTCCCACCTTCGGAGACCCCTGCCGCATACGAGAGAATCAACCCTCGCTGCACTTTTCTTGAAGTTTCTGCTCCCAGAGACAACTCTCAGCACCCCTCCCTTTTTCTACTGTTGCCCTCCTGGTAGGCCCTCCAACAAACAGACAGCTGCCTTCTGAGCATGGCTCCCAACAACTCTAGCTTCCTGGTCCCCCATTCCTAACCCTAGCAGAGATTTAATGTATGAGCTGGTCGCCATCCTCTGCAGCAGCAAGGCTTCTCCTAGCATATGGAAGAAACCACTAAGGACAGCATATGGGGGTAGGGTAAGGTAGAGGTCAGAATCCCTGACACACCTAACATTCACCTTCCTAGGAGTTTTCTCCACTTTCGCCTCCCACCTCCACTCACTTCCCTACCATCCTTGAACACACATCTTTACCACCTTCCCACCTATTCTTCTTAGTCTCTCCTATGCCCCAGACCTCCTCGCAACATTTTTTTCCAACTTTCTCATTCCCCTTTTTGATCATTTCCCCCTTCCTGCCTTTTCTACTTTGTAGCATCCTATTTCACTCCCCCATTTACTCTGCCCTGGTACCCTTTTTCCAGCTGCATGGAGCTTGGCAACAATTTCTCTCCTTTTTTTTTTTTTTTTTTGTCCGTCATGGAGCTTGAATTCTGGGTCTGAGCACTGTCCCTCAGCTCTTCAGCTAAAGGCAAGTCCTCTACCACTTGAGCCACAGCGCCACTTCCGGTGTTCTGGTGGTTTATTGGAGATAAGAGTCTCACAGACCTTCCTACCTGGGCTGGCTTTGAACCACCGTCATCCTCAGATCTCAGCCTCCTGAGAAGCTAGGATTATAGATGTGAGCCATCGGGGCTATTATCGTCATCATCATCATCATCATCATTATTATTATTATTATTATTATTGTATTCTGGTAAGGGACTTGAAATCAGGGCCTTGGGATCGCTTACCTTTTTCCTCTCTAGTCTGGAACTCTACCAAGTGACCTACAGCTCCACTACTTGCTTGGTAGGAGGGCGGGGGTGTTGAAGACATACAGACTAGGAAAGTCAAGGCTGGCTTTGAACTGCTGTCTCAGATCTCAGCTTCTTGAGTAGGTAGATTTACAGGTGTGAGCCACCAGGGTCTGGTTTTCATCTATTTTTTACCTCAGTTGCTTCACATATCCCATTTGTGTTCTTCCTTTTCAACTTTTTTGTTTTTGATAACTCTTTTTTTTTTTTTTGTAGGTCTTGGGGCATGAACTCTGGGCTTGGGTGCTGTCCCTCAGCTCTTCAGCTCAAGGCTAGCGTTTTACCACTTGAGCTGCAGCTCCACTTCTGGTTTCCTGGTGGTTTTATTGGAGATAAGAGTCTCATGGATTTTGCTTCCCTGCTTGGCTTTGAACTGTGATCTTCAGATCTCAGCTCCTTAGTAGCTAAGATTACAGGTGTGAGCCACTGGCGCCTAGCTTGTTTTGGTAACTCTTTTTTTTTTTTTCTTTTTTTGGTCGGTTGTGGGGCTTGACCTCTGGGCTTAGGCGCTGTCCCTGCATTCTTCAGCTCAAGGTGAGTGCTGTACCACTTGAGCCACAGTGCCACTTCTAGTGGTTTATTGGAGCTAAGAGTCTCATGGACTTTCCTGCCTGGGCTGGCTTTGAACTGTGATCCTCAGATCTCAGCCTCCTGAGGAGCTAGGATTTCAGGCATGAGCCACCGCTGCCTTATTTTGGTAACTTAATCAAATATACTGCTGGGCCCTTGTGTCCAACTGGTTTAAGCTGTTTTACATAAAACATATCTTTGTGAACTTTGTTATTCATATATATTGTTGTACTTTAGATTAATGGAAGACTTTTGTTTTGTTTTGCCAGTACCAGCAGGATCTCCATTCTTAGCTTGTTTATTCATAGCTGATTCTCTACCACTGGAGCCACTTCATCTTTACTTGGAGATGGAGTCTCAGACTTTTCTGCCCAGACTGGCTTAAACCCACAATCCACTGGATCTCAGTCTCCTGAGTAGCTAAGCTTACAGGTGTAAACCTCTAGTAAAGAGATTAAAGGCACCTTCCAGGTTGAGTGTGGTGGACCACACCTGTAATCCCAGGCTGAGTCTGGAGGATCAAGAATTTGAGTTCATGGGCTGGGAAGATGGCTCAGTGGTAGAGTGCTTGTCTTGCATGCATGAAGTCCTAGGTTCAATTCCTCAGCACCACGTAAGCAGAAAAAGCTGACGTGGCACTGTGCCTCAAGTGGTAGAGCGCTAGCCTTGAGCTGAAGAGCTGAGGGACAGCACCCAGGCCCAGAGTTCAAGCCCCACAATCAACCAGGAAAAAAAAAGCTGGAAATGGAAGTATGACTCAAGTAATAAGGTGCAAGCCTGGAGAAAAAAAAAAAAAGATCTAAGGGGATTCAAGCTTTAGGGTGATAGGAAAGTATAAACAAATAGGCAACTCAGGTGAGGATGTAGCAGGAGAGGAGGTGGGTGGGGAAAGTGCATAAATAAATAAAGTTTGAGTTCAGCCTGGACCATAGCAAGACCTGGGGCAAGGGAAGATACTTTGCAGCTCTGAGTCCACATTTCTCATTATTTAAGTCTATCCAGCCTAGAGTGGTAGTAAACACCTTTGATCCTAGATATTCTGCAGACAGAGGCAGGAAGACTGAGAGTTCAAGGCCAAGCCAGACAAAGTTATGTTTATATCCCAACTCAAAAACAAAATATAAACCAAAGTGCTGGGGATATAACTCTATACCTGATGCCTAACAGGCTCAAGGCCCTGGGTTTACCTCTCTACAAACTCTCTGAAACTGTCACCAAGCCTGGGAAGTTGGCTTAGTGATAGAGTGCTTGCCTCACATGCACGGAGCCCCAGGTTCGATTCCTCAGTACCACATACACAGAAAAAGCCAGAAGTGGCACTGTGGCTCCAGTGATAGAGTGCTAGCCTTGAGCAAAAGAAGCTCAGGGACGGTGCCCAGGCCCTGAGTTCAAGCCCCAGAACTGGCAAAAAAGAAAAGAAACTGCCCCCAAAACTAATCTACCTGCTTCTACCCTTGTCCTAAAATCTGTTTCTAAACACTGATCTTTTTATATAAATGGAGACCTTGTCATTTCTTTTGAAAATCATTAAGTGACACTTCTGGGTTTTGTTTTGGTTTTTTCAGTACTAGGGATGGAACTAGAGCCTCACATGAGTATTCTACTGCTAAGCTACGGCCTCAGCCCTCAGTGGCTCTTGTGCTCCTGAGATAAACACATGAGTCCTTGTCTCCATCACATTGTCCTTCTCTATTTTGGAAACGTGCTGCATACATTCTGTCCCTGCAAAGCACTTTCCACTCTGTTCTCTATGCCTGAATACTCTGCCATCCTCCCCACCTCTCCCCAGATAACTGAGTCACCCTTCAGCTCTCTGCTTAAGTATCACTTCTAGAAAGCTTGGCCTAACTACCCCACCCCAGACTGAGTCAGATCATCCATGAATGCTCTCAGGCTATCTGGATTTTTCTTTCAAAGTCCTTCTGTTAGTCTGAAACTATTTACTTTGTGTGCACATTGAGTCAATGTCAGTTTTCCCATTGTACTATAAGTTCCAAAAGGGTTGAGATATGTCTGGGTTTTATTACCAATGGCGATTTGGTGAAAAAGAGAGAAGGGCAGGGGGAGAGAAAGAAAGGAAGAAGGAAAGGAAGGAAGAAAGAATTGCAAATAACTAATACTTTTGCCTACTGTTCAACAAACATTTTCTGAGTTGCCATAATGTACCAACACTAGATTTACCCCTAGGCATAAGGAATGAGAAAAACAGATAAGGATTCTATGCTCCTGTAACTGATTTTCTAAAAGGAGGAAGCAGGCAATACAGACAATAAAATGGTGCATGCTTCAAAGGCAATGCAATAGGGTATTGAATGAGATTGGATCTAACCCCAACTGAGGTCAGGAAGAGTTTCTATTCAGGGAAATGACTTAAATAATGAGTCAGACATGAGTGAACCAGTTACAGACAGAAAGAACTGTAAGAGCAAAGGCCCTGTGTCAATTGCCTGGTAAGATTTATAGTCATAGTCGGGCACTGGACGTTTACACCCATAATTCTAGGTACTCAGGAGGCTGACACCTGAGGATTGCAGTTTGAAGCCAGCCCAAACAGGAAAGTCTATCCATGAATTTTTTTTTTTTTTGCCAATCCTGGGGCTTGAACTCAGGATCTGGGCACTGTCCCTAAGCTTCTTTACTCAAGGCTAGCACTCTACTACTTCAGCCACAGCACCTCTTCCAGCTTTTTCTGTTTATGTGGTACTGAGGAATCTAACTCAGGGCTTCATGCATGCTAGGCAAGCACTCTACCACTAAGCCACATTCCCAGCCCAAGAGTCTTAGTTCCAATTAACCACCAAAAAACTAAAAATGGATCTGTGGCACTAGCCTTGAGTGAAAAAAAAAAAAGCTAAAGGATAGTGCCTAAGTTCTGAGTTCAAATCCCAGGACCAGCACATCCTCATACTAACTGGAATCGGGGAGGGGGGCAGGGAGGAGTAAATACAAAATTGGTCCTAGTTAAGAACCATTAGTTTAGTGTCACACTACTATGGATTTTTATTCATCTCTGTATCTAGAAAACTTGAAGTAAACAGTGGGTATAAGAATCCAAGTGGAGGGGCTGGGAAGCTGGCTCAGTGGTAGAGCACTTGCCTTGAATGCCTGAGGCCCTAGGTTCGATTCCTCAGCACCACATAAGCAAAAAGCAAAAACCTGGAAGTGGCGCTGTGGCTCAAATGGTAGAGTGCTAGCCTTGAGCTGAAGAGCTCAGGGACAGTGCCCAGACCCAGAGTTCAAGACCCATGACCAAAAAGCAAAACAAAACAAAAGCAATAAAAACAAAAATGAAAAACCCTAGTATCACAGAGGGGGGAGGAGGACTTTTGATTTTTGTGGCTAAAGATATGTCCAGGGTATACAAAGTACTTGCACACCAGTTACTGCTGGTTCTCGCTTGTAATCCTAGCTACTCAGAAAGCTGAAATCTGAGGGGCAGAAAAGTCCCGATGAGACTCTAATTGCTATTTAACCACTCAAAAACCAGAAGTAGTGCTGTGGCTCAAGTAGTAGAGTGCTAACCTTGAATACAAAGAGGTTCAGAGATAGTGCCCAAGCCCTAAGTTCAAGTCCCACAACTGACAAACAAAAAACCAGTACTTGGTTCAATCTGCAGCACTGTGTACATAACCATGCATACTAGCATGCATGCATGCATGTGCACGCACACACACATATACAAACACAGATATGAACTTCAAAGAAGCAGGGGATTTGGAAGGATAACAGGCAGCCTCTCAACTCCAGATTCTGAAGTATGTGAAATAAAATCAACAAAGAAGCCTGAATAAAACAGGGCTGCCAAGGAAACATACCCTCCTGGCAGCCAGGTGTCAGTATTGTCTAGGAAAGGGACCATTCAGAGAAGAGACTGGGCACAGTGTCCAGAGGTCACACTGAAAGAATTAAAGATCATGTCTGGTTGGAAGATAGGCTCACATTAAGGAGCACATAACACTGTATGGGGATGATGATTGGTATTTTGAATTAAACAAGCTGGTATTAATCTGTTTAACGCAACCAACTTATTTATTGTCTTCCTTCCTTCCTTCCTTCCTTCCTTCCTTCCTTCCTTCCTTCCTTCTTCTTCCTTCTTCTTCCTTCTTTCCTTCCTCTCTTCACATCTTTCTTTCCTTCTCCCTTTCTCTTTTTCTTTCCTTTTGTGCTAGCACTGGAGCTTGAACTTAGAGCCTGGGGACTGTCCTCTAGCTTTTTCATTCAATGCTAGAGCTCTACCACTTAAGCCACAGTTACACTTCCAGCTTTTTGGGGGTTAATTAAATGTAAAAGTCTTATGAACTTTCCTTCCCGGGCAAAGACCACTGCCTCCTGTAATTTCAACTAGGATTATAGGCGTGAGCCATTGATGCTCAGCTCAACTTGTGTACTTCTATGGGGAAAAAAAAATAGTTGTAGCTGGGCGCTGGTGGTTCACACTTGTAATCCTAGCTACTCAGGAGGCTGAGATTTTAGGATTCCAGTTTGAAGCAAGTCTGAGCAGGAAAATCTGTGTGACTCTTACCACCAGTTGACCACCAGAAAACCAGAAGTGGTGCTGTAGCTCAAGCAGTAGAGTGCTAGTATAGAGCACAAAAGCTCAGGGACAGTACTTAGGCCCAGGGTTCAAGTCCCAGGACCAAAACAAAACAAAACAAAAAAATCCCTAACTGGTGCCAGGTGCCACTCAGGAGGCTAAGATCTGAGGATCATGGTTGGAAGCCAGCCTAGACAGGAAACTAAAAAGCCAGAAGTGAAGCTGTGGCTCAAGTGGTAGAGTGCTAGCCCAGGCACAAAAGCTCAGGGATAGCACTCAGCTCCTGAGTTAAAGCCCCAGGACCAGCACAAAAATACATACATACATACAAGTGGATGCTGAGTGCCATCTCCCCACCTATTCCAGTTCCTCCCCTAGGCGTCCTCCGTCGTCCCGACAGAGCCGGTCCGCAGTACATACATATGTTCTTACATACATAGCTAATGGATAAAGTCTAATATTGCCCTAAATATGAATTAACTTTTATGTGTTTGCTTTAAAAATGTGTGCCTTGCCAGGTGCTGGTGGCTTATGCCTGTAATCCTAGCTACTCAGGAGGCTGAGATCTAAGGATCAAGGTTCAAAGCCAACCTCTGCAGGAAAGTCTGTAAGACTCTTATCTCCAATGAACTACTAAGAAAAAGCTGGAAGTGGCACTGTGGCTCAAATAATAGAGCACTATCTTTGAGCAAGAGAAGTTCAGGAACAGTTCCCAGCCCCTGAGTTCAAGCTCCAGGACTATACTAGCAAAAAAAACAAAAAACAAAAAAACCTTAGATATGTATTTTAATGTTTTTTTCTTTCATGCATGTGTTTCTAATGCATTTATAAGATTATCTCTTGGTTGCTTTGTATGTCCCTCCCCCACAGTATAACCCCTGCTTTCACTATATTCGATGTCAGTATAACTTGAGGAGGAGATGG